>NT_176439.1:1460037-1561010 GCF_000188095.3 Bombus impatiens | reverse complement strand
TAGCCGGTCGACCACCGCGACTGCAGCTGCGCGATGCCACCCGTTGACCCCTTCCTTTCTCCTCCCTTTGTGCCGCGTCGATCGAGATCAGGGCTGCTCCGTCCTCTCGTCGTCGCCCAACCTCCAGCTATCAGGGGGTGAAGGATTATTGGTTTGTTACCTTTCCAGCCGGCTACCTTGAAACCAACGCGATTTGAATTATACGTATGCGATCGTGCGCGCCGATACTTCGGTTAGTCCGCTGCCGTCCGGCTACCTAGTTCTCAGCATTGTGCTTCGTATTGGTTTTGGAGGGTGGTCGCTCTTTGCAGGTCAGGATCTGAAAGAATGTCGATCTCGATTCCTCGATTATGCACAGTGTGTATGTACATTTCGCGATCGTTTTCGTTCGACGATGTTTTCCACGTTGACGTTGACGGTATATCTACATGATCATATGGAAGGCGTAATGGAGGATCGTGGATCGTATTGGGAATCATTTGGCTTCCGACGTCGCTGTAGGATATTGGTATGGTTAATCGAGTACAGCTTTCTTCTTTTCTTTTGTAGAACGTTTTCGTATATTTAATACAAAAGGTAGCGTTTCAAGTATTAATACTATCGTCATAGGTGTTCCGTTTTTCACGCGATGATATCGTACACGTATCCTGAAGATTGTATATCGCCTGTATATCTTCTTATCCTCCGAGAACTTACTAGGAGAAAATTCTCGTTCAAATACCGATTCGTACTTTCTTTGTTCGTTCTAATTTATCCCAGTGTCGTTCACGATTGCATCGTGACTTTCATCTTCCGAAATGAGACATTCGTTTGCTTCGTGTGTGATAGTTTCTTGATACAAATCATTTTGCACGATGGCTGAAGAAAACAGAAACAAAAAGATTAAACAAAAAAATCACGTTGCTTATCGCGTTATTATTTTATTATTAATTCTTATCGTAATACCTGCGCGCGTCTTCATTTTCCGTTGTCTACGAATGAAGAAATACGCTGCCGTTGTTGCGGTCGCTATTATTACGATCGTAATTGCTGTTAATGTTCCAACCATCCTGGACACTGTGTTAGTGCTGCTGTGATACATAGATAGGTAGCACGGCGATTCTTGAAATAGAACATACAACTATGCAATAGAGAATTTTCGATATAAAATTAGAGTTTCCTACGAAAGTATTTGAATCTCTATAGAAACTTCGTATGAATTACGTGTATCATATAAGTTTGTATATTTGTTTCTGTATTTCACGTTATATAATTTGTATAGTCTTTGTGTTATATAAAATATTTCCAAGTACGATCAGTATTGCTATAAGACGCAATTATCGTGATTATATTAGCAAAATATGAAACAAATCTCGAATTAGATTATTCGGCGCAAGTTACAGCGTGTGACAGTGGATTCACGTAATTGTGAAAGATATAAAGCTTTTCTACTATAGGGGAACAGTCATATTTTGGCAATAGCGAATATATTAAGAAAATACCTCTTTCGACAAAGCAACCAATGGTCGATGGACCATGGTCGGAGGTTATAGTAAAGCAGAAACTTTTGTTGCCCTCTGTGTCGTTGCATTGGTAGCAATACGGTGCGTAATGTCTGGCATCCATTTGCGTGCTATTCGTCTCATTGTGGACCGTGAGTCTATTAACATTTTTCTTTTAAAAGTTCATTAAATCTGTACTTCAATGCAAAACAAATTCGTATTACCATTATACTCACCGATTGACGGTCTTATCGTCGAAATCCATTACTAAAATGCACACAGTGGGTTGGTCACAATCCCACCCTGTCCATCCGTAAGAACATTCACACGGTTCCTCGTCCTTCACGCATACTCCATGACCTTTGCAAACGCGTGTACACGGCTTAACGCAGGTACCATTCGCACTCATTTCAAAGCCAACATCGCATCGGCACTCGTTTGGCGCCACGCATTTTCCGTTCTCGCAGTTATTTTCGCAAAATGCTACGCACGAGCCTTCGGATTCCTTGACGAAACCTTCTAAACACTGGCATACATGTGGCGCAACGCAGATACCGTTTTCACAGGAGGAACAGATTGGCATGCACCGATTATCTGACGATCGTGTGTAGTTGTCATTGCAAGTGCAGAAATTCGGCGCCGTGCATTTACCATGTTTGCAACTTGGTTCGCAGATAGGTTCACAGGCTGATATGTAACCATCTGTGATTTTGTCTACCTACATATATATAGAAAGGATATGACAAAACAGTGAAAAACTTTTATGCGCACAAATGTCGGATAAGTCTTATTTTCCAAGCTAGGAACAATTTAATTTCGCACTAGAGATGCCTGTACGCACGCAACCCACTGTACATCGGCGTATGCATTTGGGCAACCGGCAGGGACCAAAATCTGGATTCTAAAGCTCCTAGTTAAAAAGACACGAATCGAAAGATTACAGTTGTACTCACTTCGTTTTCCTTCACGTTCGTATCGATCGTCCGATATCCATCGAAGCAACTGCAAGTGTCCGGTGCCACGCATGTTCCGCCAGGTTCACAAGGAATCTTGCAAAACGGTACGCACGTTCGTTCCTCTTCCTCGAACCAGTAACCCTCCGTGCAGTTGCAAACTCCTGGCGCGGTGCACGTTCCGTTTCCGCAAGATTTCTCGCAAATTGGCTCGCACACGTGCTTCATCGTGTCATCTCCGCTAACTCGATAGCCGTCGTGGCAAGAACAGATGTCAGGTGCTGTGCAGGTTCCATTTACGCAAGCCTTTTCGCACATGGGCTCGCAAACATACTTGGAATCGTTCAATAATCCGTAACCTGGGTCGCAGCTGCAGACTTCCGGGGCGATACAAGTTCCATTCACGCAGGATTCGCTACAGATCGGATCACAGTCCTTGGCCTCGTTCTGTTGGTATCCTGGGTTGCATGTACAATTGTTTGGTGCCGTGCAATTGCCGTATTTACAAGGTTGCTCGCACTTGGGCGTGCAGGTGAACATATCCATAAGTTCGTAACCATCGTTGCAAGTGCAAACGTCCGGCGCTGTGCACTTGCCATTTTCACATGGCATTTTACAAATCGGCTTGCACAGTAAATCGGATAGCTCGTAGCCTGGATTGCAGACGCAATGGTTCGGCCCCACGCAATGAGCATTTAGCTGTTCGCAATTTTGCTGGCAAATTGGTTGACAGTGCAACTTGTCAGCGGACAATTCGTAGCCAGTGTTGCACATGCATTTATTAGGAGATTGGCAAACGCCGTTCTTGCAGTTCCCCTCGCATACTGGCTCGCACGCGAACGATACATACTGCTGTCTAAATCCTTGTTCGCATTCGCACGTATTTGGTTTTACGCATCTTGCGTTGATGCAAGGAACCGAGCATACTGGCACGCAGACGTTGTCGTTTTTCACGTAGCCGTTGCAGCACGTTTTCTCAGTCACCCAAGTGGTTCTGTACTGAAAACCAGAAGAGATTGATGCTAAGCTGTAATAGCGATTCTCATCGATAGACTGTGCATATTTATGCATTTGTGACATGTAGATAATATCTTTATTGCTTCGCTTACGGATTACAAGGCATTGTGCGTCTTTGGTTTGTTTCGGTCTCAATTACTATCTAATACTTGGTTATTACTATATTACATATCGCACATCCGCTTCCTATTAGCGATTTAATAGGAAACAGCCATCTTCTATTATCCACATTACAACACATCCTTAATAGGCATTAATTAATGTGCACAAATGCAGAAATATATATATATATATATATATATATATATCAAAAGTAAAGTGCATATTATTATATTTGAAGACTACAGGAAAACAACATGATCGTAGCTTCTACTTTTTACAAGCAGTTTTGAGATTCATCGTGCTATCGATCAATCATGTATTACCAAAATTTTTCGTACAATTGGTTTTAGAGCTAAGCATATTTTCCCCTTATTAGGCGTAATTGTTTCATCCCCTCAAAATTTTGATTGACTTGCAAATTAGGAATTAAAAGAATTAAAGATACAGAGTGTATCACAGGTAAGGAAATAGTCACTGGACGTTAGTGACTTTGAACCTTCCCTGTTCCATACCTCGCTCCTGTAGTTTGTTCGAGTCTTAATCACATAAAAAAGTCCCCATTTCCGAGCCTTGTACGTTTCCGTATACGGCACGAATCGTTCTTCCCTCCGACTGAAACAAAAAAGTTCCTTTGCCATTCGTTTGCAATCTTGTACGATCTTCTTGTACGCCAGATCTCCATTCATCTGAATTTCATTTATTGGAATGAAATCTTGGTTAATGCCCGATCAATTGAACTTTTGCCATTTAAAATCAATCATTTCTATCGTGTGAACGAAAAATGATAGATAGGTTATATGAATTGCAATTATACAAACTGTTTGTCCAATAAGTTTCAATAAACGTAGTTCAACCGTACACCGAAGAATATGGTAGTTTCTATGTTACCTGAATCTCACGATGCACTCATGGTCCGAATCATCCAACTCGTTTTTAGGTTGCCTGGTCGACCACGACGACATCATTACACCTGTTATAAGGATAGAGTTTATAAAGATTATACCACCAATGTATCCCATATTTCTCGTCCTTTCGTTCATACGAGCAATTTGCTACTGAAACTGATGCTAACTGCTGCAATTGATGGGCTCGACTTCTTTTATCTGTTTCGCGTTATCGACAGGATGCTCGATATCGCGGAGGTTCAGACAATTTTGTCGTCAGAGTTGATCGAGTTACACAGAGGATCCTTCGTCACAAATGTTAACCAACCGTGGGCAACCTGGCTCGTTTATGTCCGAAGTGAAATTTCATTTTTGAATATCTTGGAAAAAGGGGGAGGGTGGGAAGGAGATCCAGGTTCCATTGCCTAAAGAAGTAGGCACTAATTCTTCGAATCAACGAGAATTTGGTTCAAGTAAGTTTGTTCTAGAACAGCAAGCAATAAAAATTTCTCTTGTGCTGTAAACAACTTAGGTTGCCTACGAAAGGTGCAAAAGATGTGCTTTTCCACGGAAGGTTAATAGGATTTTTGCTTTATCTCTTCGTTGATATGTATAAACATGGGGGAAAGTAATAATACATATATATATCTTATAGATTTGCGGAATTACCACTTCTTAGCTGATTATATCTTTGTATAAAAATAATAAGCATATATATTTCTGCTCGTTTACTTTATCGGCAGTTACAACGATAATATCAGGTCGTTAAACGAAAAATAAATTTAGTATATAAAGGCGATTAAACGCATTCTGCATTCCGTTTAACACTAGAACTACCACACTAGCCAAATTGACTTGTTTTACAATTTTATTTTAAAATTCCTACTTCGTGTTATATTTTTTTCCGCAATGATGTAATGACTTTCGCAACGATAACTAAAAGAATAATAGAATGAATTTTATTTTGCTTTTATGTATTAAAATTGAAAATAATTTTGTACCAAGGCTATTTATACCAAAACCAGTCAAAATGACTGGTACGTGTCGAAGTGTAAAAGGGTCCTGCAATCTGTTTATCGAACCCCAATTAACCAGTTTCCTCGTCTCGTACAATTTCCTACACGTTTTTAAAATTTTTACTGCGTATCATTCAATATGACGACATCAGTTATCAGGAAAATTCCGGATCGATCGCTAGATCGCTAGATGCTAACACTAGAAATACCACACCAGTCAAAACGACTGGTTCTACAATTTTATAAATATGTCAACTCTCGTTTAGGGATCATGGTCTCAGCTGGATTAATAATACCAAAAATATACTACATAACATGGAATTCCTTCTGTAAGAACGTAATAAATCGAAAAATATAAAAATATTCTATTATTATGTATTTTTTAAAGACGCGTCATTTTGACTGGTTGTGATAGAAATAGCCTCGTGTTAACTATCGGTAGTTCTAGTGTTAGAAAACTTTTTAATGCACGAATTTTCTCAAAAGAGGTTACGAATGAAGTTTCTCAATTCTAGATCTGGTAGCCTTTATAAATTTTAAGCAACGAAACAAATTATTATTTCGAAAAGTGAGAGGGGTTGAGTTAGATTGAAACTTAGCCTGATGGAATATGTGACAAACTTTTTATTTATAAAATATATTTCAGATGCATCGATGTAGTAGCTTAACAAAGAGGTGAAACGATGAATACAGTTCGTCTTCCAGTTACAGGCTGTTATTCTCTTCAGGAATTAAAGATGTTTGTCCCCGGGACGACGTTGCTGGCGTATTATCTGCGTTTGCAAACGACAATTCAAAAGTTGCGTTTTTAGAGACTCTTATTTGGAAACTTTGATGGCGTAGCGATACATTAATTACCAGAAGAAATTTTCTTTTTCAAGCTCGTTCGTATCAACGCGTAGATTATAGCGGCGCTACCAGTAATCACCGTAGCACCCACGATTCCAGATATCGATGCGTAACTTAGGCCTTTTGTGCGTGTTGCGTACACTCGATAACAGTTGGAATCTACAATGTAGTGTCCCAATTAAAAAAATGTAAGAGATAGAATTCGCACGAAAGATTCGTATAAAGCGATAACGAATCGATAAAGAAGATTATTTAATTGATTAATTCGTAACAAAGTTAATTATCATTACTGATATTCGTAACGAAATTTGTAATCTCTGAAAAGTAATTAGAAGCTTGTAATTAGAAGCTTGTGTGTAGAAGAAAGTTGTTCATTTATAGTTGTACCGATCAGACAGGAGATCGTATCATCCTCTGTGTTGTTCTCGTACTTTCCAAAGCACAAAGTCTCGTTATTGATTTTGTCTAAACAATCGTGGTGACACATTGGACTATTTTCAACTACGTAAGCGATCGTGTTGTTTACATCGTACTCGACGTTCGATCTGCAATGAAAAGAGCATAAAAATATACAAAATGCACATAATGTACAAAAATATTATGTAAAAGTTTTCAATATTTACGCGTTTAAGCGTTCGCTTGTGTTCATCGTCGCGATACAAAATCGTGTTTCCCCACAGTCCATCCCATCCCATCCGTAATAACAGTGGCAGTTTCTGTTATTGACATCGCAAACTCCATGGTCGTTGCAATTATTCTTACACGCGCTGACACAGTCGTTACCATCGTTTGAATTATCAGTATCTGTTTTCACAAAACCAGCGTTGCATCGACAATCACCGGGTGCTACGCATACTCCATTGAAGCAACTTTTGCAGTACGGTTCGCAGACGCTCTGATTTTCTCTTTCCATTAGAACGAAACCTTCGTCACATTCGCAGACTTCAGGCTGCACGCAGGTTCCATTGTTGCAAAATTCGCAGAATGGCTGACAGTGACCTTCTGCGTCTGCCGCGTAACCCGCGTAGCAAGTGCACTCGTTCGGAGCTGCGCAGGTACCGTTCCCGCAGTCAAAGTCGCAAACAGGTTCACAGGTAAACGCAGTCTCGTTACCCATCGATTCATAACCCTCTTTGCATTTGCAGCTATCTGGTGCAACGCAGATCCCATTAACACCGCACGATACCGTGCATACAGGTTCGCAAACGTTCGGAACGTCCCACGATAGACTGTAACCTTCTTTGCAATTGCATTTCTCTGGTGCGCTGCAGAATCCATTCTCACAAGGTTGTGTACAAACAGGTTCGCAAACATTTGAATTATTCTTCGAGGATCGATAGCCTGGTTCGCACGTGCACTCGTTTGGACGAGTGCAATATCCGTTGACACAGTCTTCCTTGCAGATCGGTCCACAAGCACTGAAGTTATTTTCCAGTTGCTGGTACCCTACTAGACACTTGCACTTGTTGGGTTCGCTGCAGAATCCATTGAAGCACAAGCGGTCGCAAACAGGTTCGCAGATGGTACTAGAATTGTGTGAGAATTTGTAACCAGAATTGCAAGCGCATATCCCAGGAGCACCGCAGTACCCGTTGATACACGGCTCTGTACACACAGGCTCGCACACGGTCCGGTTTTTTTTCGAGTATCCATCGTTGCAAGCGCATTCGTTAGGTCTAACGCAAGTTCCAAAGTGACATTCTTCTTCGCACGTCGGTTCACAGACGAAGGGGTCGTCTGCGGTTAGATGGTAGCCGTCTACGCAAGCACATATGTTGTGGCCGATACAGTGTCCATATTGGCAAGGCTTTTCGCAGATAGGTACACAATGATTCGCTGTGTGAGGTTTATAGCCTGGGTTACATTTGCATGTATCTGGATAACTGCAGTACCCATTCACGCAACCTCCTTCGCAGACAGGCTCACAAACGTTCCCCTTAGTTTTTGATTTTGCGTAACCAGGATGACAGTTACATTCATTTGGCGCACTGCAGTATCCGTTTACGCAGGTCTGCTCGCAGATAGGTATACAGGCCGATTTATTGGCGAAGAATTCCGTATTCTAAAAACAGAAGCACTTCTTCCGTCGTATTTCTTCCCACTTTGAATATTTTCGTTTGATTTATTTCATTAAAATATTTGTTCCTTTTTACCGATATTGAATAAATTTAAAAAATCAACATTCTACTGTAATTATCAACGTAGATTCAGAATTTTCTTCGAACTTTCACGTAACAATTTAAGAATTTATTTTACACTTACCATTATGTAACTCCTATTATCAAATCGATAGCCCTCGAGGCAAGTGCAGATGTTAGGAGCAGTGCACTCTCCGTACGGTGCGCAAGGAATTTCGCAAAATGGCACGCACAGGTGTTTCGAGTTCTCGTCTGTTTGTACGTAGCCATCGTGACAAGTGCAGGTATTAGGCCCCGTACACTTGCCGTTCACGCAAATTTTCTCGCAGACTGGCTCGCAGGTGTAGGTCGAATTATTCAGTAACTTGTAACCTTTGTTACAAGTGCAACGTTCCGGCGCTCCACAAAAGCCATTTACGCACGGCTTACTGCAGATCGGCTGGCAGTCCTTAATACCCTGGTGTTGGTATCCAGGATTGCACTCGCACTTGTACGGAGTCATGCATTTTCCATTTTCACAGTCAGGACAAAATGGTTCGCAAACATGTTTGTTTGCTGTAGACAAAACGTAGTCCGTGTAACACTGACAAAAGTGATTGTTACCGTACGCATCCTCGACGCAATAGCCATTCGTGCACTCAGGAGAGCAGACAGGGTAGCATTCGCCGAGTTTCATTTCATACGTAGGGCAGCACATTTTCTCAATACGATAGTCGGTGTAATACTAGAAATATTTTTTAAGCGTGTACATTTTTGTCTTATCAGTTTGTAATACGTACATAGATGGGGCGTTTTTATGCAGGTAGAATCTTACGATCATGATCATCTCTTATGAGAGAATTTAAAGATGTAGAAATACACAGAGCGTTCCAAATTGTTTCATTAACGAGGCATTGGCTATGAGATATAAATATTCCAAGCACATACTATACTCGTTATAATCTATATACTATGTGAAATAAATCTTTGCTTACTCGTATACACAAAAATATGAATTTGCATAAATATCGCCAGTCTACTAATTTCGACGAAAATGGAAATTCTTCGCGTAGAATCAAATGGTTTACCTCTTTTCTGTATTTCCATCGGTATTTTGTTTCGTAAAAAATTGCCCATTTATTGACTCGATAACTCTCTCTGTATGAGACGTTCCGTGACGCTCTGAAACTAAGAAGTACAATGACGATTAAATCGATTTGTTCATTATTTCAAAGACAAGGCGAATATACCTGACTAATTTGTCACAACGTGAATGGCTTCTACTGTATAGATCCGGCTCGACTTCGCTTACTTGGAGAAAAATAGCGAGAAGTATGACGTAAAGAAATGTCATTTTGAGATTTGTCTCGTTCTGACGCGTTCTGTATTAATGAATGAACGATACTAAAGCATTCGTTCTCTGCAGTGTTTCATATCCTATACAATATGAAACGAAACAGGATGTTCAGAGATATCTCTCTCTCTAACTAATCACCAAGAATTCGCAAAGCTATATGTCACTCCGTTTCCGTATATATCTGTTTTATTCACAAATAATCGTACAAAGATTAAAAGACACTGTACAATCGAAGGCTAGTGCCGAGGACATTCTCGAATCGCTGCTTCGTATCAACTACGACACATGCATACATTTGCAATCATACAGTTCGGTATACAGTAAGATTTACTACGCGTTTGTTATCGAGGTAGATACTCTATAAGAGAGCAAATGGTCGACTGTTATTTCGATCGAGTCCGCTTATTTCTTAGATACCTCAAAGATACGAGTGAGAAACATTGAGTGTGAGCGAAACGGTCTCGCCTAATGACCATCTTCTAATCGCCTATCATCCGTGTAACTCGGATTTATTCAAATACGGTCATATTTGGTATGACCTTCGTTGGAAAAGTCTTCGACGGTTGCTACAATAATTCCACTATTATAATATAAATTAAACAATTAGAAAATTTTATTTCTCATAGCTTGATAATTGGTATAGAAAATCTGCGCGAATGAAAAAACGCTTCTATTAACCGAGGATCGTACATACTTTACTCGGATATATCTGTGACTATACGGCACACAACGAAGAAATAGAACGAAGAAACAAATTAAACGGGAACGCATCTCTGCCTGCCCTTGACGCCAGCTTCTTTTCTGTAACCAGGATTGCAGATGCACATGTTTGGCGCCGTACAAACGCCATTATGGCATCCACCCATACATACTGGTACGCATCTTGTTCGAGTGATATCGGAAGGACTCAAGGTGTAGCCGCGTCTGCACGTGCACTGATTAATGCCGGTGCAATCTCCGTTCAGGCACGGCAGTTCGCACATAGCCTCTCCCGTGGTGCCCCTTTGGGGAATGCATCTTCCAGTGTCGGGATCGACTATGTATCCAAAGTTGCAGACGCAACGATTGGGACCAACGCAACTACCGTTTGGCCCGCAGTCGGGTTGGCACTGTGACTGGGTTGGTTGTAAGTCAGGACACCTTCCGGTGACAGGATCGACGGGCATTCCGTAGTTGCAGATGCACATGTCAGGACCGGCGCAAAAGCCGTTGATGCCACAACCGTTTCTGCATTCGAAGGAATTGGACAACGGAATGCATCTCCTGGTATCTGGGTCCAAGCGGTATCCTAGGTTACACGAGCATCTGTTGCGACCTACGCACCTGGCGTTTGGACCGCAATCGAACTGACAATCAGAGACTTTTGACTCGGACTGCGTGTTGACGCATCTGCCATTGGAGTCGTGGGAATAGCCAAGGTTACACTTGCAAACGCCTGGTGTAACGCATACGCCATTCGCACAGTCTTGTGGACAATCCGGGACACAGTTACTATTGCTATCTAGTACGTAACCTGGACTACAATTACAGATTCCAGGGGCTACACATTCGCCATTGATGCAACCTTGAACACACTCCGGAACGCATTTGTTGGTTGAGTCGAGGGTAAAGCCTTGTATACATTTACAGACACCTGGAGATACGCATTCGCCATTGGTGCAACCCTGAGGACAGTCTGGAACGCATCTGTTAGTGGAATCGAGGGTAAAGCCTGGTTTACATCTACAGACAGTGGGTGCGATGCATTCTCCGTTGATGCAGCCTTGAGGACACTCTGGAACGCATCTGTTGTTCGAATCGAGCGTAAAGCCTGGTTTACATCTACAGACAGTGGGTGCGATGCATTCTCCGTTGATGCAGCCTTGAGGACACTCTGGAACGCATCTGTTGGTCGAATCAAGCGTAAAGCCTGGTTTACATTTACAGACATTGGGCGCGATGCATTCGCCATTGGAGCAACCAGAAGGACAGCTGGGCACACAGGACTCCGTATCACCCGAAGGATTAATGTACCTGTAAAGAAACAATTCGTTGGTTTACGAGTCTTGCACACGCTAGCCTTGGCAATACGTTTGCTAATAACATTCAACCATTTGAAATGTTCAAGTTTGTCAATTTACCCTTCGTGACAAGTGCACAATCCAGGAGCAGTGCATTCTCCGTTGCGACAACCATTTTCGCAAACGGGTACGCACTCTTTGCCCTCGATCCCAGTGAAACCTTCGGGCGAGGGTTGAATCACGTATCCTTCTCTGCATCTGCATACTCGAGGTGCCACGCACTCGCCATTTTTACAGCCACCGGGACAGATAGGCTTGCAGTTGCCGTTTTCTTCTTCGTAGCCCAATTTACAAGTGCACACGTTCGGCGAGAAGCAATAAGCGTCCTTTTGGCATGGTTGTTCGCAAGACGGCACGCAGACGCCCTTCTGTGCAATCCAGCCTGGAGAACAGGTGCATACGTTTGGTCCGGTACATTCTCCACCTAAACATCCATCGATGCAGCGAGGATTGCAATCGCCGGAAGTGGAGCTACGTTCGTAGCCGTCGCAACAATCCAGAATCGTGATCCATCCACCTTTCTAATGGTAAAAAGGGAAGGAATATACAATGAGAGTATTTGAACGCTTATCATAGAAGATTTTTATATCCATATTGTGTGTGTGTGTGTGTGTGTGTGTGAATCGAAAACTCATTGAGGAATATACAGAGACTATGATATAGTTTACTCTAACGTTAAGAAATATCTCAAGTTCGAACAAAATATCAAAAAATTGTTACTGAATTGTAATCTTTTATCTCGATTTTATACTACGCGTATTTCAAAATATTACAAATCTTTTTTATCTGGTAAAATACGAAGGATCGCAGCAGAATTAAGTTTTTTTGGAATATTTCTATTGCCTACAGAGATATAAACTATGAGATATAATAAGAGACGTTCGAAAGATCAAAGTTCTATCATGCTATGGCTGAAGATGAAAGGATAGAATTTCATAAAAAAGAAAAAAAAAAGAAACGTGTCACTGGGAAATATGGATATGTGTTAAACTTTTGGAGCTACTGTGTGGTACATTTACCGTGCCTTCTTGCGGCGTCGAAGGAAGTGTGTTGTGAGGGAACTGACCCGTGGCGTTCAATGCTAACGCATCCGCGTAGCTGAAAAGAAGCAAAGAAAATGAACGAATTCAGTGGGCGTCGTGGCGATAACCAGGGTTAAACGTCGCGTCGTGCTTGTTGCATATTTGCATCGTTGCGATTCAACGCGGAAAAGCATCCGTCGTTTTCGTTATCGAATTTTCTCGTTCCACTCACCGTATCCTCTTGTAGCAAAGTCCAGCCTGCACGGTGCTGTTCAAGACAGAATTCGGTCGATCGTGGTGAACGTGACGGCCCTTGACACCTTCGATCGCCAAGGTGTCAGATACCAACAATGTCCAAAGAACCGAACTGACGAACAACGTTTTGTACATGTTGAATGCGCGAGCACCAATGGATTACTGGTTTCTTATTTTCTCGATGCGCAGGATTACATCTCTTCTGATAACGTTTCGGGGTCACCGCGGTGCCACGGCGTCTCTTTCGATTGCGTAGCTGTTCGGAGAAGTGTTTATGAACTGACAGCATTCGTGTGTCGAAATTCAGCGAATTATACGCCCCTCCTCCCGCTCATCGAGATTTTTAAAAATCATCGAAGGTAGTGGAAAGCCAGCTATACAAAGTGTAAAAATAGGTGTGTATTTATAAGCGAACTGCGGATATTTACGCGTCTATAGAAAATTTAAAGATGCAAGAATGCACAGAATACACGTAACATCAAAAACATACATGAGATGATCAAAGTAGAATAGTCGCTGCAATATTTAGCGGGTGAAATAAATCTTTGTATACTCGTGTTCGTAAAAATACGGATCTGCATAAATATTTGCAGTTTATTTAAAAGAAAGTTACAAGTTAGAAATAATCCAAGTTCACCCTAACGATACGCTGACATAACCCAGTGAGTTAACTGACGAACCTTTTTCTTTATTTCGCCCGCATTTCCAGTTTTTCACTCCGAGGAAGCAAACGATAATAGAATTTCGATCGTTATATTTAATTTTCCACTAGAGTGAGAATAATGAAATGTGAGTAAAATAGAGAAAAAGATTCGTCAGCTGATTCATTGGTACACGCAGATATATTTTTTAGCGTGTAAAACTAAATGACTTAGAACTTGAGAAACAGACCAGGAAGTTTCTTCACTGTCTTGATATCTAAAATAATGTTTCATAAATATCGCTCACTCGCTCTTTTTGTGCACCCTGTATATCGTTCCGATTTATCATAATTATTTCCTTTTTTTAATCGCATTTAAAAAAACATTTCCGGACTCTAATTAAAAATTCATTCGTAGAAATTGGTAATCGTTTCCTTTAATTATTATTATGAATAACGAGATTCGTTTCTATCGATTAAAAAGGTCAATAGTAGAACGGAGTGAAAAAATCGGAAACACGTGAGAGTGAAAACCAGATTCGTTTGGATTTCCGTATACGGGTTCTCCGAATTATACATATTTTTGAAACTCGCTTTTTAAAATCACATAGTCCAGCCTCGTTATAATGTTAATCAAATTTTCAAGTTGTACGCTTTTTATTATCATTATGTTTTTCGCATAACAAGCATAATATATTCATAAAAGGTGTCTATAAGTACTTGATTACTTTCGTCAGCCACTGTATACGAACAACGCGTGAAGCTTGTATATTGCCAGTTTATATAATCCATCGATATTGTTGCTTCAAAGAGGATGCAGTGCACGAACGAGATAATACGAGTAAGCGGGAGAGACGGTATGATGCTGTCCTATTTAAAGTACGATAAAATGGATGTTATGACTCGTGTTGTGATAATTCGTAAACGATCCACCGTAATTGACCAGGAGCAAGAATGGTAATTATATAAAAAAGAGCACACTTTATTAATCCGATATCAATTGTCCATGCAGCAGAATTTTTATTTCGTCTGCGATAGTTTCGTGATAGCCTTACAATTGAATTTTTCGGTATTACGTAATCTAAACTCGATGCAAACCTAAAAAATATTTTTGTGTACATGTTTATACTGAAATCGAAACAAAAGATGCGCGATGACTATATGTACAAACGAAGTTAATGAGAATGTTGACCTTGACAACATATGTCAAGGTCAATAAAACCATAAAACTCCCGGGAATTTAATGAGAAATCGGCCAGATTACGACGAATGCAAAGATTACGAGAATATTGTTTTATCGTGGTAACGCGTGGTTGAAGAATTGGACACGCTGATACAAATACGATTACGCAAGCTCTACCCTAATTACGACTTATCTGTTTCGATATTTTCTCTTCTTACCGAACGTCACTACGACGTTCGTTAAACGCATGACACGGATTTGAAATGAATCTATTATTATCGATGATGTCAGCGCATAAACGAAGATATAAATGTAATCGAGATGTTGCTAGACAAATCTTAAATGCAAACTTTGCATTACGTTTAAAGCAAGCTCTTTGGTTGAATCTCGAAATCTTTGGATTTACACTTGGCCTTAACACTTACAAAACACCTATCTACATCTACGATAATGTTCGTTTCGTCTAAGTCGATAACATATCCTTGAGAAACGCGGGTTAAATTACTTCGTACATTTTGAAGCCTCCAATGGCAAAAGTTGAATCAGTTTTGACACGCGCAGATATTTTACGTTTTCTTATTTTCTAAGCTACATTTACGCGGCATAGATATATGCACATCTTATATACGTTGCAATATAGATTTCTTCTGCTTTTCTATTTATTGTACGAAATAAGAAAACGAGAAAATTTCATATAATAAATATACTTAATCGTTCGTATAATAAATATAAAAACTTTGCAATCCGCACGATATGTTACATGTTATGTTACAAGATATATCGTTTCGCTTAAAAATTATTTAAAAGTAAATTATTTAACGTAAAATTTCTCTTTATGACGTTTCGATTAATTGAATTGCATGCAAGTGCGTTCGTGGCCGACGTAAACGCGTTCAAAAGGTTTTAGATGGTCGCCGATTGACGCGAACGAGTTTGAGGAAAAGTTTCCTTGTGGGTACACGCCCCGTAGCGAATAGTTTAATCGATGCCACGAACGGTTTTCTGCCTGATCGAGAACCGATTGCAATCACGTTCAGCCTTGCTCACGTTCAGACGAGGCTGCGTAAGGTCGGAAACCAGTCCAGTTGGATTTTTCTTCGTCCCGTAGACGCGCTGACTAGCTCACATCCGCCTCCGGAATCGCACGTGAGCGTGACTCTTGAACAACTGCACATAAACGTCCCTGACACTTTATTCACTTTCTTTCCGTTTTCGTTCCTCAAATATTTAAGAATTTTTCTAACTAAATGCGACACTAGTCGAACTACTGGTTGTTCATAGATTTCTTCTTTGATATTCGGAATAATAGAGAAATTCTTAACCAGACGTTTGGGATTTTCTATTCAGAGTGCGGCCTATTGTTAGTTCTACTTTGGGTCGCGCGTTCATCACACTTAATTCGCTTTCTTCCGTCTTGTTTCTACGAATAGAGATCTTTTTGATTAAACGTGTCACTAATTGAGCTATTCGATCCCCCGTAAATTTCTCCTTTACTCTTTCACGCACCAGAGTGATTTCTAACTACAGTTTTCTATCCAAAGCGTTGTTTTTTTCTAATTCGACGTTATTTTCCAATCACGTGTTTTTACGGAAATTCAAGGGACTCGATTGCAAAGGAATTTCGTCGTAAACGTGCTCCGTGTTCGAGTCGAAATCGCTTTGGAGGTGAATCCGCGTCGCTGATGGTCGATCGTAATGATCCTCTTGCAGAAGAGCTAGAACATGTAAAATAAAAACAAAGAATTATAAAATAAAGGAAATAGTAATATAGCGAATAGTAATAGGATGAATAGTAGATTCTGGAGAAGGAATGGCGAATAAATCTTCGTAGAAGGAAACGTATATATGCTCACCATGCAAATTGCCAGATATACGGAGACCGATCGTGGCAGCTCCATTGGCATAATTGTTCGTGAGATCGTTGTTAATCATCGATGGCATCGCTATAGACTCTGGAGTAAACAGTGGCACCAGGCGAATTGGGGTTTCTACGATAGAATCATACATAAAATATGTCTATGGTTAAATAGTTTTTAATTTAAGTAGAAGCTTGTTTATCGAGTAAATTTGTTTTCTAGAAGACGAATGAAAAAAGAAGCTAAAGCTTTCGAAGTGTTTACTCGATTACTTGGTTCATCCTTTAGTCTTACGGTCTTTCCTTTTATAAAATTGCCTTTTTATAAAATTTGATTTTTTCGACCATCGAAGTAACAGCGTGTGTTACACCACCATGAGCGAGGAATCGAATGCAGTAGCCTTGGAGAAAAAGGGAAAACGCGTTACCGGATACCGTTTTAATTCTCCTCGAATAATCCACGCTCGAAGAGTGTTTCAAGATGGTCATCGAAGTAAAATTACGTGGACGAAATCGAGGTCAAGCACACATAGACTTCACCCAGATATGAAAAAGTAGGATTTTTCGAAACGTATAGCACTCACGGGGAAGAGTACCGGTGACTATCGATGAGATTTTCGTTGCGCTCGAATTTTCTTGGTTCTTCGTCTTCCCTTCTTCGTAGATCGAGATTCTTGTTGCTTCCAATAGCTTCGAACGCATGTGGAGAACCATCACCACTGTTACCGAGGTCAGACCCAGTGATACGATCGACGCTATCACGATTAGGGCGATGTCCATGGAAATCGGGGCCGGTTGAACGTCTGTTCGAAGTTATTATTACTATTAGACTGCGGATGTCTGCGTAAATTTATATTTTTCACAATGACGATTAATAAAAGACAGTGATCGCGAGCTTAGATACCAGATGAAACTCTTGAGAATTATATAATCGCAATTGTGGTTAGCATTTAATATTCAAAATTAAAATATATCCCACATTAAGGAGTGTTTGACATAAGTTATTCGATATGTTCTCATACAGAATGACGGGCTGCATCGACTAATTTAGTGAAAAATATGAGATTCCACTTAAAATCTGTATGTATATTACCTTTATGTATATTTTTAACGTAATCGATTTTAGGCGGACCGATATCTTGCAGATTGATGTTATCATCGACGTGTCTCGCAAACGAGTTTTTCATCGCGAATTTCCCTCGATCCCTGTCCAGGTTGCCCCTCCGTTCCGGTACGGAAACCCAAACGATGACAGGCTTGGCGGTGCTCGAGTTTCCGTCCTCGCGAGCTTGTGCCCTAATTTTCTTCTCATCCGTAGTCGAGACGTTGGTAGTTTCCGGGCTCGTTGTTTTACTAGGATTATCCGTCGTGGCTAGTATTTCGTGCATATCGTCCAACAATTCGTCAAATGGAACAACGATTATTATATTAATTACATAAATCTATTTGCCATTAATCTCCTCTTGTTTAAAGTTATGATATTTGCGCGACGTGCTGTGTATTTAGGATCGCGACTTTCGACTAACGGTTGCATCACGTAAATAAATATCTAACACGTCGTCTTATTTACTACTAGACTGCGAAACTTTTTGGTAAATTTCGAGGTACAAAAATGCACGAAAAACACGTATACAATATTCGAAAAATATTAAAATATTTAGTAAGTAGAACGATTTCCTGACTAAATATCGTCTTTAAATATTCTTATAATTAATTCTTATATTATACAATTAACTGTATATTATTCTTACAATATTTTTATGTTTATAAAAACATGAATTTGCATAAATATTCGAAATCTATTTACTACTATACCACGAATGTTTCTGTAAATAGTAGTATACTTTTAGTTTGAATGTAATATACAGGGTGGTTGGTAACTGGTGGTACAAGCGGAAAGGAGGTGATTCTACGCGAAAAAAGAAGTCTAAAATATAGAATAAAAATTTTTCGTTTGAGGCTTTGTTTTCGAGAAAATCGACTTTGAATTTTCGCTCGGTACGCGTGCACTTTATCACGTCTCGTTATAACGGATCTCACTGTAGATCGTTGTCTCGATGGAAAAATTAAAAAAAAAATAAAAAAAGGATTTTTATTCTATATTTTCGACTTGTTTTTTCGCGTAGAATCACCCCCTTTCCGCTTGTACCACCAGTTACCAACCACCCTGTATATATATATATATCTGTGTGTATGTGTTTTGTGCTTTCTTGCAGGTATAACATTTCCATAAACGCATAAAATGTCATTTATTACCTTCCGTGGTAGTTTCTGCCGTTTCCCAAATTCGCGAAGTTTCTCTATCAAGTTGAACGATCGTGAAATTCACGGTAACGCTGTTTTCCTCGTCCGTGTTTCGGGAATAGCTGCTGTTCTCCACGGAGACCGTGTTATCCAGATCATCGTGAATGCATCGACCTGTTTCTGGATGACATTCGCCGGTCGAATCCTTGCAGTCGCATAGAAACGCGCATCCAGGTCCCCAGCGACCGCTTGGACACGGCTCATTGCACCTGGAGGTGAAAACCGCAATTACGTATGTCACGCGAAGCAAGCGTGTGTCACGGTATGCATTATTGGAGCACTTATTAGGCTGTGTTTCAATCAACAGGTTGTACAGCGTGTTCGTGTAATTCTACGATAAACACGACGCGTAGAAATCGATAGAACTTGTTGAGTCAACCTAGTCACCATGAATCATAATCTTTTTTCTTCTTCGCTTTTTAACGTCGTTATTCTTTGAAGAATCTATTTTAGTTCTTATTAATCGCGCGATTGTTACACGAAGCGTGCAGTAACTGTAGCAACGCCAATTATCGAGAGGAATCTAACTAAGCAACGTTGTTCCTTTAACCCAGATTACATTCCACTGTCAGTCTGTGCTCTTTCTTTGACGACGTATTTCACACGGACAAATTTTTCTGTCGTTTGTTTGCTAAAAGAGTGACACAATTACCAAAAATACATTTTCGTATGGATCGAGCGAAAGGATCGACCAGGATGTACCTCCTCACGTCGAAAATTTATGCAGTTTAGCGGGCAAAAGAACGTACGGTTCTTAGATATTAAAACAAATTGAGAATCTCGTCGATCTCTATTTGAAGAAATAAAAAATCATGGGAAAGTTCCATTGTTCGAAAATTTCTGCCTCTCTATTTGGATATGACAGATTCTAGCGTAATTCACAATCAACGACTTTCGAATGCTGTCACTGTTCTAGCAAAGCGATGACGTATGTATATTTATAGATGATCTTACATTTCAGCACGTAATCCTGGCGGGCAAATACAGTGTCCATTTACGGGATTGCAAGGTACACTCTCGGTACAGTTGCATTTCTCTTTGCACTCCAAGCCCCACGTGCCCGGAGGACATACTGCGAATAAAACAGAGCGGATTTTCTCGCGGATCGTGACGTAATTATCGATTAAATTGTGAAGTTTGCGCATTTTTTCTTACATTTTCTCCCGATAGCTCCAACTAATGGTACAACGAATGAATCAACCACCTGGTCGTTACTTTTCCGTTTTCTCGAGTAACCGATACCTTGACGCGTGTACGACGTGAAAGAGAGCGGGGAGAACACGGCCGAGTATCGAATCACCGATTTCAGAATCGTAACAACGGCTAGGTGAAAATTATTTGCTGCTCGCACGCGTTCTTACGACTACGGAAGGTCGGCCTGTTTCATCGAGCGTGAAATATATCCGCCCTATTGCGGACTTTCGTAGTTTGTTCATTTCGAGTTCCGCGAAGCGACCGCTTGTCAGTGTTAACAAGAAATAGTCTTTTTTTCCACGGAAGCAAAGGAATATTTTAATATCTTTAATTTCTGATCGATATACGATACACGATATACCAAATATTTGATTTAAATAACAGAGCAACAAAATAGATTCACCGGTATTGCAGTTGTCATCCTCATAGCCGGGAATACAGTGGCATTGATTTGGCGAGGTGCAAATCCCCGACGGGCATTTTTCACAAACAGGCACGCATTTGATGCCTGAAGGCGATGTCTCCTCGTTATTGGATGAGATCGTTTTGTAGCCTTCACAGCATTCCTTTATAATCCTGGTCTTTGACTCAGTCTGCGAACAAAATCTTTGTTAACCATTTATAATGCTACATGACTTAAACAACGACATATTTTGTGTTTATTTTATTATTGCGCTATTATTCCATCGCTGAGTAATTCGTTTATAACAGTTATTAGCTATCCATGGTTTTTCCATTAGAATGGCGAAGCGTAAGTGATAAGAATTCTTTTTCTCGTACGCAAAGAGAAATCAGGTTATAAACAGTTCGTTAATCTTAATACTTATTAGAACATACGCGATACATCGTTATACAAATATAGTGGCATGTAGTCATCGGCCAAAGTCTTTTAATAAAGTTGAAAGCAGTACAAACTTTACGAATACGTAGTTTCTTCAATTCAAATACTTTAACTCATCGTGACATTATCGGTAACCCTTGGGAGCATCTGCTTCGGTTTTCCTAATTACTACTGCAGATAAACATGCGATTTATTCAAATGGAGTAATAGAATAGTAGATTC
Source organism: Bombus impatiens (assembly GCF_000188095.3). Classification (NCBI taxonomy): domain Eukaryota; kingdom Metazoa; phylum Arthropoda; class Insecta; order Hymenoptera; family Apidae; genus Bombus; species Bombus impatiens. Next base: position 1,539,658 of record NT_176439.1, on the reverse strand, counting down.
AATAAACGTCTAGCTCCGAATGATACTGTAGTTGGAAAAACGATAAAAGAACGAAAACCAGGCCGCCTAAGCCATCGAACGAAGCTGTTCTGGCAACGTGGCTACTGGATCTTTGGAAAAGATCCCATTTTTCCCACCCAGTCCCTGAAACGAGATCCCAATCGTCGATAAGGAAAGCAGAGCAATTGCAGAACAAAGGCAAGAGGAAAATGTTGGACGCGTGCAAGCGTGTATAGGTTTCGTTCGTAATACATTGTAAGTGGATACGCGCGAGAAAACCAAAGTCCACGTCTGTAAATTACACGCTTCTCTTTCTCTTTACCTTTCCTTCTTACTTTGCCATACCGACGAATGAAAGTAATAGCTCCGAGCATGAAACTAATTTCCACGAATACTTCATTTGGAGACTTCATTATGCGGTGAGGAGTGATCGGTTCATTTTTGTTAGATTTCTGACTTCTGAAATAATTGAAGGGACTAACCTGGTAGCATGGTATATCTTCTATATAGATTTTCCGATTGGTTTCAAATTTGACCAATATACTCACGATAGTCGTGTCACATTGCAGTGTTAATGTGTCAGAATGTTTAATTTAACGTATACAATTAATTTATTTATTTTTATTAATTTAACGTATAAAAGTTTTCTATGGTAAATGTATGCAAATAGTTTCGCGAGCCAATCTCTAGATATAATTACAGAGACATATAGTTTGTCTAAGAAAGATGGAAATGTATCAAACCTTAGTTATATTTTTCAATTAACAATTATTTAATTTAAGCATGGAACTAGAGAAAGTCAAACATGGACTAAGATCGTTTTTGTTACATGTCCGTCAATTTTAATAACCAAATTTCCTTTCTTCGTTAAGTGCTCACGATTTATATACGACTGGTCAGACTGGTGGATCGACCAGTTTCAAATGTCAGTGTATTTTTTAATCGGGATGTTCATTGGCAAACGAAGAAAACATCGCTTCTTGTCCAAGCTCCGATGAAGCAACGAAGCGGTAGATTGCTCGTTTGATATTTTTGCATGTCAGACGTTATCGTTCGAAGTCAATTTATGCTTATTACATTTCTTCCGGGAGGGAATTCACGCGATTCGCATTCAATGAAACTATCGATGGTTTTGCAGATCGTTGTGAAAGATAAAGTCGTTTAATGTCCATAAATGACGCCACCGATTCGATACAATGTTGTAATTAGTATCTGTTTGTTCAAACTCGAGATTCGTTACGCAAAAGAACGTTTTACAGCTTCTTAACATCGGTTATTGCGCGTTAATAAGTTGAGGAAAACTCGATAATGTTTACCGTTCATAATGTTTACCGCATCGAATCTACATATTTTAGGAAATATCGTTTCCTAATATGTTTCGAAACATGTCATTTCTTGTTACGTTAACCACAACGTATAAAGATTGCAAATTTTAGGATAGTTTTACTATTACGAAGCGTAGCGTATGAATTAAAAATATATAAAATATTTAAATCGTATAATATTTATCGAATGAAACGAGTCCCTATTTAAGTTTCATTTCTTTTAGTCGTATTTATAAAAACCTGAATCTGCATAATCGTCCGTAACCTGATTATTATAGCATTCTGCACATCCGAAACGAGTTTCGTTTCGACGAGACTAGATAGAGTCGGAAAGATTGGATTAAGTATTGGTCGTAAGAAGTGACCAGAAGTCGTCCTCGATCGAATAATAAATAACTAATGATAGCGCCAGAAAGATATACTGGACGTTAATGAAGTCACGCTATTACGGTAAAATGTGTAATTTGAAATTCTACCAGGAAACAGCTCTTAATGTGTCAATTAACGACGTCATTTTACGATTCCGATGAGTCTTTCGACATCGATCAAAGTTCGTTACACGTAAATACTCCGTCCAGACCGTGGCTCGGCGTTTTAACGTTCGGAATAGATTTAATCCGGCAATTCCACGAATCGATAAATAATCAGTCGGTTTTCATAGACTGACATAGATCATTCGTACGAGTCGATCTCATGCATAAAGTCAATGCACGTAATCCTCGTTGCGCGATTTCCGTCTTTCTTGAAAGTTTTACGTACTTACTAAGATATCGCATGTTTCGTTCCTTCTAATTCGTGTCTTTTCACGAAGCTAGTTGCAAAAACCATAAGCAGGCGTTCTAGGCCTCTTAAGTTTCTCCGTACAGAGATTTATAAAAGTATTTGATTCGATGCTTGCATTAAACTTGGATCTGAAGTCTATAATTATATATAATCACTTAAATAAATATATTTACTTGCCTTATTTTTCTGTCATTTGATAGCTATCAATTAATGGCTCCAAAAGTATTTATACGTTAGCTATAGAATGATTTTACGAATACGCGTATCGTGTATTGTGGAACTAAAGTTTTTGACGCGACTTATTTCATTCTCTGCATTTAAAGTCTCTAAATTGCATATTTTAGAAACTGAATGTGAAATATTTAGTCGACAGAATACTTTTGTCACTGACTGTATTTCACTTTAATATCACTTAAAGTATATCCTGCGCACATAATCCAAATCCTGAGAAATTCTATTAACGTTTTACTGTATTCCATTATGTAAGACATATATTATTAAATTTTACCGTGTGGATTAGTTAATTGAGGGTTTTGGGTATGTTCTCTTCTTTACAGCGGACAACCTGCAGAAAACGTTTTGCTTAATTGTGTTGCGCAACAAGTTGACAGGTTCGATCGATGGAAAGAATTAATTACGACAAGATAGGATTAGCGTGATTAATAATCACGACACGGTAATTGTGACAATATTTACGATGTGGTAGTTGTAACAGAAAGTAGCACGGATGGATCTGTTTACGTAACACCTGCCTCTTCTTCTTTATAATCCTACCAAATAATTGCTTTCGACTATTTTCTACGATCTTACATGTTTTCCGTTGTCATTGTTACGTTAAACATTCCGAATTTTTGTTATCGGCATTTTGTAAATCGGATAATGCATTTAATATGACGATGAACGCACAGGTGGTTTAATTAAACTCTAGATATTTTCACTGGCATTCAAGTTGAGCGAATTGTCTGGCTGTGAAATAATCGACGATAATTGATATAAATAAATGAAATAATTGCTATATATACCCGATTGTTTACATATCTCGTTTAATAATACAGAAAATATATTTTTCTCTTTCCTTCTATAACGAACCATACTTTTGTCTTTCACTATATGATATGTCGTAGTTAGAAAAGTGAATTTTCCAACTACGATAGACGTGATCCTAATTCGATGCCTAGCAATTATAGACGCACCGTAAGAAGTAGATTTAAATTCCAACTAACAAACGTTCCACGTAATGGTTTAAAAATTGTGTAATTAACGGGATCGTTGTTTTTCTTTTTCTTGCTTTGCTGCTCGTCAAAAAACATCAAACGACCTCGAGATGTCGAACGTGAGCTCCGTGTCCGTTTTCTTTACACCAATCCTATCTCGCGTTTCTCCCCTTCCTTTTGAACCTCGTTTTCACATCCGATCCTTTACATCGCTCCATTTTTCTAGGACATCCTAGTCACTTTCGAAAAATGCTACTGAAGTTTCTTGTTATATATTTACACGTCACTCGTATCATAGTACACCGTTTACGAACGTCCAGATCTACTTTGAAACTCGTTCAAGGCCTACCCGCATTGTCTTACCAATGCTTCCCATTACTACTATCTCCGAGGTTACCTAACTGCTATCATTCTGATTAATATCCGCGTGTTTCAATGCTAAACTCGGCGCTCTTTCTCCTTGCTTTATTTCTTCCTATCGTTATTGTTAAATATTATTATTAACTTGATACGTGTCAAATATTTCTTCCGCAATAAAATTTTAATCATCGTATATTCAATCAAATGAATTTGATCAATTGCACTTGATACGATCGAATATACTTTCACAAGATTTTTAATTTCTCTCGTTATCTTAGATTTACAAGGATTATCAAATCTAGAAACGAACAATTTTTGAAATGAATTACTCGCAGCTGAAATACTTACAGAATGAAATATTCACAGCTGTCTCGCTTACAACCTCTTTTAACATATGTATTTAAAAGCTTCTTCCTAAACAGATTTCCAAAAATACGCCTACCACGTATTTATATATACTGCTTGATCGGATTACATTTCATCGCATTTATTTAGCAAAATGTGAACGAGCCTACGACTCGACCTAATAATTCTACGAGCCGCTGTATCTTTCTCTACGCTTCTGTTATGCAACCGTTCGTGTAGTACGGAGTAAAACGCTGCTCGATGTTCCTACGTAATAAATATTAAACGCTACTCTAACCGTGAGAGACTTGGGTAACGTGCTATATATACCGAACGTTCGATGCTTCATCCTTTTCTCATGGGGATACGCTCTCATTGTTGGCATCGCACCGCGACTGCGTGTCTCTCGTCTACGCTACTGTACACGTTTCGCGTTTCTGTGGACGTTCTATAAAAATGATATCTTTTCTTCCGTTTTCGATACAGGTTCCATAAAGTCGTTATTTTTCCGTAGTTTCTACGGAACTTCTACGAAACTGTCATTTTTTCTTGGTTTTATATCGGTTTCAGAACGACGCTGTAGTCGATTTTCATTTTGATTTGACAAGAATATTCTTAAGCGTTTCGACCCTTCTCCTCTGTCATTTTACTTAAAACAACTCAACTAGGAAGATTTCTCCGGAGTTGCGTTTAGATTCGAATTGAGTAACATCAACGACAAATATAGAACAACGATTTGGAAGAGTGGGTTGGATATCAAGGCGTCGTAGCGATCTGTTTATCGGACAAAAAAGTTGAACAACTACGTACACCTACGCATGAAATCCGCCGTACGAAAGTGTTCTCGTGGGCGCGTGTTCTTCACGATTTTCCATTCCAGAGCAGCTGTTCTTGAGTTTAATGCGCTTGGTCGATTGCGAAACCGAGGAATTTAGACGAGGCCCCTTTTCTCTTCCGGAAATTTGTTATCTCGATCATCGGCTAACTGCGTGTACACGCACGAGCTGAGCTCGAAACAGTTGCTCGGTTCTCGATTCGATCGAGAAGTTACCCCTTATTCGTGTCTTTCGATTCTCTTTGGAGAAAGTTTCGGACGTAAGTTAGAAGGGTACCGTGTGTCCAAGTTTATTCGACATCGATAGGAAACAATCGGAACACCGACGTTTCCTTGCGAAAGAGTTACGCTGTCGGATCATTTTGTTGTAGGTACTGTTGGTAGATATATTGTGGATATATAAGAGATATTGTGAGATCGTACAATTGGTCATGGTCGAAAAAATAATTTCACTTCGATAGATTTGTAGCGATAGCGCACTGATATAACAAATTAAAGACGAATTAATAATTAGCAATAAATAAATCGATGAAACGAATTATGTACTGAGAAACTTGACAATAGTATACGTTTTCTCTTTTGACAATCATATTGATGTACCGCCCTATTTTAAATACGATTTCTTTTGCTCTTGTCTTTACAAGTAAAAAGGCTTATAACGTTTCGAGAAAAATTTTCTTTAGCATAAAATTGAAACAAAAATTCCTTCATGTTTTCCTTAAACTGAAGAATCTCTTTAACAAAAAGAAAAAAAAAGAAAGAAAAGAAAAAGAACACTGGATCGAGAAGAAAATGGCAAGAAGAATGCAGCAGAGTTCATTTATGTTCTCAGAGTGTCTCTTTCAGCAAATATACATCTCCGATTGATGCAGAGAAACAGAGAAGTGCTTTTTTTCTATGGTTCGACCACATTTGCATTAACCACCGCGCTCACTTTCTTCCGGCAGCAGTTGCTCCACATGTGGACGCAAATTGTTGCGTAAGATCGTGTAACGGGTTTCGATCGAGGATATTAGCTGGCTACCGAAATCATTGTCGGAATCTTGATCCATTGAGAGATAAGTAGGAAACACCGCGTGGATCATAGTTTAATTGATTAATCGTGGCTCGATGATAATTAGTTTGCTGGTATATGGTAATTATCGACCGGAGTATGGCGAGTATGGTATAAAACGACCAGGAATGGCACTTCATCAGCAAAAAATTGTACGAGTAATCACGACCGGTGTCTTTTTGTTCGGATCCCAACGTGGACACGTGTCACGTGTTGCAAAATCCATCGAATCGTTCCACTTAACGTAACGCTGATATACTTTCTACTCAATTCCTTTAATAATGTTAAATCCATCGCTCAGAAGCCATAATGACCAATGTGAATTGAAAAGGATAAAATAATGATAACTAGAATGCGGATATTTATGTAAATTCATATTTTTATAAATGCAAGTAAAAGGCTAAGACCTAAATTGTTTCACTCTCTAAGTCAATTTTAGTGATTCGTACAAATACATCGCTATCTATGGCAAGATTGAATAGCGAGACACGAGAATAAAAAGATGCAGTTGATAATTTATCTTCCAAGACTCGTGCACTGCCATAAAATGTTATTTAATTAAGAAAGGCGAAAAGAGATTTAAGGAAACAAAGGAAACAATTTAAATAAACGAGAGAAGGAAGGAAGGAATAAACTGCACGGTAGAACACGAGGTGTGAATGTAAAATAGCGCGAAGACATAACACGATGTTAATTACGCCAGAAAAATACCTGATTCTTCAACAATCGCTACGTCCCAGAGAGAAATAAGGAAAGCGATATCATTTTCACAAGATCGAAGTTAGATATCACTAATTTTAGAAACTTTTTACTTTAACGGTAATTAACGTCTTACATTGTAAGAGATAAGAAGCGTGAAACTGTTTGATTGGTTGTGCAACTGCGCGTTCTTTCTTGTAACTCTTCGCGTATAAAAATCCTACGATGTACTTTAATAAATCGCACGCAACACTACACGTTCGTTAACGGTTTCTAATTTCCACGTTAGCTCGTCGGTGTACGTTTCAATCGTTAAACAGGAAACGGTTAAACGACTTGGTTAAATGAACGCTATTCCTACGTAACGACGCTCGAAACGATATATTTCACGTTCTAAGCGCTACTTGGAAAAGCGAACGTCGGTGAACGTTTCTTAGAGAACACCTTACAGGAAATCTTCGTCGTGCTTTGGTCAATCGTGTGAAGACGCATCGGAAGAACGTTCCTTGCATTTCGCTGTGATTCGTTATTGCGCCAATATGTAAATTCTTTCTTATTTCCGTCTGCAATGGCAAGTTCCTCTTTTCACGCAACTCGAACGACACATCTTTCGATTCTTGCGCTCACAATGCCATTTTCAGACGTTTCATTAGACATCACGAGACACTCGCTTTCCCTGTAATTAACTCGCGCGGTCTTATCCACCGTGAGAGCAAGAGAGGAATCGAAACGAGAGAGGCGGAAGACTTGCCACTGTGCTTTTATTGCTCCGTGTAACGGGCAACATTACATACTCATTGGTGGATTTATTGCAAATTTCTCGGGTCATTCTGGTCTTTCCTCTCCTCGTGCTCGAATGGAGGAGGAATGCTTTTTCGTAAGAGTTTCCGGTGAGATACGAGCTGACGAAACTTGCAATCTCTTTGCTAAAAAGGTGCTACTGATATTAACAGACTACGGATGTTTCTCATTAAGTGGCACGCGCTTAATTAAAATCTTTTATAAAATTAGCAATTTTATCGTAGTTAATTATTTTCTATCTAACTCAAGTACTCCAAATCATTTTATGGTGTTAAACGGGCGAATAAATCAATAAACGTACAATAAAACACTCTAAGTCTGACAAGTTAGAAGAAGTACAGCGGTTATCAAGAAATCCGAACGAAACAAAAATTAAGGAAAAAAATCTGCTTACCTTCACGCGGTATCGTTGCCTCATCTCTGTTCGTGTCTTCGGACATCTGGGTGGAATCTGCAGACACCAAGTGAACGTGTTCACGACAACCGGTTCCGTGTACGTTTCCATCGAAGTGATCGTATAGCTGCAATGTTTGATCAATTAAGTATCCGTCTATCGCGTGATTTCCTTATCGGGAGAACACCGGTAGCGTGTCACGGGACCGAGTGACCGCGTGTTAAATTACGAACTCTGGGTTACTGTCAAGGCTCGTCTACGAAGCTGCTTAACCTCCGCATTCACAATGTTTCGTTTATCGAACATTTCGATTATTATATATCAGAGAATTAGAAAATACTTACTTTTCCATCCTCGAACACACGTTGTCCGCTGAGAATACCCTCGAAGAAGATACAATCAGGAACAGGACCAACTGCCAGACCCTGGAACCGCTCATTTCAACTGCTAACAAATTTCCCTCCACTACAATTCTCAGCCGTTATTCTTTCGCTACATGTTGCTCGATTTTGCATTACATTTCATTGCATATTCTTGGCGTATAAAATCAATTATTTTCAATAAAAATTTGATTCAATAGAAAATAAAATTTTGTTGTCACAAAAATCTAGATCTTGAATATATATCTTTATAATTATAAGCAAATCACGAATGGCCTTCGAATGTAATCAAAGTATTAGCAAAAGTAAAATACAACGACTATGTACTAACCGTGATAAGACGTTCAATGTATGTAACTCGGAACGTAAAGAGTTAACATTCCAAATTTTGGCAGTTTACCGTACTCACTTTTGTCGAAGATTGTCTGCAGTGAAAGCCTGGACACCAAGGTGAACGTTCAATTAGCCATTTCAGAAAGATTCGTCGGTATATGATGTGGCTGGACGTCGGCGTAAATCGAACGAACATAGCGCATTCATCGTCTTGCGTGTCATTCCTTCGCCGGAAATGGATCGACGTATCGAGTGGTGTAAATGGCTGGTCTTTAAACGCAAAAGTGTCTCGTTACTATCGGTAACAAGAGACGTTACGCGCGTCGATGTCTCTAACGATCTGAGAAAACCGTTTTGCGACACTCCTTGCGCTTGTTTGCAATTTCTATCGATCCAATTACATATATCCATCGAAACGCTCAATGAGTGTCCATAAGTAATTCCCAATTATGGTTTCCATTTTGTGCAAAATGCAAATTATACAAGGAGTTGCGAAAAACGTGTAAAATATTTTAAGAATTAATTCAGCATTCATAAATAACGGAAAAAGGTCACCGGATCCAAGTTCTTGTCATTGGACATCCTATATTTTTGCGTAATAAATTGGATACTTATATAGAGAGATCGAGAATGGGAAATGGAAGATTGGCTAGTGGAAAGAAACAGACGGCGTGGCGCGGCGTTGCGTTCAGACGTTGCTAGCGGAAATTGCGTCGCCCATATTTGACGTAAGAGGGACGAACGATCTCTTTCAAAGGACGTTCTTCTCGACAGGAAATGTTAAGTTGCTCCAATTGGCCGATTTACTGGGCGGTAATCAACCGAGTAACGTATTCGATAAACATATGCCTCTACGTAAATAATGAGACTCTGACGAAATATTTAAGCCATTTAGGGTCAAACAAAATAACGCGTAAAAGTTTCGCAAACACCGATAGGAAATTTAAATAACTAACATATCGTGTACACGGTATAACATCCGCAGAAAACAAGAAACAACGGAATTAATTTTACTTAATTACACTTTCGACGACGAGGACTGGTAATGAAAAATAGATTCAGATTTCATTCATAGACTCGTCCACATTAGGGTTAGTATCGGTACAACGTCAATGGAATATAAAGACTTAATTTTGCTTAATTAATTATAGTTTTAAAGACAAGAATTTGGCAATAAAGAGTAGATTTAAAATTCGTTCACAGAATCTTCCATACCAAGGCTAATATTCTCGCAAATTGTACGTATGTTTTCTGTTACGAGCACACCGTGAAATCAATAATGGTGGCCATAGACCGCAACAAGCGACGAGCTTACACTTTCGACCGCGTCTAATGTCACCGACTGACGCTCTATCGTTCTTGGTTGGGTGGCTTCGAAATGTGGCGGTCGCCACATGTGGTTTATAATTCAATCTCTTGTCATTTTTTCCACGCTCGAGTGCTGGAACATCAGTTAGGAAGATCGCAGGAGAAATATTTTCGATGCTAGTTCTGCTGTCATCGCCGTGAAAAATTCCTCGCTGATATTTTGCCCAACGCCGCTCTTGATGTATCATCGCGTCGAAAGAGAAGGCGATTGCATCGCTGAATGAATCAAGTAGGCTTACAATTCAGCCGAAAACGAGATATCATCTCGCTTGTAAAGAAGTTACCTAGATTTCAGATCAGTGTGGAGGATTACCGTGAAAGATCTTAATTATCCGATGATTATCTCCGTTACATTCTCAACCTTGGCTTTGAAGAAGAAACTCAAACTACTCAAAGCCAATTAGTCCGTTTCGTCCAAATGGAAATGAGATCTCGCACGGTGAAATCTTACGATTTTGTTCGTTTACGAAGATGTCATAATCGACCAAATTCTATTTTTAACTCACCACCACCGATATCTTTTTGAACTCTCTCTTTCTGCTTGCTAATATATATTTTACCAAATATATTGTACGTTTGCAGTAAATATCTTATAACAATGGTATACATTTTCAGATTGGTTTCAAATTTTACTAATACAATTATGGCAGTCGCGTTTTTCTATAGAGCTAATGATATTTCAAAATATTTTATATAACACACGTACTATATGCATAAGTTTTGTGCCAGAAAGGAAACGTCATTTCATATGCATCAATCTTACGCATATTGCAATCGCCATCAACAACCGCACGATTAACTTCAACGACTTTCCATTTCTCCGTCTCGTCGTCAATAAAAATCATAGAAAGTGGATCGTCGTTACAACAGAGAACACGGGTACAACGCGGTTCGTTGTACCGTGGAATGTAAATTCCAAAGCGGTTGTCCTTATCCCGCTGCATACGCGGCAAATTGCCCCGACGACGTGGAATAACTTTATTCCGATGTTTCGTTTGGATTCGTCGCGAAGGTACAGAGGCACGCGTTACGTGATCGACGATTTCGTTGGCGAAACGTATCGAAGGCGTGGCGAATCACTGCCCGAAACAGTCGTGCAAACTAAACTCTGTGCTCCCAAATCAATTCGTTTTCTTCGTGCGGAATAATTTCATGTTGCGATCGAAAGAGAGAATGCGTCACACGATCCACGACAACCGCTTCACGGTGCGATTTTATGGTGTTACGTCTGTGGATTCGAGTTGTAAAACGCCGTTTTTATAAAGGTCAGATTCGCCCACCTAGACGTATATTTTGTCGTTAGTAGAGGCGATACGGTGAGATTGTAAAATTGGTCAGTGTTTGAAATTTACGCTTTCCAACGACCATAATTAATATTACATTAATATTAGAGATATATCGAGGGTCTTGTACGGAGTAGGATATAAATTCGTAAAGATCATTACAAAAATCAGTGCATTTTTTAAGATTACGCTATTGACGCATCTGCTTGATGGAAATCGTTCTCACGGCTTTCCGTATACGGTCGATGGGAAAACAACGATTCCTCGCTCTACACCATGCACAGTCGCGTTAATTTTCATCAAAGAATCCACAATTATGCCGCCTTGGGAGTTCTCCCTTCTTCACGCTCCAGTACGTAATTTCGAACGAGATCCAAAGAATTCCAAAGAGGTTTTACACAATCTAACATCACACGGTTTCCCATGGGAAATCCCACCCCATCAACAGGGCACAGGACACGCGAACATCCATTGAATCAATCGCACGTGGGACTCGACAGTGTGACGAAAAATCGGTTAATGATGTAATCGTTGCTCGTCTTTCATCGTGCAGGAGTTTTTATCAAGCGCTCACCGGCGTTAATTAAAATCTCACACAGTCGAGGCGGTGCTAGAGCGAACGAATTAATTGGAAAAGCTCTCACAAGTTTTCAGGTTGAGTCGAGAAACTTGCTTTCCATCTAATAGTTTCCGCCATGAATCTACATCCGTGGAACGAGAATCAACCGTTAACGCGATTTATCAAGCACAAAGGAACGATTCCACGAAGGCATTTCAATTCGAAACTCCAATCAACAACAAACTACACGGGCAACTATATATTGTTAATCAAAAGTTTAGTATCGGTAAATGTTCCATAGAAACTAAAAATTTAAGAAAAGCCAGAATACATAGAATATCCAAGGTAAGCCTTTTATACCTAAATATTTAAACCAATGTTTACTATATTTATATCTTCTTGCAATATCTAACGGGTAAAATGTATCTCTACTTACACAGTGTTCGTAAAACTATGAATTTTCATAAACATCCGGAGTTTAATTCGTACTAAAAGCACCCCACCGATGAAGCATTGATACAAAACTCGTTGTAAAATTCGACATAGCTCCGGTGGAAAGAGAGATTCTAAATTTTTGGTACGTGAAAAACATACGTAGAGACAGTCTGATCCTTTGTCACATCACAACTCGTGCACTATCTTCCTTGTCGTATGATAAACTGATTAAGAATCGAAATGTAGCGTGCAGTGTAAGAACGAGGAAGAACGCACCAGGTTGGATCCTGGAGACTTTGTAAAGAGGTCGAAGGCGTTGGGAGACGTCAGTGGCTCTTTCACAGACCGATTCACAACTGGCTACGTAACGAGCAATTGGCGTCGCTGGCACTCGGGAATGTACTTGTGGCACAATGAACTCCGACCCTAGCGACCGACAACGACAACTATACAACCGGTCAGAAGGTGGGGTCAGAAGATCCCAGAGGGGGCGGTGTTCGTGTTCTGGATCCTTTTTCCTCGTGGAAGACAGAGAACGAGCGATGGCCGGCCACTCGAGTCTTTGAAGCACCGAGGATATCCTGTCCGGAGACATTGACACTGTCCCGGGAAACTTTCATCGAAGCGTAACGAAGTTCACGACCTACGTTCGTGTCTCTGCTATTAGCGTTCCCTTCGAAAGGGTGTCGACGTTTAACGAAAAGAATGAAGGAGGATTCGCTGGATGGAGGTACACCATCGTTCATAAGTATCTGAATACTGCGGTTGAATCGAAGCAAGAATATCAGGATTTGACCAAAGTGCGTAAATCAACGACGAATTAATAATTAGTAAATCACGACTTTAAATTGTCTGCTAAGGGACATAGAAATAACGTATTACGAGATGTCCGGTCACTTTTGAACAATACTATAATTCTATGTGAGAGGTTCGTTTGCACGAAGGTCTGGATTCAACGAGGCATTTTTCGTGTCGAAGATAACGACTGTCATTACGGAGAAGGTTGCGTGAGTAAGACCACGAAAACTTTCTGATTGCTTGTCAAGAGCGCGTGAGATATTTGGTCAAAGAAATGAGATAGTTTTTGCGTGAAATATCATTATTATTATTACATATTACATATTATTATACATTTTGTAAATAATGCTGTGTTACCATATATGATAAGCCAGTTTTTAAAATTATAGAATTTAAGTCTTAAAAAGTAGACCAAGATCTAAATAAACTATGGTAAGGTACTTTGGACACGAACTTTGTCGAAAGTTATCGAAGAATTCGTAAAGTGTCTCGACGATCTAGCAATCGACGACACTGGCCAGAAGGCCTGCGATTAATACGCGAGCAATTGAAGCTCTCAATATCAGAAAGAGAATTTAAGATCTCGACTGCATTGTTTTCGATCATTCGCCTGCCACGATTATACGGAACTATTTCTAAGTTAGCCGCATTTCTTGAATTCGCGAAATTCTCGCTCGTTCGTAGCAGGGGCCGACGGCAGATTGCAAGTTTTAGTGAAATTCTCGTAAATGAAACGGAGGATGGGTTCTTGGACTGGTTCGATGCGACTAGAACTAAACAGACCCCGCGTAATGAGATGATTGGAAGAGCAATTCATCGCGCTCCCTTTTACTCTCCCGACACACAGTGGAGTCAGACTTCGTTAGCTCGAACATTGGCCGTTTAATTTCGCGACGGACAACATCCGATGAAATGGAATAATTAACAGTCGTTAAGGAAAAATCGGGTTGCAGTACCAGTACTAGAATTTAATCGAAATGTAGGAACTAGCGATAAAATAATAATTAAAAACAGTGCTTCCTATTTATCCGTAAAAGCAAATTGTAAATTGAACCTCGATTTTCTCAACACTTGTCGTCCCAATAGATCTTATTCAAATGCTCCTTTTTCCGAAGAATATCGGGTAAACTAAAGAAAACAGAATATTCTACGTATACATAATTACAATATATAATAATCCCATGTATGTAACGCTGCCCAATCGGATTATCATTCACAAATCGTCGTTAGATATGTATGCGAAGTTTGTGGCACCCTGTACACATGTACTGGTGACTTTAAAGTGATTCGTGAAAAAGTCAAGTTAAAACGTAGGATAAAATATTCGTTTATGTTCGAGGCGCGAGTAAACGACCTTTCGGATGCACCGAAACGACTAGAGACTGCGTGTCTAAAGATAGTTCTCATGAAATATCCTGTTACTAGCGGCGACGTAATAGGATAATTAATGTAAATGCTTTTAACGATCGCACGGTACCAGTGTCGCGGCACGACTGGTCAAGCCACAGCGATTAAACGCGTCATGGTTTCGCATGGAATCGCGCACGAGACAGGTAACTCGGATTGCAGAGAAATTCAACACAGAAATTCTGGTATTTCCAGTTTAAATTAACTCGCTATGAGCATAATGATATCGCTAATAATTATAATTACATACGTAGATTCGCTATTGCCTTTTACACGGTCGACATTTATGACATTTCATGCTTGCGTCTCGATTACAAAATAATCTGAGTCAAGAAATATTAAATGTTTCACGAAAAAATTAAATGTTACGAGTTTAACTAATTTACGCTATACATCATTAAGATTCAATGGGATAAAATGATAAACCGATATAATTTCACATCGCTATTTATAAATATCGGAACATCTTCTGATTTCATATTCCATGCGATAATTAATTTAAATTATCAAAAAGATTGTTAACTGATTATAATTTTCTATTGACGCAATTGTGTTGAAACTATTTATAAGAGAACAGATTTATTAGAAGGGGGACGATTCATCGGTCTGAATTTCAGATGGAAAGTTCTAAACTTCGCGTCAGATTTTTAGATAATTAGATAATTCTCTGATTATTTCTAAGATTCGTCTTAGTCTCCGTATGTATCGTGATATTTTTGAGTCAGGACCAATATTTCAAAATATTTTCCCTGATTGGTGCTTCTTCGAATATTGATCTGAAATTCTATCAACTGGTTATTGATACAGTCGATGAACAAGAGCCTCGTTTCGAAGATAGCCTAATTGCCACGATTTGTCGGCATCCAAAGTAACTGGGACAAGAGGCGAGTACCATACGAACCTCGTGATTTCGCTGTCCTCCGCAAGATTCAACGGTGACAAACAATCTACTTTGCTCATCGTGTCCTTGTTTCAGCTTTCTGGCTAGTTTCTTTCGATAGACTCGTTTTATGGAGATAAAGTCGATCGCTTCGATGTTCTAGTCAACTGTAGAGTCGGCAACTTTTTAAATTGACCCACGTCGATCTCTCGTCAGATTTATCGATCGAGCAAAAGTTGCAATGGCTCGTGAAAATTTTCAATTATCGCCTTCGATTTTCAATAACCAATAAATTCTTTGCAAGATCGAATTTGGTCTCTTTGGAAAATTCAATACCGTGCATAAGATCTTACATTTTCTAAACTTCCTTAGTGTCACGATATGGATATTATCTTTTGATCCTTATCGTTTTAAAGTTTCACCTGTCGGCCAGCCAGCCGATTTATTTACCCACGAAACAATTTCCCACCGATTTGTTCGCCTTTTCCACGACAGCAAACAGGATAGGGAAATGCATGGTAATGTTGTCCGACGTTATTAACTTCTGTAAGCAACGGTCACTTATACGAGTACACGGTCTATTGTTCTCGACCGGTAGAGAGCTTGGTTATGCCTGCTAAGCGTTAATCGATACCACAGTCGATGCTTGTACACGTTTTACAAAAGGAAATGCCTGAACCGGGGTAAAAAAGTGTCTGGAAATATCTGTATGAGAGTGAGAATTCACGAGAATAATAGATTTCGTGATACTTATGACCAGTAGCGTATAACGTTGCAAATGGTGACTGGTCTTCTGGAAAGAGGAACGCAAAAATGATGGAGATGACGAATACGCGCGATCAGGCTTATTAGTATGCCAGACTCGTCGATGTTTGTGCTTCCACGGTGACAGAAACTGCCCTAAATAGCTACACGCAACCAACGCATCGTTGAAACCGGCTCCATACCATCTGATCGGGGAGACCCGCGTTCTTTCATAAATTTTCCGCGACAGGAGGACAAACACGCGTGAAAGTTTCCGCGTATCGTTTCTATCTGATCTCCTGTATTTTTCTTTCGATATAGAAAAATTCTCGTATAAGGAAACTCGAGAAGCTTTCTGGAGAAAGGATTCGTTAGATATAGTGGTAAAATCGAGCAAGTTGTGTCGGAAATTGTAATCCTAGTTCTGTAACATTAGTTACGTTCGGGTTGCTAATTATAATAGCTCTTAAAGAACTATATATTTTTAATATATAAGATACGAATAAAAATATCATGATACTTTTGAACGTATGTTAAGAAAAGTAGAATTCCATTTCTCGGAACGAATCAAGTGATACTAGCTATTCAAACTTCCGTTGTACGAACGAAATATCATAAGTACGGTAGAACTTGGAATACTTTCGTGAGCCACTGTAGGTGAACTCTCGTTCTTTTTTTTTCTCAAAATGACGTAAGATCCTTGTAATTCTTGCTGTCGGATCGTACGATTATCAGCCACGAATCAACGGAACGTGGAAGTACCAGGGACATTGCATAACGATTGCGTTAATATACGTCGCCGTTGTTTACTGTCCCCATGAACATCAGTCCGGGAAACGTTCAATTAACATCCCCGTTCTGTCACGGGGACGTACGATTTGTACATAGTGGATAGAAAGTGAATGGATTGCATAAATTCGACACATTTTTTTTCTGTTATATCGTCGTGTCTAACTCTGAAGAATTTTGTTGGAATCTCACGGGAATTTTTATTAACTTTTTGCTCTGTAGACGCAGGATTATGGTCTAAGGTATCGCGATAAGAAGTTGCGTTAGCAAGCAAGTTTGGTTCCGCTTTAATACGGACTTTGATCGATAAAATTGACGAATACATGCCGTACCGATCTTGTGAATGGCTAATTCTCACGAAATTGTTTTTTACAAAACTGTTTAGTATCTTGTTAGTACAAGTTTGTTAATTCCGATTTGCAACGACTTACAAAGGTATTTGAACGCTTGCTATATGTATATAATATATATATATATATATATATATATATATATATATATATATATATATATATATATATATATATATATATATATATATATATATATATATATATATATATGTATATTTCGCACCTGTCCGTTAGTCAGCCGATTTATTTATCTAAGAAACAATTTCTCACTGATTCTTCGCCTTTTTTTCGCGCCAGCAAACACGATAGAGAAATGTAACAAATTTCAAACAACATATATATGTCGGGTTATCGTTAGATTTTAGGGCGAGTAACAATCCTTCGTTTCAATTAGCCATCGTTTTGTACAACAGAGATTATATTTACAGGTACAAAAAAATAACTTTTACAAAGTTTAACGAACAACCGTGGTGTTTAGACACGCAAGATGCAATTGACAATGTTTTTGAGTTAGATAACGAATCCACGGTTAACGGGATAACTTTTTACTAAGAGTAAAGTACTTTTTAAGCACAAAATACTATTGCTGGGACGCTCGGTATAAACTGCTCGATGTGTAACTTCCCAAGGCGATCGCACGAATAACAAACTGATGAAAATTTTCCTTGCTTTAAAATTGCATTCGTTTGTTAAATACTCGTTAGAAGCATCGAGAAAGTTCCAATCGCCGTTGCTAGGCAGTTTCTGCCTGGAGTTTGATTATTAATACAACGTGTGTCCCATTATATTGGCACCTCCGAGGTAAAATCACAGGTGGCTAGGCCCGTTCTTGAGGCCGTATGCCGCCACAACCACATTTCTAGGGAGAACCATACAACCAATCCACACCTCAGTCAGGCAAAACGTTCATCCCGTGACCGTGACTACGTTCGGTGACCAGTTGTGTCACCTCGAGCCCAATCTCACTATTACAAATCTCGAACAATTACAATCAGATGGAATGACAACAATTGCTTAATTACGGCTATGATAGAATCTAGGCTAAAGTATTAGAGGATTTTTCCAAAATTTCAAAGGGAAGGCTCCGGTTTCCTTTCATCTCCGACATATACATATTTATATATAATATAATATAACATAATTTTGATACTGTATACGTATACGTATACGTATGTGTGTGTTGTTTCAAATTTGTCCAATATAATCATGATATATAATCGTGTCTTATTATAATGTTGACGAAGCTGTGAAATGTTTATAAATGTTTCTTATAATACATCTAATATATAAAAGACTTTTATATTGAGTGTTTAAACACTTTAGCGGTTCTCTGTACAATAGTTAGAAAAATTCGTGGAAAAATAGATAGAAGAACTGGCACGGAATTCCAAGCTTGCGAAACTCTACTGTAAAACGAGATTCCTTTTTCCCAAGATCTTCTTGTTTTTCGTCGAAAAACAGTCATCGTGATTAGTTTTTTTTATCATAGATTAGACGAACTAGCTCAAGGAAATTTCTATCAAGGTTTACGACGTTAAACGTGAGATAGCAAAGACGAATTTTTCTACGCCGGGGAAGCGGAACTTTCATGCGCCCTCTTCTTCCGACCGCGGAATTCCGCGTTTCCGGTTCATAAATCAACGCGTGTTTTCCGAATATATAATTTCCCTTGCTTTCTTTCCTTTTTCCCCTTCCGTATAGTACATGTCCTCGTTTTTTTAATCCGCAACAAGCTACGATCAATTGACACAAGGAAATTTGCTAAAAGTAGAAAATATTATTGAAAAAGTCTGAGTAAAAAATAAAACATGATTTTTTTAGTGAGAAAGAATGGAATATAGATTCTTTGTGGTGTGCTATATGATGAAAAATATTATATATTTTATTGTAAAATGGAATCGTAATTATATGTGCCAATTGGACAGTGAATGAAAAAGCGAAGATATTAAGTCATCCAATAAGATTGTACCATTAACTGTCATTAATTTAATAAAGTGCCATTTATTTAAACACTTGAGATATCTGTTTAAGCGTTAAAAAGATACAATCACTTATTATATATTTTATTTTTCAATGTTTCTTAGAAAATTGGTATTATCAAATGTTTTGTTCAATAATAAGTAACGTGCGCCTAAAAAAAAAAAACACCGATGAAAGTTGCACGTTATAGCCTATAGTTTTAATTGTGCAATACGTTTGTTTCTCTTTTTTGAAATTTTCTGTAGTCGTAGAAAAACGATCTTCAATTTACCATCTTACGTAAGTTCATGGTGCTCTCATTCATGAGATCCAATCTGATGGATACCTGGTTCTTTGCTACTTTCGAATGGAATTCATTAGTCTGAAGCAAATTGAATAGCAATGATTTCTTCTTCTAAACACACCGAGTGCTTCATTCAGAAGATTGACGGAAATTAATCGAATAAAGAGCAGTGGATTGCAGGTTTAAGATAGTTGCACAAGCTAGTGACATTGTGCTCCGTTTCACCTTCTGAATTGCGCAAGAGAGGCATTGTTCTCCGTTAATAGTAATTACGCTCATTACGATCTAACCAGATATTAGTCTCGAGTATCGTTGACCACCCGTCTCATTTTCTCTGGCGCCATTCGTTCTGCGATCTCATGATAAACATTATACAAAGTTCTCTGCCAAATTATTCTAGATAGTATTAGTACTAAATTTCGTTTCACGGCTAATCATCGATTATATCAAAGAATACATTTGCTATAAATAACGTATAACATGTTCGATTTTAAAAATATCAAAAATTTGTTTCTTCGTCATTATGAACAATCACATAGGTATGCAAGTTTTGATGTGGAACTTGTTGGAAACAAATTTATTATTTGGAGAAAACCACCTAGAAAGAATCTTTTAACGTATAAATTATTTCACAAGAAACTGTAATGGTCCCATTTCAAGAATTATTAAATTATTAAATTTTAATTTTAGACTTATTAAATTATTAACATATACATTTTAATTTTCTAGTCTATTCATAAAACTAGAACAATAAAGTTAATTAATCTCTGAGAAAATGCATTGAATCGCATATACGAAAATCTTATGTAAGAGATGCCATTACATAAGTAACAAGCTACTAAGTGAATCGTGTCCTTGAAACCTGAAAATCAGTGACCTTGAAAAAAATGTCTTCATCTGGATTATCCATTCTTCGAGCTTTTTCGACTACGACCTTCCGCCGTAATCCTCCTTACATCATAAAAAAAAACCATACCACAAACGTATGTACCTGTCAACGAATCGAGGTCGTGGAATTTTCACGGTGTTTTCTCGAACGAATTTCAAAGGCGTGTGTATTGGAGGTCGTGCGTGCGTGGACGACGCGACGGTGAAAGTGGACGAGAGGCATTCGCCGAGTCATTGTGCAGACATTTCGCGGAAAGATAAGACTTCCCGGTCTTCAGATTACGCAACCGGACGGACAAGTTTTTGGCCAGCAGACACACAAGCAACGGATGAAGTCGAAAGCGAAAGGGGCGGCCGATCGGATCGGTTCTCGGATCACTGGCTGTCCTGCGGCTCGATCGGAGAAAAACGACCTCTTAACCCTGTGTGTCATGGCCCGAGGCCACGAAATCCGTGCTTGAATCGAGATTGACGACCGGGGCGTGACTTCTCCTCTCGTATCTCATTCTCTGTCCCAATTTTTCTTTTCCTTTTTTATCTCCAAGTCTACCGGCGCTGAGAAACGCTCCAGGCTTTGAACGGTCTGGATAAATTCGCTTCTGATCATCGTCGATCCGAGCAAATTTACACTGGCGATTTATAATGATACGAAGATACGATGGTTGGTCGGTCGATCGCCGCTAATCAATGATTCAATATAAAAATTCCACAGGATTAGTGTCACGTTGTTAGAAAGTTTATATGGATTATACAGTGTTCTACCTATTCTGTCTATTATGTTCGTATAAATACGAATTTGCATAAATATCTGCAGTTCAAAAGGAACGCTAACTTGTTACGAATCGTAAACTTTTGATTTACTATTCTTCTTGTAGGATGATTATTTTATGTGATTTTCTCTATTGCGTATAAGCAAGTTAGGGGAGAAATCTAACGAATTTCTGCGAATCGCCCGATCGTAAATAATTTATAGAAATAATTTATAGAAATGTGTGAGGAAATATCGTTTCCATTTCGATTTCGCTTTCTCGTTAGGTGTAATAACAATGGTTAGCCACCGTCACAGGACAGATTAATCGAAACGTTATCACCTACCGTAGGTATAATTGTACTTGAACGTTAAGACGGTGTCGATCGTAGTAACATTCGAGACGCATCGAAAGGTGTAGATGATAAGATCTAGACACGTTCAAGACGAGTGGAATAAAAGCATCGGGGCACGTTTGATGCCGCAATCGAGCGTCGGCTCTTTCGAACTCGGTTTCCGCATCTTCGCGTTACGCAAGTGGGTGAACCAGTTTCTGGACAAACCACCTTTGTGTAATTATGTCTGAACAGCTGTCCCTGTAAGAACAATAACGTCTCCTATTGCGGTTCTCGTGAAAGCTGTCGGTCCTGCACGTATCAAGCAAAGATCCAGGAAGAGACCGGTATCTTTGTTAAATTTCACAAATCATTGGATTACCTGTTAGAGGCCGACGTTCTTGATTAAAATTATACACGATTTATGTTGCAATATTTAATCTAAGAGTTGAAATCATAGATGAGAGAAATGAAAAGATTATCAAGGCAGATTAAGAGAATATACAAGTGTGTACAATAGCGATTTTGAGATCTACTCGGAGACTGAAACAAAGGGATTCGTTAAACAAAGACGTGCCACATGGAATTACAATTTTTATGGGTTTCGTAATAACGCGATTATCCGCGATACAGCGAATGGATATGCGATCCTTTAATTACGTAACCCGAGAAACCAATTTCGGTTCTTCGCCGTCAAACGGTTTTTATTCGATGGTCGAGGCTCGTTTCTACTCCTGTGAGAGCCACGAAAGTTGGGAATAATGGGTTGCGGACAGCAGGCTCCCTTTGTGGACTGGTGAACAATAAAAAAAAGTATCTTCTTTGTGGTTTGAAATCTTGAATTTCAAATGCGGCATTGCCATTATCACGTTATTACTATCATCGTTACTAGACTGCTATTAATTAATTAATTAATTAATTTCTATTTATTAATGCATATCAATAATCGTTTATACGTGTTCAAATTATCTATTAAAGATTTTTGCATGTTTAAATCACCCATAAAGGTGTAAAGTCTGCAGCTTAATTATCGCTATAGACCTGGAAATACTTAGCGCTAAAAATTTATTTCAATCTTTGTTCATTTCGATTTCCGTGTTTACACGTTTCAGTTTCTCCTACGAGAATATATTATGGTAAAAATAATTCGCTCTAACGGTACGGTTGACGTTTAATGGTACAAAATGCATATACCAATAATACTACGGAATATTGATTTTCTCCTCATGAAAATTGCAAAGATACCGAGCGAACGATATAATTCGTACGATCGTTACGGGCCGAGCTCGTTCCCATTTGCGATCGAAATATCTTCCAATTACGATACACGATTGTGGAATTGTCTGAGACGTGGCTTACGAACCGTGTCGCGAAGGCAATTACGAAACGAGCTTATTTTTTCGTTAATTCTGTTTCTCACGATATTCCACGATCTACAGAGCTGTGAACGATTTATATACGTAGGTACATATATTTACAACTAGGTATAGTCGAGTTAATATTAGAATTACCGATAACTGGGGCGTAAAATATGCATCGAAAAAGCCAAAATGAAAAGTATGGTAGAATTTTGATTATCTATACCAAAATGATCTTTGAGTAAAGTCCAAGCGTTCGTTTCTAAATTTTCTACTAAACGATAATTTCATTGATCGACGTTTTGTTAAAGTTTCCAGCGAATATGAAAAAAGATATCCAATACAGAGGAAAAAGCAAGTTCGTACTTTCTAAGAGATTGTAAGAAATTGCCAAGAATGTATCGTTGCGAGTTTATAAAATTTCAAACGATATTTTACGAATTGATCGTGGCCACTATCGTGGTGGGTCTACGACTAAGCTGAAGTTCTAGAGAAGAAAAGCACGACTCGTGTCTGTCTGGAAAGCGCGCTGGCACCGTTTAACGATGGAGGACGTAAATCTCTTTGTCTTTATTAAACGTCGGGACCGAGACGTTTCAAGGTACGCGACACGAGAGTGGCCCTCGACATGCTGAAACGATTTATGCGCTCACACGAGTGCTGCTCGCACGCGAGCTTAATTGCACGCGCGTACCATTGCCACGTTGCGGATCGCTATTAAATTAGTAGTGAATACTTACAACAATAACAATAATTACTGGGTACACGCGACGTTTCCAATTCGACGCGTCTTATTTTATGTAAAAAAACGCTCGTTCACGATCGAGCATATACTTTATACTATCATACGAAAACAATTATCTAGAAACATTTTGGTCATTTGTTTGGTTTTCGATTGCTTGACAGATCGAGAAACATTGATCGTCTCTGCTAAAAAATATCCTAAAGAATGCTTGAACATCTGGCTCGCTGTTCCACTAAATTTCTTCTTTATTAACGAAGTATCGAAATTGTTAAGAGAATCGCTGGTAAAATTGTCGTCACACGCGTTCTTGTGGCTTCGTTGTAGAATCCGCTTCCGTAGACCTGCAGACCAGCAGTCTCGATGCTGCGCTTGCAGTAATCTCCGTCTGCAATTGTAGTAATCCATGGTTAGGCTATCGTGAAATGTACAGTGGTATTACTATTTCAATACGATTTACGATACGGTTACTGTTATTACGGTCGATGAATGACTTTACGGTGATAGTTATCTGTTTCGTGGGAGGAATTACTGGTCGATGTGATTTGGTGTAAATAGCAGGGATCGGGAAATAAGGTAATAAAAGGATCGGAAGAGATAGGTAGAAGCAATGGAAGTTGCTTGAATTGAGAACTCGTAACGAAAACGACCTTCGTTCGATTTTTTAATTTTCGATATAGGCAATGCACTTTATCGCGATACTATAAGAATCTTCTACAATTTGATCGATAATTTGAATTGTCGAATGAAAATTGTCTTTCGAGCAATAATATAACTTTGCACTAACCCCAATGTACTAATTTAATTCCGAAATCATCTGATTCGATCAAAATTATCCGCACGACCAATTGTTTCTTTGTTCTGGGCAACAAGAAATAATCGCAACAGTTGATCATATCACGAACCTTTCAAAATCTAACGACTGTGTATATATAGTAGATGTAGATGATAGAAAAAAATATATCATTTGGTTCTTTACGAATCGTGAAGCTCGTAAAGCGTAAGGAGAATGTGTCTCAAAAAGATCGACAGATCGTTTACGACTGCAGGGCTCTGTAAACGTACCGTTCTAAAATTCTAGAATCAAGATAAATAGTAGCAAAAAGGCCATCTTGTCGATCGAGCAACTAGAACAGGAATCGTTTTCCCTTTCGACCGGTGACGTGTCTCGGTCGCCATAAAACACCTTTTTCAAGCTGCAAGTCATCGGTACTTGAAATTACGCGATCATCACGCCACGATCTCTCTTTACGCGTATCGACGCGTAACTTGTATACCAGCTTAACCACTTAGCCAATTAGCTAGCCTAGCTTTATATCGCGATAACTCGTTTGTTTTTGCAAAAATCCTAAATTTAATATTCCATTACTTGCATCTAAATAGTCAATTACCGCGACTACGATCATCGAGAAAAAGAAGGGGGGCGACGAAAAAGCACGACGCGAAATGCTTTCTCCATCGAGACGTCGTAAAAGCAGCGTACGGTATCGAAAGGGTGATTAAAGGCGCCCGTTTTTAAAGGAAATCGTGAGGCAGAGAGTAAAAGAAGGAAAGAGGAACGGTAACGGCGGTATGGCGATCGACAGAGAAATTATACAACCGGCGTTCTTTCTCCTCGTAACGCACGAGTCACGTACATCTGCGCTTTCCATCGCGATCGCTTCTCAGAAGCGGCTCATTTTTCCTTCTATGTGTCGCCGAACCTGCCACAATCTTCCTTCTTTTTATTCGGCTTGTATTATTTAGCACGGAACAATTGATCAAACGTCATAATCTTTTTCTATCGTACGATGTATGGAATTGATCAACATGATTCCTGAATGGCTTGTGTATCGATTTGTTAATTGCGACGTCAGTTGGTGGCTGAGGCAGTTGGACTAATTTTTGGGTTGCAAGATATAAATCTCCTGAATATGTCGAAAGAGTGAACGGGCTGCGAAATATGTATTCGACTGATTGATAGTTCGTCGAATTTTCAAATTACTTATGTTCTTTCCTTTTCGTCTTCGTTAATGTTGTTGTAATAGTGGTGGCCATTTACGATTATGTCGTAATCGTTGTAACGATCTTATTACTTTGGTAAGACGATATGAAAGTTACAATATTTACATTTTTCGATCATACGTTTTCTCAATTTTTACGCGCCATTTCACAGCTTCGATCTTAATAGCCCAAGAAACCGTGTTACACGCGTGTTCGCGAGGCAAATCGACGGGTTACGATGTGCAACGTGCAATGGAAACGAGAGTAGAATCGTCGAACGTCTCTCGCGATTCAACGTCTCTTTCTCCTCCAATGGCATAAGCTATTTTCTTACGGTCCATGCTCGCGTTCTTTCCTCGTTCTACTCCGATTTCGCAATCCACCAGTCCCACGGAGAGAGAGAACTTGGCGATCCGTGGTCTGATCGGACCCTGCTCTACGTTTAACGTGAAAACAATTGTGACGTTTCCTGTATGTAAATTTCACGGACGACGTCTTTACGACGGCCCATCAAAGATCTAATACAGTTCCGTATGAAAGTAAAACATTTTTGTATAGTACATCGATATTATGGACGTTGAAGCAATTAAAATAAGGAAACGACAGAGGAATAAATAGCGTTTCAGATGCTTTCACGGTTTAATGGTCGCTATGATCAGCCAGAAGAACGACCGTCGGTCAGCGTGTTACGATCCTCGTTAGATAATCATCCAGATAATTAATTACCATCCATTATCGAAAGTATCTCAGCTAGCTTTTCCTTTCCTTTTTCTGTTATTTCTCTATGCTGGAGCATAGGAGCGATTACACATGCGCTACGTAACGTCGTTTGTGAATTTGGCAAGAGCTCCAGCTCGGGAAGATGTAACGTGGCAATCCTAATAATTTCGCCGCGCGCTGTATCGTAATTCAGTCGAATGTCGTCACACGATGAATATTTGTAGCGCTCCCCGACGGTAACTGGCACGTGGGAACTGCAACCTTCAATCTGTTACGGTAGGAAATTGCATAATTTGTAACAAGTTACGATGAAAGGCGCGCTAGCGTACGCTGTGTCGATCGTGTCTCGTCGCGTGAATCGGATCCTTGTTTCTGACCTGTTCACGTTGGGCCAGGATGCAAGAATAAAATTCACGTACGGAGCAAATACAGTGAAGCTCTGATTACCTGAACTATAATTGCCTACGAATTTAATCGATAATATCTAGATTCGAGATGTAATAAAATCAAAGCGCGTAATTCGATATTGCTTCTGCTTAATTATTTTTATCGCTTGGTTCGCTAATTAACGTCTAAATTGATTTAGCCTCGTTTCGTTTACCAAATATCGGCTCTGTCTAATCTATTTCTATTTCTGATTTTATTACGTAACGCGTAACTATTTCCTGCATTGAAATCCAATCGTTCGATCATCCAATGGGTTCTGCAATTAGTTTATACGATTCGACGCTGCGAAGTATGACGGTTATGATGCGCGAATGGTGGATCGAAATAAATTGGTGAAAGGGTTGGTTGGTGTAGTAGCCGAGGAAAAATGATGGCATCTCACGGAATTCGAATCGTGGTAAGTGGATTGGCCGTGTCACGTGAATGGCCGTGAGTCAAAATTGGGATTTCAAAGATAAGTGTTAGGTATCAGGTTGGTTCGTGTAAAGCCAAGTTGTTCGATTTGTCTCTTAAAATAATCAATTAACGATAGAACAAATGTATCGCTTACGAACAATCTATACCGTGGATATAGCGCAGAGCAACGACAGGTGAGTTTCTTACCGTAAGACCAGCCGACGATGTCCCCGGTTCTCAGGTTTTCCGTTCTCAGCCAGTCTTCGAGAGGCCTGAAGTACTCTCTGAGCGCAGACGCGTCCAATTTGTCGTCCCCTATAGCTTCTCGAAGCGTCTCTTGCCACGGTACCGACGAGCCTCTCTCCATAATTTTCCTGCAACAACAGAACGAGACAAAGGTTGCAGTTTTCCATGGAGCGGAACGCGGGAAAATCGTGGACGAAGGATCGCAACGCAACGCGCAGGCAGAAAGCATCGGCCATTGAAATTACCGCGAGCGAAGCTCGTAATTCGTGCGTTGTTAGGCTTTAACGAGATCACCGGCGGCGCTTTCTCGACGAAACGATTGCGACAACGCGCGGAACGGCGCAACAATGAAAAACCCTTCGGCGAGGAAAATTCACGGGGAGAATTGGAACGAGAGAAAAATAAAGACGCGTAACGAGCCTTTTCTTCCAACGTTCCGCGCCACTAATTAGCCTATCTTTGGCAACTTGGCGTGCTTGAAACACGTTCGAGCGTGTTCGAACGACGCTCGTAATTTACGGCGGGTGTGTCACAACATTCAGGCACATGCATGAGTTACGAGGTGAAATTAATTCTGCTCCGTAAGAGCTTGCAGGGCAGTGGAGAGAAACCTTCGCGAGTCGACAAAATCGAATGTCAGTAGCTACGTAAGATGCGTTTTATGGCGTTCAGAAATTCTTTCCCTTTACGTGCTTGACGCGTAATCCATCATAGACGCTTATAACCAGTTGTCCTTTCCAGCGCTAATTTGCACGTTGATTGAGCTCGTGATTTTAACGAAATCGATCGTGACGTGACCGTAATAGTTTCAAGAAATAGTGCCGTTCCCTTCGACGATAATGCATGGTTGATCTCAGCTAAGTAGCTACTCCTACCTCAACACGGTGGTTTCTGGTCATTGGTATAATCATCGTCTTCGTCATCGTAGGAGCTTTATGTCATTTTCAACGTATTAAACGTTTGAACACTTCGCGTGTTAAGTATTCTGTCAGAGACTTGAATTCCAGATTCGTAACAGTTCCATTCCAATCAGGTTCCATAATTATTCTGCTTCAAGACTAAGGAACCTTTATTTATACAAATTTTCTTTGGTTATATTTTTAAGCACTACAGTGATTTTCAAACAACGACGATCTTCTTTCGCTGCTCGTATCATTTCTGGTAAATAGTTTTCTTCCTAGGGAATTTTCTCTTCAATCTAGATAAAATTTCAATTCTGACCGCTTTCATTGAAATTTGTGAACGATATATAATCGCGGAAGAAACTATCCTTCGCATTGAATCGATCGCGAGTGAACGTCGCTGAGAGGTCGTCGACACGATATCCGATCGAGAACGATCATTATGAATCGAAAAAGACAATCCTACGAGACACGGTGTGTCAGTGAGACGGTCATTTAAATACAATGACCTGGAAGTAGCGTAACGAAGAAATTCGTTACGAGGTATCGATCGATGAAATCATTCGTTCCTTTCTCGCGACGTTGGTCATAAACCAGCGAAAAGTTGCAGCTTAAATATTTCGTTGTAAATGGCACCGTAAGAAAAATCAGTCAATCAGCCTCGTTACGCGATTTGAAGAGAGTTTCTTTGTTATTCGAGCTTCTTTTACATCTTATATACATCTCTACGCAATCGTGATTGCGTCGCGTTGCGTTCTTTCCTCCTGTTTTCCTGTTTCCTTTTGCCGATCATCGATTTCGAGACAAACGATACTTGGAGTCGCGCGTAATCCTGGTTATTCCGATACGACAGCGCATTACGTAAGGAGAACTCAATACCCCATGGGAATATGTTCTTTTATGACGGTGAAGTTTCTACGAAGAATCGTCGATATGAGACATTTTGACGAGCAACATTCGCGAATCTTGCGTAACAGGGTATCCGAGTATCGAGGATTCTCGTGGACGAAGCGCGATAACCAGTGGCCATAGACTTTTGAAAATTTGTTTACACGTTACCAGCTTCGAGTTTCAGGTGCCTGCACCGCAGACCAATGGAGTTAAGAAAGTATAATTAACACGGAAAACGAGATACAGTGGATTTTAATTTAAATGTAAATTGAAATCTTGATAAAGGTAATTTAACCAGCTTGTAAATTTTGGCTGTTATTAGTATTTCTATTATTTCATTTTCTTTATAGTTCCGGTCGTTCGCTCGATCTTTTTATCGCGAAACCTATTAGGTACTTTAAAAACATTCCTGCTTTCTAAATTGATTTCGTTAAATCAATTTAGTAAAGTAGAGAAATTCTTCGTTGCTGTTGCTGTTGCATCTTGATGGATAAACACGTCATTCTGCGTATTAAACAAACAAAGACACGAGACATTTCGTCGAAGTGAACGTCGGAGAAGCATAAGAAAGCAGAGGGTCGATTTCACGAAAGTGAAAAGTGTTCGTAGTCGACATCGAGCGGCATGATATAACGACTTTTTGAAAAGTCATTTGGATGCAGGCCACGGTGCAGCCCGCTTCCGGTTCCTTCGAGAACGGGCCACGCCTCTCGTGGGAATCGACCGGACGAGCAAAAATATTTCGGTATGCCCTCGTTGCAATTTATATCGGTCTCACAATTTCCGGTGTCAGCGAAATCGCCACTTTCCTGCACCAGCCGATGATATTTCACAACGCGGGATGCTGGTTGCTCGATTCCGCGTATTTAACATCTTGTCCTACTCCCACCGAGCACATGCACGTCATACTCCTCTGAGAAAATTTATGCGCAAATAAAGCGCAAACAACAAATTACGGTATGACTTGGAAGAAAAGAGGAACTTTGCAAAATTTTGCTAAACTTGGAAGTCTTCCCGCGTCAAGCGGATCTTCGCAGCTATGTTACCATAGAGATCCTTCGAATCCTTCATTTTTCTTTTAAATCTCGATCAAGTCACGCTTCTCCGTTTTTCTCCAATTTAACATCGGACTCTCGGTAGCTCCATTATCTTGCGAGTTATCGCGGATTCGTGCGGTTCCACACGCAAACCGTGTCGAATAATTTCCAGTCTCTTTTGCACGGTAGAATCGAGTCACGAGTGTACTACCGTGGTTCTGCGTTTTAAGGTGATCTTTGACACCGGTGTGGGAAACGCGTGTCATTTGACTAAAGAGGTTATCGGTTTTGCACGATAGGCGACCGCTGTTATTTGCTCGTTGCCTGATAGAGACCTTGACAGGCCCACAATGGGGTATCGAGTGCGCCAACACCTGACCGAGTGCGGTCGAAACAGTTCGTGGCAATTGTTTCCATTATTATCGGAAAATGCCGCGATTTTTCTCGTGAACGCTACGACCGATTGCTTAATACTTTCATACGTACGACTGACCGTTTTTTCAACGTAAAGGTGATCAGAACCATCGATGTTTCAATTATTTGTCAGATTAACCTCTTTATTTGCAAGAGAAGCTAATATTCTTAATTTTATTACTCCTTAATTTCTATATCGAATATCTCTGATTTGATCTACTAAGTATGAGATTATTATTTAGTATAAATTATTATGTTCGTTTCACAGAGGAGAAGGTTAGTTATTTAAAAGCATATTAAATGCGTATTTTAAGAGCAAAATTACTGTTAAGAAATTTGTGCCACGAGTGTGACTCGATTCCTCAAAACAAAGGATTGATCCGACGCAGGTTGCTTTTGAAACGCGAAAATTAATCGATGCACCGGCCCCAAGGCCGGGCTATCCATTTCCATGAATTTTAATCGATTTCTACTCAATCAGATTCATAAACTGTACATCGAGTATACCACAGGCTTATGTAACTTGGACGAATTGGTCAATCGTACAAAGTGCAGTAGAGATCGTATCGTCTGTAATCCTTGAATTTCAATAATCGAAAATGTAATTGCGATTTCGAGGCACGTTTTATAACACATTCTCCATTACACGTGTTTACGTATAAATTATCCGCGATTTTCAAATTGTGCGGTTACTGTTTTCCGTTCGCTTATACAGATTACAATTTTTTATCCGTTGATCAGTAATTATAGCTGTCGCGATCGTTTTTAAGTGCTTGTAAACACAGAGTAAGAATCAATGTCCCATTAAATGCATCCTACGTAACGGCAAGATGGTTATTTCGATGAGATCGTTTAAAGTTCAAAATACCTGTCCCACTAAGATTCATCTTGCATGAATAACAAAGACCAATTTCCTCGTTCTGTACGATTCGGCCGTCGTAGTCTGTGAAAAACTGGTGTTCTCCCAATCGACTACTCGAGCGATGCTCAAAAATAGAGGAAAAGGAGAAACAACATTTCTATAAGTATACTCCGTGGAAAATAGAAATTAATACGCTCTCTCTCATACATATTTCGACAAGCAACAAAATGCACTATTTGCTCATGTTTGTCGGGAAAAGCAAATTATTCGATAAATTAATACCTGTTATGCTAATTATGCTACCGATACTTCTCATATAGCACATCTTCTCACAGTGTCGCTATTAATTCTCTGCATAATGCGACATTAAACTAGAAAAAAAAAATATAAAAATGGAAAAGGAGAGAAATATTTGCCAATGGTGAAGAATAACTTTCAGGAAGTGACGGTTACATCGAGAAATCTTTTCCCTGAAATATATCGCTTCCTTCTTCTTACTTCTCCTGCTTTTCCTTCCTGCGTCTTTCATTTTGGTTCTCTCTCGGTCGAGAGTAATGTTACACGGCTTGTAAAACGGAAGTGCAACGCGTAACAAGCCGAGTTTCTTCATGTAACTGCGTGTACGCGACACACGCGCGTTTTTACGCGGCGCAATCGGTTTCGTAACAGCGTCTACAGACGCGAGAGCCGGAGATCGTCCTTCGATTACAGGAAGTCGGGCCTTTGGACGGTTACTCGGCTGATTTTGATCTATCGATCGCCCGGACACGGCGCCAGCGTCCGTTTTGCGAAAGATAACTGTTTTTCCGCTCGTGAAACGTTCTATTATCAGACGTTTTCCTTTCGATAAAAAAAAATTAATTATCGGTTGCACGAATTAAACAGAGAAAATGAATATAATATTGGCAACGTGTGTAGCGAGAGAAAATTTGCCAGTACGGGTCGTTTGACACCAAATTGAGCAATCGCCGCGTGAATAATTTAATGAATTTCGTTGACTGATTCACCAGCTGCGACGAACGAAATTAAATTTCGAAAATAATTCACGAATGCAACGGTAGAGTATTCATGAATCTAGACGAAACGATCGTCGCTAGAAACGGAAAAGTATCTTAGCTGTCTACTTGCGCAATTGAACGTTACAATGGCCGGTGAACGCGCATTACGCTCCTCCTAAACAGATAATTTCACTGCAGCAGAAAATCAGTTGCAGATCCTCCCAAGCGATAGAAACGATTTATTACCGCGAGCTGCACGTTCCGACCGCTGTATCGCTTTTAATTGCTCGTTTCTCGAGATTTCTTCATTCGCTACTTAGGGAGAAACGAAAGCAGCTATGCATCGCCGCGTGCCATCGTTTAACCCTTTGTAACCACAGGTTCATTTGATCAGAAAGTAAAACGATACGATTAATCCAGACGATCTTCTTTCATCTTTCTTCATGTACGATCTCTTTACATATTTTCTTCCCAAATTTTGGAATACTTTGTTCGTGAACGTTCCAAGTAAGTAAATTTTCAAAAATGACGTCTGTAATTCCCATTTTCTCCGCGTTCTTCCTTCCTTCCAAGTGACTGAATCGTCCAATATTTTCTGATCGAATCGCGAATTTTTGTTAAATCGATGGTCGCACGTGTCGAGCTAAATTCGCTAACGCGGAATTCAGAATCAAGATACAAATACCAAATTGGCAACCGAAGTTGCGCAGCTGAACAAAGGTTCCTCTCTCGTTGACCCAGATCACGCAGCCTACCAGAGATTGTCAAGGGACGCGATCGGATCGCTACGAGATCGATATAGTAGATCTCTTCCGATATGTTCCATCTCTATGTACGCCCACGTGCATTATATTCTGTTCGCTTATACAATATATACGTCAAGGGGTAACTCTATCCGAAGACCTTTCCAAGATTGTCCATTACGTCTCTTCGGCGGACCTTGAAAGTATCGTTCGTTCCTTTCAATCTCAGCCAATAATCCGGGGTTTCCTCATGTTCCTACTCTTATTAGGAATCTCAATCTGTCCGAGATAGCAGACACGGATAACGCCAAGTTCGGTGATCATCGGCGACGAGATGCAAATAAAAGATTTTCGATGAGGATTCCTCGCGTTGGAAAATAAAAGAAATATAATACAATAAAATAAAACAAACTCGACGATACGATAAATTATTACAGTCGGAGCACCATAACTCGAAAACTCGAACCTCTGTAAGTCGAAAATCTCTACAAGATCACAGCTTTGCTCATTTCCTTTTGCCCCGCCGCGGACGTCTGGAAATCGAAATAAAACCGACATTAACTCGAATTATTTGTCACGCGTTCAGATGCATTATGTTACCTCTGTAACTGGAATTTACAATAGCCAGATCTCTGACAAGTGGAACTTGTATCGCAACTGGACATAACATAACATAAGACGACACAAGTCGTATCTCTACTTCATCGCACTTCGACCACGTGCATATCTTTAACTTATGCATTTATATATATCAAATAATAACATCTTCCGAGAAGGTGAAAATAATTGTACCTTCGTACAAAGCTTCTTTATGTCGAATACTTTTCGAGTAAAAATTCCACATACAATCGAAACTTCTAGAACTTGAAAATTTTGATTCTTCCATTAAGGTTCGAGTTAGCGAGCTTCGTCTGTGTACAATATCTTTCCATAATTGCCGATTTTGTAATTTGTTTTCTATCTTTAAACGCTTAGGAATTGATGTATCATGGGTTTCTTGTAAATCCTGGATAATTTATGGTCAATTAACTCTGACCGTTTATGTGTTTTTTTTTAATGTTACTCATCATAATCTCTGCGATAGCTCAAGAAATTAGTTGCCGTTTGATAAATGTTCCGCGTTTGAAAGTGTTTGAACGCATAATTGATCAGCGATTACAAACTAGAAAAAGAAGTGCATATTTTGTTATTATTTTCTTTCCATCTTGTTTATTATTAATTATTACATCGTGCAATTTTTATCGTACATTATATTATTTCTTTATTCAATTTCGTTTTCTTATAGATAATCGAACATTCGTGTATCTGGATAATGAAAGTGAGAAATTTATAAAGATGGAATTGATCAGTTTAATGGAAGCAGAAGACATCACTCGTTATTAGCGAAGCGACAGAATCAAATAATTTAAACGTGCAAACATGTTATTTCAATTTTATACGTGTTTCATGCAGATACTTTTCGATATAAAAAGAGAAGAACAACGTTCCTATAGGTCAGACTAAATATCAAAATGTTTTATTTGATTACACCGACGACGGCATCGAAGGAAGAAGCCATTGATTTGCTGAAATAAAATTTCGCAAATTCTCAAGTTTCTCGAATCCAAGGTGAATAATTTTCATTCTGTGACAAAGTATCGCAAGGAACATCTCAAACTAGCATATATTAAGTCAAGGTCTAGTAGATCGTCCAAATACCAATTATCTCTGTCATTTTTTTACGAAGCTAAAAAATTTTTATTTCTCTAATTTAGATTCTCTGACTTCTTTTTACGATCATCTTAAAATCATAAGGAAACTTGATTATTTTCAAGAAGTAAAAACTCGAAGATAGAATCCTTGAGAGATTCGATGATTTCAGTTTACAGCTTATTAGGTGTCTGTTAATTTTTCTTTCATTAGAACGACGTTTTATTTGCAACCTTTTTTACAATCGATCTACTATATTTACTGGCGTTTTTGTAACGTATCTGTTACGTTTTTCTATATTTCTATACGTTGTTTTCTACATGTCTGCGTCATTCCTCTCTGTCACAAAAGTAACGATAGAACTTTCTTGTTTACGTAATACTTAACTTTACTTTCTCGATAATGCGGAATTCACGCAACTCTTACATGTTATTTCGTCGTTTGTCTTTTAATCAATTAAGTAAACTAGTCGTTCAAGTTAGTCGACATTTTATTCAGGGTTAATGCGTCGTTCAGAGCTTACGACACAAAGAATTCGAGCATCGTTTCTGTACAAGCATAATCTTGCTGCAATGCACGAGAAATTGGAGAACTAACTAACGTTACAGTGGACTACTTGATTTTTCGACTCTGATATATGGTTTTTTGCAATCGTTCGTCACGTAACCGATCGATGACACGGTTTTGTAAAAGTATAGCGTGTACTTTCGATCGTCGCATAAGACGCTGTTCTATCCGCTCATCAACGCTATTAACGTTAGCCTCGACTAAATGATATAATATGTATTCATCAAGCGAGGACTTATTACAAAAGGAACACCAGATATCTTTTTTCTGTACAATCTAACACGCGTGTTTCGTTATCGTTAAATAATCTCAGGGAATGGAAGTATTTTGTAATGTTTATTAAATATATATGTCATGAATGAAAGACTGCAGTTATTTCGAGGAACACGTCTGAACTTTTATTAAAGCGATATCGTAGAAG
The DNA here is from genome assembly GCF_000188095.3 of Bombus impatiens. NCBI lineage: Eukaryota > Metazoa > Arthropoda > Insecta > Hymenoptera > Apidae > Bombus > Bombus impatiens. Next base: position 1,503,869 of record NT_176439.1, on the reverse strand, counting down.
GAACAGGCCAGTCGAGTATCCATGCAAATATGTAAGTAGGAAACTCGGCGTTAGCCTTGAATTTTAATCAGGTCAAAAAATCGGAACCCTTACGGCAAAAAATTTTTCGGATGTCCCAAACCAATCCACGTGTTCGCCGTCTGGCTTAACCGATAAAATTGAAATTCCTGTTTTCGTAGTCCGTTGACATTTATGAAAAATTATGGAAATCAAATTAGTTTTGGATGTCGATAACCAGCACGTTTTATTTAAGAGCGAGGAATACATTCCTTACGCCTGTGGTACCTTGGAATATGTTAATCGCAAAATCTTACACAGAGTCCCATCTTTTTATCGATTTCATTTCATTCTTATTCATCGTTCGAGAGATTCCTTCTTTTCGCGATCTTTCGTTAGAGATATCCAAGAAGGTGAACTAAGTACTTCCAATTTTTTTAAATATTCCTCTTACTTTCTCGAGAAGCGTGAGTTTTTAACCGGACTCGTTATTAAATCGGCGTATAAATATTCGAAAGTACCCTCTTTCGAAATTCTGCCGAGAGAAAAATTCATGTTCCTACAGCTGTAAAATACGAAAATCTATGTTCTATCAGGTGGAACAAAGTTCAGACGCGTTTCAAGTTGCTACCGGGTTAGAGAAATATGTAATTTCGTATTGGACGACGAAGGAAGTTGAGGAACGCGGACGATGTCTTTGTATCATCACGAGATAGATGGTAATGCGTAAAAACCTTAGACCACCTACGCTGATTTTATGCTAGGTCACGAGTATTGGAACACCTACTCGTTGCACGCTTGTTGAAAGAAATAATAATATAATTAAAATACTGCATTACTTCGAATCATATCTCTATGTGCAAAAGTTAAAAGATGAAAACTTTGTATAAAGAAGAAAATTTCCATTTCCACAATAGAACGATATATAGAATGAATTTTAAAAACGAAAGATAACGATAATTGTTAAAAAAAAAGATGGATATAGAAAAGAATCAGAAACTTCGCATATCGTAGTCTAATAACACGAAGTAACATGTACAACAACGTTTCTAAAAGTAGAACATTTCTATGATAAATGATCGAAAATTTTTGCACGATGTTGCGAATGTAGTGAAAACGACTTGCTATATATCTTCTGCATTCTCGAGCATTCCTTCTGTAAAATGATCCAACGATGATGGCCAGGGCATATGGCAGATGGAAAGGGAAAGTATGCTGTGTTTCGTAAAGCGGAACTTTTTCTATCGGTTAGTTAATCGTTATACTTCGACCTTATGGACTTTCTATGAACGAGGCAGTGTTAAAACTAATACGATTAGTCGGATCCTCACGAAATCGTTCAAACATCTTCTGTGCTGTGTTCCTTTGTCAATCTTGTTAGCCCGAGTTATGTTACGCGTTCACGCTTCATGACGGTTTAACGCGGCCTTTGGCTGCCAAAGCGGCGCTCCTGCGCTTCGTTTCGCTCTTTTTCTTTCCCACCTGCTCCCTTTTTTTCTGTCTTTTCCGCGCGGCCGTCCAATCAGACGTAAAACTGTTTCGCTAACAGCAGACTACGCTACTCGCGAGCAGGCACAAGAAGAAACGGACAGCGGTTACGTTCAATCTATTTATCATGTCGTTGAGAAAGTCGTTCGCTTTGTTGAGAATATTTCTGGCAAATGGTGACGTTAAGTTCGCCTTTTACGACAGGCTATCGTTGTTTTTTTCTTGTTACCTAATACTCGCGCAACTGGTGCCGAATGTCTCAATATTGAATTTTGGTTCAACCCTTTATGGACTTGCGGTGCTTCGCAGTACCACCTGCGCTAAGATACTTCCATGAACCAAACGTGCTTACAGATAGATTACAACTTATAAGTACTGTTCGACGGCATGCGCTATCCGTTATACTACTTAGTTTTACTTAAAAAAAAATCGTCGTTTCGCTTAAAACGATACGCGTAATTAATATTAATATCATATTCGACGTTCTTGTCTCATAAACTCATGGTTAATATTGCATCAAAATACTCACCCCAAGATCCTACCAGCTTCCGGGCTTCTGTAGAAGTCGCATCTGTGCAGAGGTCTCCTGGGATCGTCTACGTTCCTCTGTCCAGCCGCTTCGCACAACGCGCGATAGAGTTGAAATTGAAGGACTCCTGCCACAAAGTTCCTGCGAAACATGGGAGAAAGCGAACTTAACGAGCGTCGTGCAATCTCCTTGTGATAAATTTCATATTTAAACTCGCATCGGCGTATCGATACCGATCGACCGAGAAAAATCTCTCAGAGAACTCCCGCCAACAATAAATCCACGGTACGGCGGAGACGAATAAAAAATTATCAAGCAGATATTCAGAACTAGGTAAGAATTGGGAGGTGATCGTGGGCCGATTAATTGGCGAAGCGTTTAACGACCTCAACCGTGGCGACTTTTTGCGAACCACGAAGAAACCGCGACGTCTTCTTCAAGGTCAGTGTCAACGAGGTCGATTCGCCGCTTAGGATTCCTTTCAACGATTCCACGGAAGGTCGTGCTTGTTCTTTCTCGGATGGATCTTCTCTCGGAGAAGTAACGCGATGAAAGTGAAAAAGAAGGAAGATGGAAAGAAGACAGAGGGAGAGAGAGAGAGAGAGAGAGAGAGAAAAAGAGAGAGACTCGTCTCACAGAGACTCTTCATCGACGACGACCTTTACGTAATAAACGCGAGGACTATCCTTCGCGGATCGTTGTTACGCTCTTGTTCGTTTACTTTCCATCGAAAAGAGGCTGCGTCGTGGCCACTCGGAGGAAATTATTACGACCGCGATCGCGAAAGTAAGGAATGTCTCCAGGCCGATCCTCGACTGGAGCGTCGATAGTTTCATAACGACCCGTAATTACGCCGTGGCTGTTTGATGACCGAGATTTTTGGTTTCACTTTCGCGCGACGAATTCTTACTTTCGTCAGTGCGCACGTTAAATGCTTTTTTTCGCCGATAACCTACTTGTTTTTTTTTTTTGTAGAAACAAGGTTTTGTAGAAATGAGTCGGAAGCGAGCGCGTCGCAAGTTAAACTGCTCAAAACTTGTACGCTTTTCGTTTTTATTCAAGTACATAGTTAACGTTGGAATTTTCAGAGAACATTTCATAAGAAAATGTATTTCTCACCGATGTAATCACGCGACATATTCTAACGGTTTAAATCACTGTCCGCCTTCGTTCGTCTCTAGTGATTATACATGCGAGCGGCAGTATCAATCTGAATAATCAGGTAACAAGGATAACAGGGAGTCGATGGCAAAGGATGATGCTAATCTTGAATTCTACATGGTATAGCGAGCGAGATATCGATTTTCCAGCGAATCACGAAGGTTAGGCCATATCTTCGAAGTCCAAGGTTTCTCCGAAAGTTTCTTTCGCCTAAATTTCATTTTTGATCGTCGATTCGTTAGTGAAAGAGGCAAAAAAAAAAAGAAATCCAAAGTGGCTATTACGATTGATACCATCGAACGTAACCAAGAAAGGTGAAATTGAACGGGATAAAAAAGTCTGTCAGACGATTACGCAGCAGCGAAAATACGCGTATTCTGGCGAATTTTTATCCGTTAACATTTGAGCTCCTGCCCACGTGCTTGGTTCAAGATAGAAATCGACGATAGGCCGTAAGGATCGAAGCTTCCATCTCGAGGCGAGGAAAACGACGGTAATTGAATTCAAGGAGAAGCCGTCGTTGTGAATGGTAGGGCTTGTGATTTATAAGCGACAGTTCGTTTCCATCGTTTTAGTCAAATCGATCCAAAGTTTTTCAGATATTCCAAATCCATCCAATAACCGCTGGGAACGTCGATCTCTGATATTTCCATCTAACGTTAGATAATAATTCGAATGCCATCAAATGGATTCGACTTTCAAATCCTGCTTTTCGTAGATTCGTCTCAAGGTTTTATTCTTCTAATGGTCGAACGGCCAAATGAAATCTCGCGTTAACTCATATTCTTCATATTGAAACACCTCGATTTAACGCACGTGATTTATTATAAACGTATCCTTTATAAATAAAGCCAGTTCTCCATCGTTTCATATACTGCCCACATTTCGACCATCAATTTCCCTTCGATCGAATGTAAATCGTGCGCACGGTAATCGCGAGCATCTCGCCGTGTACAGTCGTTACGTAACGTTCCTACGATCTCGCGAGTGGTCAGCATAAACATTGTATATTATACATTCCTACGACCATCGTGCGAGTAGGCGTTGTGTGTGTATGTGTACGTTACAAAACATTTGGTGAGAAGAGAACTTGCAAACTTTAATGGCAACGTGAGACGTTTTATAAGGTACAACATGTGTATATTCGTAGTTTAGGGATTAAAACGTTTCAAGGATTCGATTTCTTGTTTTCGTGTCCGATCTTACGTAAAAATGTATTCCTATCGATCGATCGTATGTATATAAAATTGCCAATACTATGGAGAGTTAATTATCTCATGAAATATCGTATCAAGTACCTTACAGTGTATCAAGGTATACAGCTTTTAATTGAGAAATCCTACGTAGAACTTCTATTTTCTCAAGACGTACACTTTCGATACGCAACTGAACGTTTGCATGGAAATTGTCGGTGAATTTCAGCTATCCGAACGTCGCCCGTCGGCTCCTATTATCGCAATTAATAAGAGCAGCTGATAGGAATAGAGCTGGCGAACTTCTATTATCGGAACTTCTCTACCTATAGACTGTTCGGGGCATATGAATTAAAAAAGGAAATAAAAATGAAACATCGTTAATTACGAGAATAAAAGTGAAAAATGAATCACGTTATTTCTTACTTTCTTCTTCCTCTAATGAGAAAACGCTAGGAACGGTTTCAGATTTTTAATCGGTAGCGGCAGAAAACGGAACCGGGGACAAACTAGGAAAAGAGAGGGAAATCGTGACGTAGGACCGCGTGTCTCATGAAAGAGAGCAATGGTTGCACCCACGAGATTGGCGGCGGATAAATCCTTACGGGTGAGCACCTACGGCTTGGTGCACACGTAACCGTCGAGGTTGCCGTCGAGAGAGGAAGGACGAAAACGGAACGGTAAAACAGGGAGAAAGGGAAGAGGAGTTGGAACGTGTTGCACCGATTCGATTATCGTCTACCGGCGACGATCATGTCCGGTTGGAGAAAAGAGGATAATATTCGTCGAATTGGGCCAGTTGCGCAAATTTCATGTACCGCAATAGTATCGAGTTCTATGTAGCGACTTAAGAAATAGTATTGAAACGTCGATCGAAATGGAAAGAACCCTTTGTGTTCGATACTTCATCGATTCATTGCGTTCTATGGAGATTACAAATGAGGTTGAGGTTTAGAATAAGAGAAGAAATACATAGGAGATGCGACAATTAAAGAGAGATATTTTCGACGCGTCAACAGTTTCGTATGCGAATTATGCACAGTCGGAAGTTGGGGCGAAACTACGGAGAAAGGAACGAGTGCGGATGCAACGTGACAGAGAGATTTTTGTATACGAGAGACATTTGACACGTTACGTCAGATGCACGAGTATTACGTTTAAAATTTTCTCCTTATGTTTCTCTTTCGAATATAAACGTCGCTAATGAAGCAATTAGGATTTCACAGGCAAGGCGAAACGTATAAATCGGGAACTAATTTTCTTTCTTTGTGCAAAATATTATTGCGACTAAGATATTGTTACGAGAGAAGGTTGAACGGAGGAAGAATTTAGCGCAAGAATTTCGATTCATCGAAGATATCACGATGACCCAATGGAGACAGAATAGAAATAATATGAATAAAGTAATCAAGATATTACTACCTTTGAAAACTATAACACAGAATTGTAGGCAAAGAAACAATTCTGTTAATCCAAATATGTATTCCGGTGATCGAGAATCGTATTAAAAACGAAAGTAGAAAAAATTAGCTTTTCGTTCTAAAGCAGCGCGATGTCAGGATCGATATCAGAAATCCACCGATCTACTTCTGTTCAAACTCACCAAGAATAAAGTAATTACGATATCGGAGAAATTCAGCTGTCACGTAATTCACATATAATAGATCGGCCTTAAAGCGCTTAAACAGCAGCCTGTCCCAACCTGTCCAACCAACAATTCAAACTCACCGGGAATTCCGCGAGACTCCATCTCAGAAAAAAAGTCTAAAATAAACGTCACAGCTACGTCAGGTGTCTAGCACTGGAAACGACTCATACGCATATCGGGGTACCGATGTCGGGTATCCGCATAACAGTGGAATCCACGGTGGTCAACAGTGGGGATGACTTGGACGACGAAGAAAACGAAACTGTTGCCTAAGGAGAGGGACGTTTCGGAGTGGCGTGGGGAGGTGAGTCGTGTGTCTCCCAAAGGGGAGTGGTAGCCGATCGTGGTCGTTCTACGCGAACAAAGAGGTGTAACGAGGGGGGTACGGTGTGTTGGGCCCGGGTGGCGAAGGCGAAAGTATGCCGCGTATATAAGGCGACGAACCAACGGCAATCAGCATCCAGTTCACTTCTGGACGCACCTGGAATATCTCGAGAGCAAAAATGAGAATCCTGGTACGTGAGTGACACGACGAAGGGGAACGACTGTCGGCCCCTGTCCGAGAAACCGGCGACCGGAACAACGGGGTCGAGTAGTGACCAGAAAGATACGTTTACGCGTTCACGTCGCGCAGTGAATGATTTCTATTTCGAGCTGGTTCTGTAGTTTCTGTATCGGGACGTTGCTTTCCAGCAAATCGATCGTAACTTATTTGTACTTCCAAGAACCGTAACGTCGATTCGTAGATCCGCGCACAGTGATCTCGTCGCGATAGAATCCGATCTAGCTTTTGGGGATTCCCTGAAAATCCCAGTAATCGCGATTCAGCCGGTGTCTTTTGGTCTAGAAACTCGAAATCGTCCGTACGATCCGTCTACAACCGGTCTCTCGAATCGCTTTCGTTTTCATAGCCGGTCTAGTCGACTATGTGATCCGGTCTTCGATCAAATACTAACGTTCCGATGTGGTTTTCTAGGTTTACACGACAGCGATCGCCCTGTTGGTTTCGTCCACGTGGGCCGAGGAGAAGACGTCTGAGAAAGCAGAAGCTTCGGTGGAAGACAATTCCACGAAAAAACAAGAGAAACGCGGCCTGTTGGGTCTCGGTTACGGTTACAGCTACGACGGTGGTTATGACATCGGATCTGGTGGACACGGTGGTCTGGAATTAAGCGGCAGCGGCTATGGCGGTGGCTATGGTGGCTATGGTGGCTACGACGGTGGACACGAACACGTCAAGACCGTGACCGTTGTTAAGAACGTAGCTGTTCCATATCCCGTGGAGAAACACGTGCCTTACCCCGTGGAGAAACCCTACCCAGTCCCTGTGAAGGTTCCAGTACCGCAACCATACCCAGTGGAAAAGCCTTATCCAGTCAAGGTCCTCGTTAAGGTTCCAGTACACGTACCCCAACCGTACCCCGTGGAGAAGAAGGTTCCATATCCGGTTCACGTACCCGTCGATCGCCCATACCCCGTCAAAGTTTTGGTTCCACAGCCTTACCCCGTGGAGAAACACGTACCATATCCGGTAAAGGTACCAGTGCCACAACCGTATCCAGTCGAGAAACCAGTTCCAGTGCCGGTCAAAGTTCCGGTCCATGTACCAGCCCCCTATCCAGTGGAAAGATTGGTTCCGGTGAAGGTTCCTGTTGATCGTCCGATCCACGTGCCAGTACTCAAACCCTACCCCGTGCACATCGACAGGCCAGTACCCTATCCAGTGGAAAAACCAGTGCCAGTCGCAGTCAAAGTACCAGTCGACAGACCGTATCCAGTTCCGGTGGAGAAGCCAGTCGCTGTCCCGGTAAAGGTACCAGTACCACAGCCGTATCCGGTCGAGAAGCCAGTACCTTACCCCGTGGAAAGGCCAGTGCCGGTGGAAGTTAAGGTTCCAGTAGACAGACCGTATCCAGTTCACATCGAGAAACCGGTGCCCTACCCGGTTGAGAAACCTGTTCCGTACCCAGTTAAAGTACCAGTAGCAGTTCCGGTACATGACGCTGGTTACAGCAGCGAGTGGGCGGGTGGCCACGGTTATCATTAACTTCGTTCCAGTCGCGTTTGTTCCGGTTTGATTACTATTCGAGCGATCTTTCGGATGGTAATCACGTGTCGGTGACATCGAGCAATCGACGAGCAGCTTTAGGAAAACAAAGGAGAGAAAAGAAGAAACGAAATTGACGAGAGTCGGAAGGGAACGGTACTCGATGGCACGCGTCTATTCACGTATTTCTTCTTGTACCTGGATCGTGACAGGGGTGAGCCGCGAGTCTAACGAACACATCGCGCCGCTCCAGAGACCGGTTCCTCCGAGATCGATCGTAACGAACCCCGCAAACATGGCGACGCGAGTCATGGATACGAAGAAATCGAGAGATTCGTAGTTGGAGCCCGTCTTTAGCGATCTTCGCCCAACAGCTCGCTTATCTCACCTTCTCTTTTTTTTTCTACCGAAATAGCAAAATACATGTATTTTTGTACGAATTATAAACATTAATAACCTAAAGAATATCGAACGGTGTATTGTTTCACGCTCGATACGACCTTCCCTCGGATTCCTTCGACCGACGCGACGTCACGACTAGTTTAACAATTTCCACTTTCGTTTTCCGCGTGCTCGACTTACCGACGTCCCTCGCCGTTCCTATTCATTAACTATTCTACAACGATATTTATCATCGACGATCTCAGAAACAATTTCACGTTCTCTGTCGATCGACAGTCCTCGAATCGTCGATATTATTACAAGGCTGTGGGAGAATCCGTGTCACGATCGGATGCTCGCTTTCCACGTGCTTCGATCGAAGGGACAGAGTTCGCGAATTCGCGAGTTTCACTTTCTACTTGAAACTTTCTTCCAATAGTCCGACCGACCATGCGTGCAGGTGCACGGAAGATTCGCGTGCTCTATCGACGACACGCTAAACCGGATGGCAGAACCACGACCCACTTCTCTCACTGCCAACACGGGCTTGCCAAATCGATGCTCTTGATCGCCCCTTACCGTCAACGTGTCCTCGTAATTTGCACCGATATACAGCTCGTTGTTCTTTGACCCATATCCACTTTCCACGGAATTACCGGAATACTCGGGAAAAGATTCGTGAAAACGCGATCTTATCGATTTTCACCTTTCTTTCGTCTTATATCGAACGTATTATCTTTCCCTCTTTTTATTAGTGATTCCCAGTGGCTCTGAATTTTCGAGCGAGTCTGACAATTTCTGCGCGTACGCCAGTCTCGAACAATACCGCCAAAGGGAAAGCGATTATCGACAAGGCGTACAAGTTCGATGGAAGCACCGGAAACTTTAGCAACGATTCAGCAGCAACCTTCAATTATCTTCGTTGCGCGTTCGTTAAGCAACCCCGATGGATTCTTCGGCTATATACGATTTCAATGTACGCGTGCCTTGTGCGAACTCCTCGAAAAAGCAGCAGCTTTATTTTAATTAAAGAGACTCGCGCACGTGGCTCTCTGTTCGTTGGAATCGTTAATTGACGTCGCGTCGTTGGCTCGGGCTTGAAGTAGCCGAGTATGCCGACGGATCACGCCCACGACTTATTTCATTCTCCCACGTTGACGTTTGCAATTTAGTAGCAAGCAGAAAAATAAAAAAGCAAGAGAGAAAATTTAAACGAACAAACCGAAAGTGGAAATGAAAAAAAAAAACGTATCGAGAATGTAAATAAAGAAATATTTTCTCCTTGCAAGGTCACGGCAAACGAAAGTCGAATTTCCTTGTTCAATTTTTGCGTGTAACGATATTCATGATATACAATGAGTTTGACTTTTGCGCTTCGACCCACTTCGACCGTGCCCAAGCACAGTCACTTGACTCACGAATCACACGCTTCGTGCTCGTCCGTCGAACAAGCCGGCAACTCTTATGCAATCGAACCGCACGCGACTTCCACCGAGGCTGAAAGTGAGAGAGGCCTCCCCTTCGTACGAAAGATAGTCATGGGAGAGAAACTCGCCGATTCGTGTCCGACCGGAACGGTCCTAATTCCCCTTCGCGACTTTTGACTGGGCGAGGAGCATTTCTACTTGCATCTAGGTCTTTGTACCTTGGTTCCTGTGGTGTTCTCTTTCATTTCTTTTTTTAATTAGTGAAATTTTGGATAACTGGCATGTGCGTAACTTTTTCATTTTATTCCTTCCTTTATTTTATTTTATTATCATAAGTATATATCGATATAAATTTATACGTTAATTTTTCTTGATATTTCTAATTATTGATTTCTAATTACGAAATGAATTTTCATTCCTGCAACACTACTTGCGCGTAACTCGGTAGTTTCTTCAACTTTTACTCGTAGCGAGCGTCGGTAAAGAAGCCGTACGAATTTTACAATGATCGGTATATTCACTTTTGCGTGTTGGGAATCTGAGTAGTTAAAGAAAAAAGTTAAATTCGAGACTGAATCGTTAAATAAAAATAATATCGTGTTTTAAGTTCGCAGAGACGATTGAATCGTTATATAAGAAAATTAAAATTAAGCAACTGTGGGAAACGATATCGACTGCAGTTACAGCAGTTCATTCGAAATGAGACTACCAGCGACAGGATCGAATATTCGATAAATCGTATAATGACTAGATTTCAATTCGAGATAAATGGCGCTGTGACCGGAAATTTAAATTGAAATCTTTCTAAATCGCTGATCGTAATAGAACTTTAAAAGAGTGGAACATCCGATAAATCGTTTCTAACGCGCGACATACAATTGCTATAAATAATAGTTCGTTAGCATACACCGTGCACGCATTGAAAGCGAAAACGGCCAATTATGCTAATGACGTGCTCTATGTAACGAAGCTGGATTCTTTTAATTAATCGAGATGGTTTTTCTCCATCAAGAGGTCTCGTTTGTAATCGGTCGCGTGACTCCACCTCGTTATTCAATGGCTTATCTATTAAATAATCGTAATTAATACAATAAGGCTGATTTTACATATCGTTAGAGGGACTTCAATTTAATTATAGACATCGCAATGATTTCAATAATTAATCAATTACAGGATACCCAAATTCGCAAATGCGCTGCATGAATGGAGTTTTCTCACGCTTAATAATTTTGATGGTAATGACCACATCATTAACGATAAAAAGAAAGTTATTTGCATATTGACTCCAGAATTTAGTTCTAGTAGTGTGCGCTTTAAAAATTCAAATATCTGAAAGAGAAATTTTTATTTCTTAATTTCGAACGATTTCTTAATGACTTTTTCTTACAATTTTAACCTGTAATGGCTTATGAGAGTATTCGAATATTTTGGCCTTTTTCACGAATATGTTATGCGTGTACGCAAAGAAGTGACGTAACGATGCAAAAATACGAATAAAAATTTCCTGGACACTAAAAAGTAATATAAAAATAAACAATTACGAAACGAACAAGTTCGAAACATTCTGATAACGATTTGCAGATTTCTCGAAATATTTTAAAACACGGTTCCTCCATAATTCACATATATGTCTAAAAATTCTCTGAAACGTGTTTCGTGTCCGCACGAAAGAAGAAAACTATACTCTCTGCTGAGCGATACCAGTTGTTAGTAACAATGTGCATGGAAAAAATTTGCATGGTGTATCGAGCATGACAGAAACGCTACCAAAAAGCAGAAAAGGATCAGAATTCGTTCACGGTCCTGTGATCATCGCGTGTCCGCCGTGAAATCCCCTTAAAACGGTCCCAGTTAACGCGATTCCATATTTTCTCCTTTTCCCCTTCTTCGATTACGTGTATCTTTGCAAAGGACTGTCCACCGTTTGCTCGATTATGGCTACAACCGCGGCACAGTTTCCATCGACATAGTCCATGACCGTGAATGTCTTGCACGATTTGTCGCTTACATCTTTCCAGTTGGTATCCGGAAGGCCATAAACGTTAGAACTTGATTCGTTTAATTTCTCTGCTTACATATGCTGGATCTAACATTTGTTAGCAGTCAGTGTCTTCTATTACCGTTACAGAATAATAAGACATTTGGAAAATTTTAGCACAGCGTGTAAAACAAATTTCAATCTGTTTAGATTATTCGAGATAAAGTCGTGTATATATAATCTCTGCAATTTTATTATTTGTATTATATTAGAATTATAGAATTATAGAATTATAGAAATATAGAATTATTGTTTCTTGAAATTACGATCTCAGTTTCAATTTTCCACTCTTTATTATCTTTAACTTGATATCTTCTGCTAGAAGCGAAGAACCTAAAAGAAATATGCTAAATTTATTAAGCACCGGTTTCGACTAGAAATCCCAAGCATATCACCCGAAGACTGCGAGAGTCAGGCGATCTTTCGCTTTCGTTCCATGCGTGACTCGCATCGAGATCGCTTGCGGCCAGCATTCTCGATGGAATGCATTTCAAGGTCGCCGCAACAGGGAAAAACGTTGTCGCAAAAGGCGTGAAAACACCGACTGAACTTGACTGAAACTCATTCACCAACATTCAGTGTCGCTCCATTTCTGGATGTTTGATTCTGTTCGTTCCAATTGAACAAGAGTTAGGTTCTTCGAATCGATAGCTCCTGACCGGCACGTTATCTGGATGAGTTTCACTCTCGACAAAAGACGCGAAAGCGAAGACGCGTCCCCTCTTGGTGAATCCATCAACTTGTGCACAGGCTCTGGATGGAGGAACGACTATATAAAAGATAGTAAATCGACAGAACTGATTTACTTCTGTCCAGTTTGGAACGTGCATCGCAAATTCTTCAAAATCTAGTAGAATCACGTAATTTACCTAGTAATTGTCTAGTTTGTAATTTTTTAGTTAGAATTTTCAATCCTACAGACACCAGGATCTTAATCTATACGATGGATTACATGGTACGTTCTGAAACAAGAGAGGAACGAGAAGAATGTCTAAATTTGCATCCGAGTGTCTGAATATCGTGTGATTATGTTGAAAAGTGAATTTCGAGAATGTTACAATTTTTGTAAAAAAATTCATCTGTTCCACTTGTAGAGAAATACGGCAATCTTGTTGATATTCGCCGTGGCAACATCGTCTGGTCATCGTATTAATCGGAAACAAATCGGAAATTTTCCTGTTGCTGAAGAGAAAACGAGCGGTGCTTTGCAGAAGACAGATCGGGGAGCAAGATCTACAAAGTCGGTAGAAGAAACGTGTACGTAAATTTATCAGTTATAATATCTTCTTATAGTAAGCGCTTTGTAAAAGGTCCATTTTCATTAAAATAAAAACCTATAGCCGTGAGACTGCAAATTTCTCTTTTCCTCGTCTAGTATTTTTGCAGAACACATTTTTTTTCATATAATATAGCGATCGTTATACTATTTATATTTACAACAACGGTACATAAATATTAATTAAACGAGATCGTTACAGACGACTCCTACAATGAGCCCTTGGAAGACCAGCAAGCAGAAGCGGAAAATCTCAAAGAAATGGCAGCCAATAGCAACGATTTCGGCATCCCAGAATCCAACGATATACCAGCCGGAGTACCCCGAGAGGGTCAAGTTCTAGGCCGCCACGTGCACAAGGACGTGCACAAGATGGTAACCGTGATAAAAAAAGTTGCAATGCCCTATCCAGTCGAAAAAACGATACGATATCCCATCGTCAAGAATATACCGTACCCCGTCAAAGTACCTGTACCACAACCTTACCCAGTCGTAAAGAAAATACCATACCCGGTAGAAGTCTTCGTCAAAGTTCCACTGAAGATACCTAAACCGGTACCAGTGATCAAAGAAGTACCTTATCCGGTCCAAGTACCGGTCAATCGTCCGGTACCTTTCAAGGTTTACATACCTGACCCCTTTCCAGTAGAGAAGAAAGTTCAGTATGAAGTTAAGGTACCAATACCCGAACCAATCCCTATCGAACGAAAAATTCCAGTAGCAATAAAAGTACCGGTACACGTGCCTCAACCGTATCCTGTCGAAAAAGTGGTGCATTATCCTGTAAAAATCGAGGTGGAACAACCGATACCGATACCGGTACCTAAACCATATCCTGTGCTAGTTTCCAAGCCTGTCCCTTATCCCGTTGATAAACCAGTACCTGTACCTGTGACAGTTAAGGTACCAAGACCTGTACCTGTAACTGTTGATAAACCTATCCCTGTGAAAGTAAAGATTCCGGTACCAGCACCATATCCTGTGGAAAAGGAGGTACCTTATACCGTGGAAAAACCGGTGCCTGTGCTGGTGAAGGTACCAATTCATAGACCCATACCTGTCCACGTGACGAAACCTGTGCCTTACTCTGTTGAGAAGCCTGTTCCCTATGCTGTTAAAGTACCCGTTTCTGTACCAGTAGAAGAGGAAAAGGACGTGGACGAGGTTAAATATAACGATTGAAAGCGACGAATGTGAATAGCGAACGTTAGAGTAATTTTGTTTTGTCAGGGCGTCTCTTAATGCGAAATTTGGAGTCAATGTTAATTGTCGAGTGGCTCTCTCCGTTTATTTTTGTGCGTACAAATACCGTAAGTGGAATCGAAGGCGTTTCGCTGTTTAAAGTTATTAGAATTATTTAGGAGTTAGATTGTGGATTTTTACTCATTTGTAGGAAATGTAAACGTATATTATATGTAAAAATATATAAAATATCTAAAGTGTAGGCTCCTAAAGTGAGAGAAGGAGGGTCAGAAGGAAATTAATTTCTGTTTAGGTTCTCTATCTTCTATTTGTAGCCACAAGGATATGAAATTGTAGAAATATTCGCAGTTTAACCAGTATTAGCAATTTCAGAGGAATTTCAGGAGAATTGGTTTTATTAAAAAGAATTCAAAGGTAGCGAATTTCAAAATTTCTATGTCATCGATTATTAAACTTGAACTGCAACCTACATTCCGTGGAATGCATTTTCTGGTTCTGCATTGGCGTATCGACAGAATAGTTTCTACCGTAGTACATGCGCATTGATGCCATTAGTAATTATCGCTCTTTAAATAATTTCTATTTATGTAACAGAAATATCGATATTACGATTCTTAGTTAATTTATTTCTATAAGTTTCCAATAAGATAACGTTCGAATATAAATTTGCAAAGATGTATAAGGGCCGAAAACAACATTCGAATAATTTAGATAAAAGATACGATGTATTTTTTACATAAATGCAACGAAATCCAAGATATCGATTTCCTTCCGGTCACGTTTGCCTTCGTTCCGATTAACTGCATTGATGTTCCTTGTTGATTCGTATGGAACTTCCACGACATAACTTCCGACCATGATAGACACTTTCCTCGTAACTAATAATAACGTCAATAATAATCGACAGAAAATTACACGATTCTAATATGATTAAAATAAACGTAATAATCGACCAAAGAATAATCGTAATCCCTTCTATTTACTCGCAAAATGTTTTTTAAATTTCATTCCCAGGAAGAAGCTTCGAAATTATGTGATTTTTATTTAAGAAAATTTAATATCGCTATACGTACCATAACATGATAATTGTAATCGTAGTATGCTCATCTCAATTTCAGTAATTCAATTCGGGGACAACAGAATCAAGTTTCGTGACTTTCGTCCAAACTTTCTACGTTTCCTGTTTAGCTAAGAATCTGTTTGATTGGAAAATTTTTCAACGTAAGACACGCAAAGTTGCGAACCAGAGAATATATTTAATCTGATTGTCGAGCTAGAGGAAGAAAGCGGTGCGATTTAAAATGGCAAGATTGCCACGAAGAACTTTTATACCGGTTTTCGTTTCACTTGTTCCAGACACGAGAAACTCAATGGCTCGTGTGATCGATGAAGATCTACGGTAAGAAAGAAACCTAAGGATGCGAGGAGGCTGACTGAGCGTACAAATGGAATATTACGAAAGGGACGACTAATAACAAATGATAGATTACTATAGTTGCAATTTTTGTTTGTAGCGAGTTCCGCGGTAGAAATTCTGGAACGTTCGCTCCAGAGAATAGAAAAACGTGGCTTCGTAGTAGTTCAGGGTTCGCGTAGTTTTACGATTGCTTATAGAAAGTGGTCATTCGCTTTCATCCGACGAACGCAAATAGCGTTGCCTTCCTGGCGAGCTTTTCATCAGATTAATGAACTAGAACCTTTGCGTTGGTGCACCGTAAATAGATTTTCATGGTTTTTGAAGTTGTGTAAATTTGTTATTTTCTTCCCACTTTAAAATTTTTTAAATTTAGGATACGATTGGATCAGGTGTCGGAAAGTTTAAATCGTTTTAGATAACGCCGTTGAATAATTTAGTGACATGAGAAATAACTATTTCTGTTACGTTACTCAAAGAAATATATCGAATGATTGAAAGATTCCTGGTATTTTTGAAACCGATCAAATGTCCAATTTTTAACGATTTATAGCTGCTGCAATGAATTCTAAAGAAATATATGTTTTATACACGCGTATATATTGAAAAATCATATCGTATATGTAAAAGAAAATTCTCATCTTCAACGTGATATGCAATGATACATCGACAAAGATGAAAATATTTATTAGAAAAATTTTAGAAAATTGATCCAGCAGATTTATATACTACGTTCTGAAAATATTAATATTTTCTAATGCTAGTTCGAATTCTAGTTGACATCACAAATTTTTACGTTTAATTATACAATTAAAAATTAAAAGATAGAAATTTCACGCTTATTCGATTACAATTTAAGTATCTGTGAGTAATTTAATAAATAAAAGGTATAATTAAATAAAGGTAATAAAAGGTATTCAAGCGATTGGTTATAGAAAATTCTTCCCTTCGATCGTAATTGCTTCCGTGAAAATAATATCCGGCAAAACTGTTCTAAAATTATTTCTCGGAGAATAAAACAGTTTTACGAGTCGAATAATAAATGCCTGTACGTTTCCGCTGGACCATTCCCATGAAAAACAGTGACCGTTTAACAGTGGATAATTGTCACAAGTTGGATATCGCGAAGTCTATAAAGATTTAGCTGGTCGAACAGGCGAAAGTTGTCCACCGTGTATAAATAATACTGGAGCAGCATTCGTTTGGATTCAGTGCACCTTGATCTATCTCCGCGGCTAGGAAAAATCATGGGACGACTGGTTGGTATTTCGAATTTTCAACCTTTGAGTTTCACTAAGTAGATTCTTCCTTTTCCTCCTTTCGCGAATATTGTAACGGATCAAAGGTGAACTATATCATTTTATTTTTTTTTTTGAAATTTTAATCGATATTTCAATTGCAAGTAGTACTAGAAAGTACTAAATTCCAATTATTTTGATACTTTTTTCATGGAAATCGATGTATCCATCGAATCTCCTACTCATCTTGTATAAAACAATGATACACTTTGATTCGACAACATTTTCCAAAAATACGTTTTAAAAATGTTTTAAAAATGTTTTACTCTTTCTCGTATTCCATAAAAATTCAACGTTTTCAACTAATAGTTATGGAATTTCTACACAGCAGCAAAGCATCGTCGCGTTATTATGCTTCTCTATCATCCTAACTTGTTCCGCCACCCGAAAAGAGGATCTCGAAAGGGCAGCGGAGCTCGCGGTAGAAAAGGCTGCGGAAAGGGCAGCCGAAAGAGCAGTGGAAAAAGCGTTGGAAGGCGGAAATGTCACCACTGAATCAAAGAAAATTCGGGAATCTTACTCCAACACGCGAAAAGTTCCTTATCGCGAGGAGTTCACTTACGAGAGTCATTCCTCGTCTTTAGAAGACGAAGGAGAACCAGAGGACGACACGGAGGACTGGGTGTACTCCAGAGGATTCAGATCAAGGTCGTTTAAAGAATGGCCAAGTAGAATCAGAAACGAAGGTTGGAAAAGATTTCCAAGGAGCGATTTGTCTCTGCAAGAGGTTTCAGCTTGGGAAAAGCCAAAAGTGTTAACAGTTGAGAAGAAGATTCCAGTACCTGTGACTGTAGAGAAAAAAGTACCATATTCTGTGTATAAACATATACCTTACGAGGTGAAGGTGCCGGTACCACACCCTTACACAATTGAGAAAAAGGTACCATACCCTGTCAAAGTGTTCGTAAATGTACCTGTCGAGGTACCGGAGCCGTACACAGTGGAGAAAAAGGTACCATACGGAGTGAAGGTGGATCGGCCGGTACCGTACAAAGTGGAAATTCCAGTTCCCCAGCCGTACACCGTCGAGAAAAAGATACCGGTGGAGGTAAAGGTGCCGGTACCACAGCCGTACACCGTCGATAAGACAGTGCCCTACGAGGTCAAAGTACCAGTTAAGGTACCACAACCCTACGAAGTGGAGAAGAAGGTACCAGTACCAGTCAAGGTCGTCGTAAATCGACCTTATCCAGTCCCAATACCGAAACCGTACCCTGTGGAGGTCGCTAAACCGTATCCAGTGCCTGTGGCCAAACCGTATCCTGTTGAGGTTAAGGTACCAGTCGATGCACCTTTCCCTGTATCTGTGGAAAGACCGGTACTGATACCGATAAAGGTACCAGTGCCAAAACCGTATACTGTGGAGAGACCAATTAAAGTGGAGGTAAAGAAACCTTATCCAGTAGCGATCAAAGTACCGGTGGACAGACCGTACGAAGTGTATGTGACAAAGCCGGTACCAGTACCAGTAGAGAAACCATTCCCTTATTGGGTTCAAGTGCCAGTACCAGTGAATCTTGATTGGGACCAAGGTAGTTCTCATGGATGGAAGGACCGAGGAGATTCGAGGGAAGATGAGAAGAATATAGAAGCTAATGATGGACGTAAGAAGAGAAATATTCGATCGAAACAGTAGAAGATCGAATTGTGGATCGGGTGCATTGAATTTGTGATGAGTGATAAGTTAGGGATGACAAGGATCGTATGTATTATTATATATTGTTTAAAACAAGTAGAGGATCGTTTCTCGTGTCACTTTGATTTTTCTATTTATTAAGGTAACGTTTTACACTGTATAAAGGTTATCCTCTTTGATAATCACTTGAATTGAATTGATAATCACTGAAATTGAATCACTTTTTGAGGAAATATTTAATTTATCAAATTTTACTAACATTACTTGAAGAATTCAAGTAAATGTATACCATGCAAAGAAAAATGTACATATTTTAATGCTGTTTAATTCAGTAAAACTGTTCATAGTAACGATCTTCTAGTTGTTTCGTGTAATGTAAAATGTATATTTTGACTGATTTCCAGCATCGTTGATTCTCCAAAAGCAAAGATGTTCAGGATTCTTATTTTTAGGAATAATTCTCATTTATAAGTTGATTTTCTGATTAATGTAAATAAATTTGCTTCTAATACTATACACTCTGGAGACCTTGTTTTCTTATCGGTCTTCGCGTGTTTCTCTTCCATTAGATTAATTTCTCGCGAATAATTAAACGCATGACTGCAATTACGTGAGTTTCTCACGGAAAACTCGTTAACGCTTCAATCGATATGCATATTTCTCGAATTGTTCTGTTCCTCAAGAGTAGATTTTTTTGGGGGAAGTACTCGTAAAATTTCAATTACAAAGGATTAAAAATCATTCTCTTCTGAATTCATATTTTTATGTATTAAATTAAAGTTTAGATCAATCTTCTAAACTTGTAAAATTACTTTCTAAACTGCTACTTCGCGAAAAGTAATGATTATCACGAAGAAATTACCTAATGATCGAGTAATATAAGATCGTGTTTAACTCTTCTCTTAAATCCAGTAATTTAACTTCCTGTAGTAAAATATTCCTAGACGTCAATAACGATGTATAATTCATATATCTTTAATTGATGATGGTAATTTAGAAACTCACGATACTTTCACGCATCAAAAATCAGCAAATGTTTCATCTGATCTATCAATGATATCACCGTATTTATTCCTTGGTATTTATTACTTCTCCCTCATGCTATTTTACTTTTAAGGTCGCACAATTACTATGTAAACTGGCGATTAAAAAGCAACGGCGCGTATAGTTTTCCATCTAAATATTCCAATCATTACCTTTCCAGTTTTAGGATTAACAGTCTAGCATACAGCAAATACAAAATGTGTGGGTTGACTTCCTCCATTTCGTAACCGTACAGCGTATACATTTTCAATTTACGTTTACCAAATGACCAACGAATTATATGCGAGAACGTATAATATTATATTATAACATACGAAATGTTCGGTAGTATACGTTACGGAAACGAATAGAATTCGGTAAGACTCTCTCGTCTTACTCTCTCCAAGCGTAACGTGATTATCGTTTATCGAGGCGATCGCGTTGCAGCGAGCTCAGGATCTACACGATCGATCTCTCGAGTCGGACGTAGCTTTATCCGCTACCGACACGAAGCATAGGTATATCTGTGGATCCCACCCGTCATACGTTCTGTATGTTCGGTGCTCCCTCCACCATCGCTTTTCATTTTTTTGTTAATTCTCCCACCGCGAGCCTTCTTCCTTCCTCACGCTCTCTTCGTTCGACGAAAGAGAATTTCGCCGCAGACCAGAGGATCTACAACAGGTGATGGAAATGTCGCGCGTCCTCTTACGGGGACCGGAAACAGAGGGGGCAATCGCCTTGGCGAGAAACTTTGAAGTATGACAGAGAGAAGGAGAAAGAGAGGAGCATTGGACTAAATATGAATTCGCCAGTCCACTGGCGTAAAATAACAAGATCTTTTAGAATAGGCGAGCTTTTAGAATTACGTGGTTAATACGATTATTACAGCAAAGGTTGTCAACAATAAGTGGCGTTGTATATCTTCCAAAACACGATTTACATCCTAAAGCTCCAATTTTCCTCAAATATCTAATTTCTAGATTTAACTGTGAAATTCTCAGGTACCAACATTCGGGTCAAAAATAACGATAAGTAAGTGTACTTGACAATCGTTGAAATTTTCCGTAAAAAGAGAAGCTGAATTACTTGCTGCGGGTTTGTCTTAATGGAAATCAATCGATGATGAAAACCAAGGAAAAACAAGGAAATCTAACAGAACTGTTAGGCAAACTACATTTAGGATTCTGATCAGTCTACCGTGAACATTCTCTTTGTACGATAAAATTCAGCAAATATGTCAGTTAGTTATCGTATTCCTCCCTAATGTGTCGTCGATCGTCTCTATAATCTCTACCATATTTGCACCACTGGTTTCACGTATTTTCCTACTGTTGATTCTCTGTTATAGTCTGTGTAAGATGCAAGTACAGTTGCAATCTACGTTAAACTCGGTATCG
Organism: Bombus impatiens; assembly: GCF_000188095.3. Classification (NCBI taxonomy): domain Eukaryota; kingdom Metazoa; phylum Arthropoda; class Insecta; order Hymenoptera; family Apidae; genus Bombus; species Bombus impatiens. The sequence goes on along the minus strand of NT_176439.1, from coordinate 1,482,710 downwards.
TTTCGATGTAATCGATCGATTTAGAGATAGAGGCGCGAATCGAGGCAGGAGGGGAACTTGATAAACACTCGTACGTCTTCCGCGCAGTGAGCGTTTCCTTTCACCCTGGAAGAGAATCCGTGGTCGTAGCTACGCCAGTGCAACGGGTTATGGAAGCAAAGTTGCGGCCGGTTGAGATTTGAAAAAATGCTATAACGTCGCGCGCGTCGAACAAGCGGCCGGTCGCTCGCTCGCGCGCCACACGCGTGTGTTTCACTTTTCCGCGAACGTAGCGCGAACAGGGGGGCTCGCGATCGATCCATGGTCGGGGGAAAGCGGACTATAAAGTCGGTGGCATCTTGGGGGGAAGTATCCAGTAAAGTCTGGACTTCGCCCAGATATCGGAGTGCCTGTAAGACATGAAATTTTTGGTGAGTACCGACAATCAACTATCCTTGAGAACCAGAGAATCAACGTTGAACAGAATTATAAGATAGAGTCCTTTAAAAGCGAAGAACATCGAATAAAATACTCGAATAGAATCCTTTAAAGGCGGAGAACTTTGAAATTTTTTAATTCTTCTAGATGATTCTATTTATACGATATGATAAAGTTTCGAACTGTTTCGAACATAAAATTTATGAAAGAGATAGGATAGGAGTAACTATTTTATTTCAGATTCCTACGATATTGTTTGGCCTACTGGCCACAGCGGTGTGCGAGAAGGAAACCACGAAGAACGTGGCAGCTCAAGAATCTAACGTAGAAAAGAAGCAAGAGAAACGAGGACTCAGTCATCTCGAGGGAGGCATCGAAGGCGGTGATTACGGCGGAGGTCATGAGATCGCTCTGTCGGGAGGCCATGGCGGTGGATACGAAGGAGGTGACTATGGTGGTGGCTACGGCGGTGGTTCTGGTGGAGGCTATGACGAAGGTGGCAAAGTAAAGGAAGTCACGATCGTAAAGAGCGTGAAGGTACCCTATCCGGTCGAGAAGAAGGTCCACTATCCAGTAGAGAAAGAAATACCATACCCAGTCAAGGTCCCCGTGCCACAACCGTACCCAGTGGAAAAGAAGATTCCGGTACCAGTAAAGGTTTTGGTCAAAGTACCAGTCCATATTCCACAACCCTATCCCGTGGAGAAGAAGATACCGTATCCTGTCCAAATACCCGTAGAAAGGCCAGTACCGTACAAAGTTTACGTGCCACAACCGTATCCAGTGGAGAAGAATGTACCTTACCCCGTGAAGGTACCTGTACCACAGCCGTACCCCGTCGAGAAGCCCGTACCATACCCCGTGAAAGTCGTGGAACACGTTCCCCAGCCATTCCCTGTTGACAAACCTGTACCGTACCCTGTGAATATACCTATTGACCGACCTTATCCCGTTCACATCTCGAAACCGTACCCAGTTCCGGTTGAGAAGCCGGTACCAGTGCCTGTCGAGAAGGCTGTACCTTATCCAGTCAAGGTACCCGTAGAGAGACCAGTCGGAGTTCCCGTAGAAAAGCCAGTACCTGTCGAAGTTAAGGTACCCATACCAGCGCCATACCCAGTGGAGAAACATGTGCCGGTTCCTGTTGAAAAGCCTGTACCCTACGCGGTTAAAGTACCAGTCGAACGACCAGTAGCAGTTCAAGTTACGAAGCCAGTACCAGTGCCTGTCGCCAAACCTGTGCCCTATCCAGTTAAGGTACCTGTACCTGTGTCGGTGCACAGCCACGGAGGAGGTTATGAGTCTGGAGGTTACGAATCTGGAGGTTACGAATCTGGAGGTTATGAATCTGGTGGTGGCTATGAGTCTAGTTATGGAGGGCATTAGAAGAATTAAGATCGAAAGGTCGCCATTGATACCTGGTAATATCGGCTCGACCGCCAAAATTGTCGCGTCGCCTTGATTTCCCCCTTTTGGAAATTCCTTAGAATTCATTTTCGACGCGACGAGGGGATATTTATTTTAATTATTTCTCAAAAAATAATGATTTTCGCTGGGTTGAAGAACGATTTATAGAAAGAATGAGTTGCGAAGTGGACGCTAGTTTTTGGGAGAAAGCGTTCTTCAGCCAGTGATTCATTCTATTTAGATCCTAGTGTTTTGATATCCTTTGATACCTGAGTACCTAAGAATACACAAATTGTACATGTACGATGTATTGTATAAAGATTCACGCGGCGTCCGTCGGCAGAGTGACTGATTTGAGCTCAGCTCGTCGGACGCCCATATACCATGTCTTTCGCTTCTTTCTAATAAAACCAAAGAACAAAAATTGAATTTCTTTCTATTGGTTGCTTCGTCTCCTAACCAAACCTTCAAAATACCATAAAAGTTAAACAAATTCTATGAGAATCCGTTTCAAAATTTCTCAAACATTCGCCAAAAAGTAATTCTGAATTGAATCAAGGCCGTTAATTACATTTTTATTCGGCGGTTTCGTAACTGCCTTTTCCTTCTTAAGGAGAGCGTCCAACTCGGAAAATGCGATAGCATCACCGAATCGACTTTCGCGATGCGCGGTAACGCAACGTTACGTCCGTAACAAATGGTTCCTGGAAAAGTTGGAAAGTAACCGGTCGGTGGGCAAGAACGATTGCTCGCGAATGCGTTAACACGGAAGCGATCTGATGATTAACGCAACAAAAAACTGGCCAACAATTAAGCTGGCCGTGGTTGAAGTAAGAGAAACTTTCATCGAACATGCATACGTAACGATGCCGATGGACGAGCCGAAAAGTTTCAATAACTGTTTAAACAAAACCACGTGCTCCTTTGCAGAGGATCGTTAACACGGAGAAAGCCTCTTTCTCCCAATGTATCGATGATACTACGAGACGAAACGCAGTTGGCAACGAATTAAGAATGATCAGAAGTGAAATCGCTCCTTATGGTTTTCATAAAAGGAGAAATCTAATTGGTGTCGATGTACTTGCGCGTTTCGTTGATAAAATATTATTACGTTTGAGATATTTGACTCTTATTGTAGTATGAGATATGGATCATGGAGTTCGGTGATTAGATTTATCGGGAGCCACCAGAAGAGACAACAGATACTCTGATAATATTATCGATATATCTGTATATTTCGTTGATTTCGAATAAAATTTGATAAAATTCCACGATATTCGTATCTCTCTCCAACAATAAAAAACTTCCAATGGAGAAACTAAAAGGAATTAATATTATATTATCTGATACCTTGTCAATGCACGGTGTGCGTTGTCGCTTTGAACTTGGCGGGACTCCAGTAACTCGATCTTAGAAACTCAAAAATTAAAAACTTACCGAATGTAAGGGATGTTCGCAGGAATGTGATATTTGGCGCCAGGGTCGAAGTCATCCTCAGTTCTCAAAACAGGCGGCTTGATTCCAGCGTATTGTTCCATCAATCGATGCCAATGACAATTGTAGTCTTCCTTAGTGATGTAACCGCGGAAGATGTCCCACCGCCATCTCTCCATCGCAATGCTGAATGGCAATATCACCAATTTGTCCATCGCCAAAGAGAACAGGTAATTAATATCCGCTGTAGGTTCATCGATAAACTTGGTACCCAAACCGAGGGTTTGTAGATGACGAGGAGTGGCGACACTGAGGGCAACGGCTTCACCCACTGTTTCGTGGAATCCTGTATAAACAAGCACGTTTTGCTTCTAGCGATAACCATGAGGGAAAGCGACAGGTGCATTAGACAGACAAATTGTCAACCAGTAAGTATCTTCCAGTCTCTTTCACTCCTCAACGATGAACGACGAGAGATTGTTCTTATTGAATCGTAACTTTCTTACAGCTCAATAACAATTTTATCCTGTGAGCAGGATTTTATCTGGCTTTCCAGTCGATCATTAGTAATTTTCTCATTAAACTACAGAGATAGGATTATTTGAGTCATCTAAGCTTCAAATTACAACTGAAAGTATTAATATTGAACAAAGTTATTTCCTTTTTATCAGTACAAGTTATCATATCCTCATAGAAAATGATGGTTATCGAGTTGTCAATGTAAGTATACGATACGTTTTACTATTCATCACGCTGCTACTAACAAGTCAAATAATCTCAAATGTAGATCGATTAAGAATGTTTCATAACCGAGTTTGATAAATTACAAGATTGCTGAAAAATTTCTTTGACTCGACTCAAATATCTGACCGATTCGAAATAGCCTATTTTACTCTATCCTAAATCTATTTCAGGAATTGCCCGTGACCGTCAAATTTTCCATAATATCTATCCACTTAACATAGTCCGGTTATTCCAACCGACTTTCCAGGCCCCATAAAGCGACTCCGCAAGGTCACAGGCATCGTTCAAGATTTATTTTCATAGTATCTAGTCGGCGGTTAGGCGAACGACCGACTGGCGGAACGGTGAAAGCGCGATTATACCATAATAAAAATATTTTAACGATCTGGCGTACGGATTAGAGAGTACTCGCACATCCATTCGGACACACCGGGCCGGTACTCGCGCGAATCCGCCTCGACCGTATCGTTCTCGCTCTCGCTTTCGCGCTATTAGTCGTAAAAGTTCCGAGTGGACCGCCTACCGGAAGTCGAGGAGCGGACCAGACTTATGTAACGACAGCGACTTATGTCCATCGTGCTATCGCGTGTCGTTCCATCGTTTCTCGTTCATGAACCTACCGTCCGTTTTTATAGGCTTCACTATCGTGTGTATTCCTCGTTTGTTCCATTTTCAGAACATCGAAACGCTTGTATTTCATTTAATGACGCACGATTTCCGGGTGGTCGATATTCGATCGTTTGAAAGATCTTGATCTTTGCGAAAGGAAGGAAAGTAAGTCTGTACGTTTGATTACCTTTTTTCAGTAGTTCGCGATGGATTTTTTAAAAATGTTGATTTTACTTCGCAACATAAAAAATAATTGATTTGCAAGTTTGAAAGGAAACATCTACGTTACCTGGATTGGCGCCGTCTCTGAATTCTCGAGCCAATCCGCTGTAACGTAAGAAGTATTGAATGTGAGCCATTTCGTGATGTACTGTGATTAGATCTTTCATGGTAACCTTAGTACACATCTTGATTCTGAAAAAAATGAAATTAATTAGCTAATCTGTTTTTTATAATTAGATTGCGGATATTTATTTTATAACAAGCGTAAACACGCAAATATATACAGTGATGTGTATAAATGATTGAAATAGAATTCTCTAAATAACGTGCATATTATTGCACTTGAAAGATAAAATATTCTTTCATTTAAGTTTTAATATTTTAGTCGTTTTTAAACATAACTAATCTAATTGTTGATTTATTTAATTTATCTAATTGTTGATTATCTGCAAAATATAAATGTTCACATATATAAACATTCGTAGTCTTTTTATAAGCATAAAACTCGATGAAGTTACCTGTAATCTAAACGATTGCAAAAGTCCCAAGCAGAAGCCTGGCAAATTAAAGGTCGATTTCCAGGGTCCGCGATTATGCTACCAGCCCAGAATTCAGGAGGCATGGCGCTCAGGTTGAGGGACAGATAAAATTCCTCCGCGATCCTGAACATCTCGATAGGCGTGTAACCCTAAATCAATTGCCAAAACAATTTCAATTTCAATTCCGACTAACTAAAACATGATACGAGAGCTAATTACAACTAATTAGTTTCAATGAATGTGTTCCTACGGAGCCTTATCTCACATAAAACATAAATTCATGTAAACACGCAGTGTGAAAGTCTTTCGGCATAATTGAAAATGGATAAACGCAAGAAATAGTAAGAACGATTGTAATCGGATATTCGAAGCATAAACAAGAATCAGTCGTGAAATTTAAAAAATTGAATCCTGTGGTATTATTTGTAAGAGGGCGAATTCAATATTTTTTGTGCGTAATCAATGACTAAAGGTTTCAAAGTTTCATGTATTACGTAACGAACAATGAAGACAACAGAGAAAAAGGAACAGAGAATTCCAATGGAAATAGGTGAGTGAAACATTGCATTTCTCGAATCTTCACTTACTTCACCGTCGCTTTCGAATCGTAACAGGTTACTTTCGATTCTACTAGGAAACAATGGTCGGTCTGGACTGAATTCATTAGCTTGTCCAACTTAATTCTTCTGATAAGAATTACGTAATGTGTAACTTTTACCTGGGCCTGCATTTCCTGCGTCACGTCCAGATAATTTTTCCCTGGATACGGTACCGTGATATCGATGATGTTGGTCCACGATTGTGCCCAAATATTACCTGTTAATTTTCGTTATATTTTAGAATACCTGCACACCTTACGCGGGGTTTTATAATAGCATTAACTCATTCAAGATATCAATAATTCAAACGTTGGTAGATATTTGTATTGTTAATAGTTATCGCTTACAAACGGATGTTTTTTCAACGAAAGAAATCAGTTTAGTTTGAAAAATTAATTATACAAAAATATTATTGATTTAAGAATTCGATAAAAAGAGAATATTTCACGACCAATTTGTCAAGGTGTAAGTCATAACTACAAAAGCTAACCTAATTAGGAACAACGTTGTGAAAATACATCGATATTGAATGTATTAAAAACCATATTAGTACCAAGAATATGAGCTGGAAGAGGAGCATGAGTGCCGATCTTTTCAGGTCCATACAGGTCCCTCAATTTTCTTCGAACGTACGCGTGTAATTCTTCGTAAAGAGGACGTATCATTTCCCATACTTCATCGATGTCTTGTTGTAGGTTTGGAGATTCATAGGGGAACATCCAATATTCGGCTGCATCAGTGAAATCTGCGCAGCGATACATTCTTTTATAGTTACCGATTATTTCTGCCGGATATCTTTAATTCTTCGCGTTCAGCTTCTAAATTTTAGTGCAAAAGCCATCCGAAAAAATGTATTCTACTACGTTTAAAAAAGGAAAAACAATTTTCCTTACAAGCTAGGAAATTCAACTTTTAAAAAGTTAAAAGTAGCGTTTATTTTCGAACATACTATTCAATCTAGCAGCTTCATTGTTTAACGTGACGAGTTGTTGATAGAGGTCCTTGATCCTCATCCCACTTCGTCTTCTCCATTCTGCCCAGACATACTGCAACTCGTCCCAATTGCGGCTTTTCGCCATGATCTGCGATATATCTGCGAAACAACATTATTTCAGAATAAACGACCAAGCATCTTTATCCGATGATGAATAAGTAAACCGTCTATTTATAGAAGCGTCTCTCTGTTCGATTACGATTTTCACCTCGAGTAGCTTTCACGATGATCGTGTGACAGATTCGATTCTGATGGTTTGTTGCAACACATGTGATCTAAGCTCCATGCAAAGCTGATTACCGCAATGGTTAAAGAAATGTAAGATGGAGTTGACCTGCATAATTTTAATGTAAATGACGAACGAGACCCAGCTTCGCGGTCTTATTCATAAGCTTGCAGTTATCTTTTAATAGGATCGTGTTACGTAATCGTCATTAAATAGCAATTTTACACGAGCAACGATTTTCTAAAACTATGGGGAAGTTCTATAAAACGATTGGCTGAACGACAGAGCGCTTACCGATGAAATCGTTGGAGACTTAAGAACTATTACGCATTTTTCTCTTTCCGCGTGTTACGCGCACGCTCGTTGTTACAGACTGAATCCTGATCGAGTAAATGAACCGCGAAGCAAGTAGAATCGCAAGGAGGATCGTAAACTTCCGTGTTTCTAAATACATTGCTCTTTGGGCGTTGATTGCCTCGTGCGGTTTACGAGGCGTCATTTAGTATAACTAGACGCTTGAAAAACATATTTCTTAATCATGTAACGCGAGAAGAAATCGTTTCTACAAGATCCCAGATATAAATTAATTTATTAATCCTTTGAGAGACCTTTCAAACATCATTGGCACATTCTATAGGAAATTGCACTTTCCGTCGATACGAAAACTGCATGAAAATGGCTTCCGCTAGAAAAAGAGAAAATTTAAAGGAAGGACGTAAGTAATTCAACAAGAAAAAAGAAAATTAAAGTGCATCACTGTATGAAGATCTGTAGAATATATGTAGATTCTGTGGGAGATCTCTGATATGAATTAATTTATTAATCCTTTAAGGAGAGAAATGATTTGCCAGACAATATAAACATTTTCTATAAAAAAATTACTTGCTGAAAAGGAAAATTTCTAGAAAAGCTTCACATGAATAATTCAACCAAGAAGAACAAAGAAAATTAAAGAAGAGTATCGTGCAGAGAAAAAATTGCAAATTAAATCGCGATGAATTTTCATGAAACCCTCTGCGAATCTCTTTGTGATGCCGCCTCGATGTAGTATGTTGAAATATTCATCGTTTAGCCGTTTTACGATTAGAGAGGCACTTTCTTGCGCGTAACAGTGGCCGCTTACGCATACCGTGGAAATTTCGCTGGCTGCAAGCCGTGAAAATCGTATCGCCATCTATTTTCCCCCGATTCGGACGACTCTCGAGTTCTCAGATGTTATTCATTACCTGGATACAGCCGCAGCCCGCACCGGAAGGGATCGTTGTACGCGCAAATGCTAGCATCGTTATACACTGCCAGCATATCGTTGATCACGCTATTGTACTGAAAAAAAGGGAACAATAGGCATGAGAAGAGCTCCATGTGGAAGCTTAACTATCGCAAATTATGAGCAAAAGATTTTAATATATAATAAAAAAAATACGTTTCGGTTTGTTCGATCTTTTGTTTAAAATACAAGAAAGACTAAACTTTGATTTATTCTATTGATTAAAAATGATAATCGGAAAATGTACTGATGGAAGCTATTTCGATTCATCAGAAGTAACAGAGAATTCTTCAAAATTCTCGATACGAAATGGAGGAAACAAGAAGGTTGTAATTCACTAAAAAGAAGAGAGGAATAAAAGAAGAGGGAAAAGTAATAGAGAGAAAACTTTAGAGAGGAAAGCGAGAGAAAAAAAATTGAGGAGACGTTATTTCCTGTGTCTCGATGGATAGAACGTCTTGTAGCTTATTTTTCGTTCCGTCTTGTTTCCGTAATCATTTATTTTTAGAAAATGTAATCTATTATGGACAGATACTTCCTATTTCTTTGACCGAGCCTGTTATGCGACGAAAGGAAGTGCGTGATAGAATAGATTTGCTTGTTTTTCGTTTATTGCTTTGGGTTTCCTTTCTTGCACGATAGTTGAACGCCTTCCTTTGGCGTGAATTGAATCGATTACGAGGGAGCAACTGTTTTATTTTTTGTTTGCGTATTATTAATGTTTCTTGTATGGGAAACTAGTTAATAAAATGAAGTTACGTCGAGTAACACAATCTGGTTAATTCTTTCACGCGTGATATCGCGTATATGAAACGTTATATTTTAATGTGTTATTGTACAAATAGGTTTGTAAGTTGTGTAATTTTAACGCAAACTATATAAATGATAAGTATAATTTGTTTACGGTGAAACTAGCCTCAAACTTTTGTGTATTATATCTTCTTTACAAAACAAATTTTTCAAATTACAAAACCATACGCTAAACAATTATTACGCTAAACAAAAATTGGGCCTTGATGGGATTAGCAGTACATATTAAGTAGTTATTTACTCTGTCCAACTGATCCGGTGGTAACGCCGATGGTCCAACCACAGATAAATATCTAAGACGTCTTCTGACTACGGGATCTCTAATGTTATCCTTATCGATCTTCGAAATCAAGAACCAGGCTTGATTTTGAAAGTCTGCGTATATTCTCTGAGCTTCCAGCTGCGAAGAAATATTTCTATTTTAATAAACATTGTTAAAATAAATATCTTAATATCATTAATCTTTTAATGTATTTATTCATTCGATCACAGGCGTAATTTGTGTTAGAATATCCAAGTCTTGTGTCGAAGAACAAGGTAGTAATCGGTACGAAGGTGATCGTCCGAGCGAAACTGGTTCGATGTGCAAATCAACCAACGCCAGGTTTACCGTTAGAGATAAACGTTGCTATCTTTACTCTTCCTGGGATCAGAGATAGACGAAGGCGCTGGAGGAAAGGAAAATGCTCGAGAAAGTGTATACGAGTTTCTTTATGGGTCACTGGGAGTCGTTCAGATAGTGTAAATCGTAGAGGAACTCTAAATAAAAGTAAAAGTAGAAGAGTGCTACGTTTCCTTTTCACTTTAGATGTATCGATAACGAATGGCCCGAAACGAAGAAAATTCTTAAACGAGTTTTTCTAGAATGTTCAATTAACATTTATGCTTTATGCCAAATAAAATTGATACTTATTTTTGAACTAAATATTTTTTACCGCGTTGGTAACAGTCACCTGTTCTCACCGAACATAGGATAATTCTATTTCGAAAATTAATTACGTAATATAAAATTATGGTGTGACAAAATTATGCTAGTTTTAGAATATATAAATATCCAAAGGACAATGCTCATTGTAATGCTTGATAGATGAAACAAATCACTGCTATAGTTGCAGTTTTTTAGTTATGTTCGTAAGAATTTAATTTGCATAAATTTATTATACGATATACGGCCTAATTATAACGGAAGCGTCACTTCGGATATTTTGTAAATTCATTCACATTATACGCGCTCTATGCATCTTTGAACGCTTAAATTTCATACAAATACATTAAAATTCCCAGTCTCATGAGAGGCATATCAGTATTAAGCAACGTCGAAGAATCCCATGCACGTGTTTCACAGTAGGTCGCATACTGACGATACACGGGTTTCCCTAAGCTTCCAAGAATAACAAAAAATAATATGAAGAAACGAGGCAAGGATAGCCGACGATTATCATTAGCATCACGCGAATGTCTAGCGGATTTCGCGTTGAAGGCTGAAGATTTCCGTTCTAAGTTCGTTTGGACTGATGTTCCGTTGCGAAATCATTCAGGACACACCGATCGTACAATGGCAACGACTGGGAACGTTTCCCGCGGAGGTGTTCGGCCCCTCAGCGGACAATAAAGGCCGGCTACCGTCGAGGAAATCCCCGCGTACACGCGAAATCGCGATTCTCCGCGTCCTGACAGCCACGATGACGTTCCACGGTCTCACGAGCCGAATCATAGAGCAGGTCGAGGTCTCAGTGCCATCGAGTAACGTCGAACGGTTGTCTAGTGTAGAATATCACATAACGAGGATTATGAAAGCATCTGTTTTAGCGTCTTTTTATCTTAAGTAAAGGACAAGTATTGCATAAAAAATAGAAAAATTATTGCACTATTCCAAATAGGTATTCTGTAGAATCTATTTTTTGAAGTAAATAGAAAATGAGTGGACCGAGATCTATAGTGTATCTCGCTTATTTCTTTTTTACTCTAAATGTCTTATGGAAGATAAAATAAAGAAACTCGGTTTTCTCCTAGGACATTTTGTTTATCTATACACTATTAGGCTTGGATTAATCTCGGAGTAGCATATTAGTCATGGAACATGTAAACTTGAAGTCCTAAAGTTAGTTGGCTTGTTTGATTTGAACGTTACTTTAATTAAGCCGCAGGCTCGTGGGGAGACTGGTCATTAGTCCGGTTGAAATTAATCAAGGTCGGTTGCATTAACTCGAACAGAATTCATGGCCGTAGGTTGGTGACATTAACGAAGAATGAAAAGGTTGAACAATAAGGTGAAACTAACTCTTTTGAACGATACTTTCACGAGGTCCAAAAGTTTTTATCGTATGCGGGTATTTTGAACACGAATTCATAGAAATTGTTATTTAAATTATACATGCTGGTGGATAATTTGTATTTACCGCCTGCAGCTGCGTGTATTCGCTCACGTCGGTTTCGTAGGCCCACTGCGCCGCCACATTGGCGTTACATCTTTCGGTACCAAGGAAATCTAATCTGGCTAAAATATCTTGTAGCTGTGCTTCGGTAGGTGGAATACCTCTCCCGAGATTGTTTCGGGAGTCGTCGTTCAGAGAGGGTAGGTCTAGCTGGCCAGAGACCAGGGAGAGTAAGCCAAAAAAAATCCAAGCGTGCATTATCTGGAAGAAAATTGTAATAATTGAATGAAAATGACAAGAAGGGTTTAAAGTGCATTTAGCACATTTTGGGGAAAAAGCGGTTTTTAAGCGGTTTATACTGTCTCATAAGTTATAAACACCTAACGTGTTAAATATCTAATAATAAACGACGAAATATCTTCAATCTGTGTGTACTAAAACGACCGCTGAGAACTGTAGAACCATACTTCGCGGTTAATTTAGCTGTTACCACAATGTGCTATAGATCCTTGTTCGAGGTTTCCATTTGATTAATAAGATACAACTAAAAACATTATAATATGATAGTTAGCAAGAAACTGCTTATAATGTACTGCTATCAATCACTATTGCGCCGATAGTAGACACTTATGGCATCGACTGAAACTATATTGCTATTAATAAATAGAATCGATAAAAGAGATGAAGAATTCCTTTCTATGTCGCACATCTGTTCGTTCTCTTTTGGGTCAAATATTGAGAATAGCGAACTTTAGAGGAACCTTGGTGAATTTTGGAGAAATTCCGTGAAATTTCGTGAAATTCAATTGCTACCTAGTTCTATGCTAAATTCGAATAATTAATGTTGGAAAAATTTCTTTATCTTCTTCTGGAAAATTGTTTCAAATTACACGAATGACGACAGAGAATGTAAATGAAACCTATTGTTAGCATGATTTGAGATAACGACTACGTTGATTAATTTAATGAGAGCCATTGACTCGTGGTAGGTAGTACATTGTTTTCGTAAATCATACCGCGAGCTGTATTACAACTAGGACGTTTACGTGTAATTCATTTCTTGACTTCACGGTCACGTGTTATGTCTTCGCGTTACCTACTTCCTTTAGCATGAAAGGCTATTCATGCAGAGTAGTGGGTCATCTACGATCGCATGCCGATCCTGCCACCTTGGACGTTCGATATTCGAGCACGATCACGCGGCGCTATTAACCGACACGTGAGATACTTGCTATATCTAAGTCACGGATTGGATCTTTTATACAGCATCCTCCATCTCATTCATTTAGTACCTAATATTTATGCACTACTGTTACTGTAAAAATAAAAGCTTGGAAATTTCCATTATCCTCTTGAAACGAGAAATATTCTTCCAATATCTTGCATAAGAAGTATTCTTGGATCAAACCTTTTAAATATGTACGTGCGCATTCCAAGATTCACACACTTCTATCACCAAATTAAAAAAAAGCTCGAGGGCTTTATCGATCTAAATCAAAGGAACTTCAATTTAGCAATTTTTGCGATCCGATCGATCAAACTTTCGAACCATCATTTTTAATTCCGCGCACTTTTTCGACAACAATGAACTCGTGAAACTCTCTAATTAACAGATTCGCCGATTTATACATTGATCCTTCTAAATTTTTATCCCATTCACGTTGTGCACTTTCACCCTTTTTCCTTCTTCATCGTCTGAACATTCTGCAGTCCCTTCTCTTGCGAGTGAATCGTCAAGCGAAGTCGTAGCGCACCTCAAAGAGGGAGAGACTTACGAGTCCTTTCATCCCCCGATGATGGAGCGTCGCTCCTCCGTTGAGACGCTGTTCGATCTTGGATCGAGCAGCAGGCATATGAATCTCGCGGTCTTGGAAGATGCACGATGAGACGCGACGACGATTGTTGACGAGCGGCAGTTTCGTTCTGGCGTCGCTAAAAGCTTCGTAGCCGACGCCAAGTGTACATTTATCCCTGCGAAGCAGTTCGAACGCGACCATAGGGAGGTCATCCGTAGCGAGAAGTGGGGATCCGCATGTACACCATGGTGTCGTCGTCGCATCGACAACGTCTCGAATCGTGAATAAGCGTGGGAGGATCCGAGGGAGGAAGGGACATGCCAAGAAGATGAAAGAAAAAGACTTAAAGACTTACCTCTGAGAAATTGATGATGTGTGATGTCGTTTTTATTAAAAAATAAAAAAGACTGTCTGTATAGTCTTTGCTATAATCTGGCTTTAACGCTATATGAGTATTCAAGGTACTATATAAATATGGCTGGATATTTTATGTAACTTTATGTTTATGGTAAATCCTATTTCTACTTGAAACGACTAAGTGACTTTTTGTGGTACTAGATTATTGATCGCTGTAATCTCAACGTCAAACAATCCAGTTTTTACTGTTTTTTGCTCTATATGACACGGCGGTTCTGTGAAAACATTTTTACCTCATCTACAAAATTACTATTACTTTCAGTTCATATCAACATCCATTTATGGTATCATGTTTTTCAAGTAATCGCGATATCATGAGAAAAAGTTATTGTTTCTATTGAAATAGGTAAGAATCACATTAATCGTAATTAAATGAGGACATTCGAAGGAGATAAAGGTATGTTCGCGGACGAAAACAGGTCAGAGAGAAGGTTATAGAATCGAGGGCCAACCTGTGCTGGTCGATTACGAAAGTTCGAAGCTCTCACGTTGACACTCGTCGACCTCTTTCAATGAGTCTCATTGTCTTCGAGTTGAGTACGCGTCTCTTTTGCATCTCGCAACTGTTTTCCATTTATTCTACAATTCTATCAAACCAATATTTCAATTACCTACTTATGTTAGTTTCAAAGGACAATTTTGAATTGAAGAAACTTCACCAATTTGTCGCTTTCTCCAAAGAATGAAGGTCTTCCAAGGTTTCTGGAAATCTGCTAATTTTTGTAGATGATCCATTTGTGACGAAAGGGCTCAACTACGTGGTTCAGCGGTAATCGATCAAAATTGAGATGGATGGAAGACAGATGGAGACTTTGTGGAGGATTGATTACAGTAGGGTATTAGACGACATTTAGCAGAGCGAGAAGAATTATGTATTATGTGGCCCTTTCAAGAACCATTCAACATAGAATTCTCAAAAGTCCTTCTTTAGCCTAATACGGTTCATCGTCTGAACCTACATTAAAGAATATTCGAAACTGAGTATTAAACGAATGTTTTACGACGTTCGAAAGAATAATACGATTTACATATGAAACATCGACGAATTCCTCGAAAATATAAAAAATGACTCGATCGGACAAGATGATTCATCGCAGTTAATGTGTCTAATTATGTAATTATCTCTGAATCTCATCGATGCCGTTTCCTGCTTCGACTACCTGTGCTTCCTCCTGAGAATTCTTAAGCGTCATTGTGTCACCACTGCATCAACCTTTAATTGAAACTGTGATTCATAATTTTGCAAGTTTTAATAACACTATGCGGCCGTGGGAAGACAGTGGGGTTTAAATTGCACGTTTAATACGCATTGTTCGACAGTCGGTTTTCGACTCGCGATTAATCGCGATTTTCCATCATTTCTGCCTTTTCATCGAAGCGTCGAAACGCAGCTATGAATTAAAATTAACACTAAAGATTGTAGTTCCTTATATGTTTAACAATAATCCAGTACACAATTGTATAATTGCTACCTCAGTCTTGTAACAGACATCATTAAGAATTGAGTTAGCATTATACATTAGTAACTTGCGAAGATTTATCCAAATTTGCTATATATCATAAAAAGAGTTCTTTCCTGGATACGC
The DNA here is from genome assembly GCF_000188095.3 of Bombus impatiens. Classification (NCBI taxonomy): domain Eukaryota; kingdom Metazoa; phylum Arthropoda; class Insecta; order Hymenoptera; family Apidae; genus Bombus; species Bombus impatiens. The sequence goes on along the minus strand of NT_176439.1, from coordinate 1,467,268 downwards.
TATACATGTATATGGACAAACCAATGAAACACATGAGCAAAATATGATAACTCAATTTCGTTTTAATCGATATTTTTATTTGCGTAAGAATGGATAAAGATCCACAGTCTAGTAACTAACAACCACTCTCTATCTCACTCCAGTTAACTGTCTTCCAATTCCAATTGCGATTTGCAATTTTGCAAGCAGAGTGATAAGATTGTGAACCGTGGGAAAGAATGAGGAGAAAATGGGTGATTAGTATTCATTACGTACACTGTTCAAGGCGATCGTTATGCATTTGTTTTCATTGATCAAGGAAAAAGCGTCCACCTGCGTGACGCATCGACCTGACGGCGACTAAACTCATCGATCGACAAGAAAACGTCGAACAGCCGCACCCTGCCGCGGATCACGAGGATAGTCTCACGATGATGCTGGAACTGTATATACGGTATTTCAGTCATCGTGTTACAATCAACAAGGATGTAATATTAAATAGAAAAATAAATTGAAATAAATTGAAGTCGTGTGTAAATGCGCTGCTGGATCATTTTATATCGATATCATGACACGTAATATTTAAACAAATTTTTTAGAAATAGATTCTATGACTCTAAATGAGTACATTAACCCTTTGTTTTAGGAGAAAGACTATACTTCGAAAACTGCTATTACCTCTCTTAGAATTCAAGATTACGTATTACGCGCACGTAGTTAATTACCGGGGTCTTCACGGTCGAAATTGAATTAACGCGCAGAAGGGCACGCACGGAACGCGAATTCAGGTTTCAATGCCATGAGCTAGCTCACGTCACAGGCAATAACGTGTAGCATAGCGCGCAGGTGGTTTTTACTTTAAAAGCGCGCCTCGTGTTCTTCCAGCGAGCAACTTTGACAATGCTAATCCTGTCGAGAGATAATGGGTGCACCAATCCCACGTACTGACCGCAATTCTAGGTTCAAGTACGCAAACATTTACGAAGCGCAGCCGTGCGTTTCTTCAGCCTTTTTGTTGGTAGCTGATGGGTCTTTACGCTCATTATCTCTATCCCAAGTCAAAGAAGATACTGTATGTTTTACGAATGCTTACAGTGACACGCGAAAATATTCGAATGCTCGTAAGAACCTTTTATAAATATAATATACAGAGTCAGGCCAGGTAATATGTAAAAGCGGAATAACATTTTTTCATTTTCGGCTTAGTCTTCGAGAAAATCGAGTTTGAAAATGTATCAAGAAATATCCCGAACATGGCTAATTCCGGACTGGCACATCTAAATGATCGCTTTTACGTGTTATTCAGCCGGATCTTGTATATTATGCGTGATATAGAAAAAGATCTTCAATTATTTCTGATGTAATGAAACTTCTTTTATTTCATCACTTTTTTACTACTGCATGTTTACTTCTTCATTTGTTAATCGTGGAAGTTGTATGGCATAAGATGATAAAACACGTTTATTTGCAAAGCAAATAGAGGGTAATTTAATGCAACAAGAGGAGATCCTGAGATTAATTGACATCTTAAGGTTCCTAATTTAAATACAATAACAAAGTAAGCATGTGATTTGACGCCGAGAAGAAAGATTGAAATAATTGTCGAATTGAATAATATATAATGCTATCTACGCTTCTCGAGTAATGCAATAAGTGTGATTTGATACGTCAAGGAAACATACGAGCGATTAAGTAAGAGAAACTCCTCTAGAGTGGAATTGCATAAGCAATTTGGCGAAGAAAGTAAATCTGTAAGATATTTCCTCACATCCACGTTACGTTTCGGTACACTTTCACTAAATCTATATCTAAACTTAATTCATCATGTTCACATTTTCTAACATACGCAGGGATGCAAAACTTTGTCCATCTTCCGCGCAAACTGACAATTCCATTGTAGCTATATAACACAAAACGGCGATTGTCAGCGTTATTACAAGGTAACCGATGAAACGTGGGAAAACAGTGATACGTGTTACCGGTATTACGCGAGCACGCTCAAGAATTATTCAAAATGCAACGCTACGACGATGGCAAGGTCAATCGGCTAAATGATTGAACTCTTTTCATCGATCGGTCCGTCAGACTCCTGGGTGAAGGTTAACGACGCGTTTCGCGAGAAAAGACAAGCGAAAAATAGCAAATCAGGTGTAAAAATCGTTGCAAAGAATCTAAAACGTGACATCGATACGCTTGTTGCATTGGAGACAAATTGGACTATTTTCATAGGTGAGAAGCTAATCCTAAAAAAGAAGTTATTTCATCGATTCATCAATCTTGTTACATAAAGTCCCGTTCATAAGTATTAGAATATGTCCTGGTTTCAAACAAGACGATTGAGATCTATATATTATAGTAAGTGAATATATTATTGAAATATATTTTCAAACGATAAATAATAATTTATGAAGTTAGTCTCGCTTTTTATAAGTACCCTATAAAAGAAAGTGTATGTATAAAAATTCATTGAATCGTAATACGAGATTGACGTAAAATTTAACGACTCAATTCTCGTTGATGTCTCGTTAATGAAAAATATCGAAAGATATCTCTGTTCTTTTATTTTACCTTATTCCACCTTTGGAATCGTAGAATGAATTTTATAAATAAAGAAGATCGTTACACGACGTCGACTTTTTTTGTGTCAACTTCGTTACGAAGAGCATCAACAGCGTGAACCGGAAATGGAGGGCACGCGACACATCTTCGCAATTCTGTATTACGCAGTCATTAACGTGATTGCGTATTGTCGTTCACACATAGACATGTACTGGAAATTCCCGCCCGACCTATGACGATTAGGCAACGTCAAATGTTATAAATATACGATTGAAAAAGCCTAAATGACCCAAATAAGAGAAATTTTTATTTCTTGTGTAAATATAAAAGATATAATGTTCATTAAGAGCTATTACAGTTACCAGTTCAAATTTAACTAGTATCAAAAAATTAAAACTGAATCTTTCGGCGCAATTTACTCAATTCACCATTTTGTTTTATGCATCCTCTTCCCTGAACAAATTTTTCAATCACATTAACAGGTTTCAATGAATTTTAACACACATTTAGAAAAATGAAATTACAATGTAAGTCATGAATAGCACCATAATTATTGTTATCGTTGATCTAAGGCCGATGATACGAAGATAGTACATGCAATTAGAGTAATTATTTATCGTCGATAGAATCGACAAGAGAGGAAGCAGCGTCATTTACGATTTCTGTGCGAAATCGTGAATGTGAAACATTGCATAAGAAACTGACTCACAAAGCGATTTTAATAAAAAATAAAAAAGCGGAGGACGCAAGAAGTCGCTGAAATTTCATTGAAAACTCTTGAATCAACTACTGCCCCCTTTTCTTATCGTGCCATTGTTTGCACATTGCTTAAAAAAATCATTGTCGCCGAAGACTGGAACAGCTGTGTTTTTTCAATTCAATTCAATGTAGGTTTACATCAGGCAATCTATTTATAATACATTCTATAGAACTTCTTCCTGTCCATATATCTTTCTTTCTTCATTCGAGATTGTTTTCGATGTAGGTTGTACAACTTCTGACGTACAAATCACAATAGAATAGCGTGTTTCTGAATGTGGATTATTCAAGCCATCTGCTACAAGGATACCGATTCCTTGACTTTTGATTACGCGGTAATTAGAAATTCTTCCGTTGATGATATGGAAACAGTTTTCCCGGAGCAAATGTGCGTGTGTGCAATTATTTCGTTACCGTATGCATAACAAATGAATCGCTACCAAGAACACGAACATAATACTAAAAATATAAGAATGATCAAATTATTATAATTATACGCTTATAATCAATTTATCTGCATTACGATATCCATTAATTTGATTCACTATGAAATAATCGTACGACAATTGGTGTCGTCACTTTTTCCCGCGCATGGAACTAAATGCGTAACTATAGCGCCATTGTGAGCGTGAAGGACACTGGTGGAATAATTTTCGTCCTGTGATCGTTCCAGAATTAACGAGGCCATAACTCGTAAGCTTGGTATTGCAACAGGAAACGAGAGTACGCCTTGCAGAATCTTGAATCTAGTGGTTTTACGTTATTGTTTGTACGCTTGTACTTTTGAAAATCCCTAGAATTTAGAGCCATGACAGTTCTCTAATATTCCACGAAAAATCACCGGCTACCATCAGAAAATAACTTTGTCAAATTTGGAGAAACTGTAAAATATGTGTTCCTTCGTTTATCGATCACAGTTCGGGTATTATTCGTTACATGAGATCATGCTGTTGCACAAAGAAGTTTGATTTGGAGCTGCACGTGACACCGGAGAAGGAAAATTATTGAATTAAAGATTATTAAAAAATTAAATTAAATTAAAAGAAACTTAAAAGAGGTAAATTATTAAATTTAGTATTCTTACAATTAAAATAATGAAAAATATAACAAGTTTCTATTATTAATGTAACGAATATTATAGAGTGTTCGGCTACAGATGTCAGAAAATTTAAGGAGTGATTCTTGAAGCCAAAATAAGACGAGAATCAAAAATAAAAAAATTGCATTTGCGGTTTTGTTTTTTAGATATTGGCAATTAAAAATCGGCCACATTATTCCTGCATGCGAGTAAATCTCTTTACATGAACGAAAAGAAGTCAGCCTAATTAATGGAGCACACAGTAATCCTCAAATCGAACGACACAGGTGGCAGCTTACTTCGTACAAGTCGTAAAGAAGAAGATGATATTCGGAGACGTAAACCACCCCGCTTTATGTTTTGCAAAAGAAATGGTAGATTGAACATTAAACCTGCTTACTCATGGAAATCCATAAGAGCATATCGGAAACCACCTTATGAAATTTCCGAGTAGAGAGGATTAATGTTTCCTCTAACCTTTACCTCTATAATTCATAAATAAAAAAGCATGTTGTTAATATTCATAAAAGACTTACACAGGCATCGTGATTGTCCCGACCGTAGGTGTCCACAGCAAAATCACACACGCACTGCGATTGTCTCTGCCGCGAATGTCCACAAAAATCGGTTTTCTTGTAAAGACAGCCTGTGTCGTTGCAGGCCAATGTGCTAGATTCACGGCTGGATTACCAGTGGATCACTGAGATGCATCATCGGTGGTGCCATCGACCGTGATTTGTGTAAATTTCGAATGGCGAAACAGGAATCGAGTGACGGTCAATTCTTGGGCTTTCCACTGAACCTTACGGTTATTTCGTGCATGGAGATACGTCGCGTAGGTTTGTTAGTTCTTTCGAGAGATCGCGATCTCGTTCGTTCCCGGCGTGCCCCGATTTTTCTTTCATTGTCTGATTGTTCGGGTTTCTTGCTTTCCCATTAAGCTTGCACATGAAGCTTCTTGCGGTCACGTTAGGGTTTATAACTTTCCGATATCTTCAAAAGTTTAGTGTCGCGAAAATAGAATGCTAAACAGTTTAGTACAGCCACTCATATGTCCCTTTTGCAAGACACGAAATTGTATATACAGCGTCAGCAGCTTCATTTTCTTTCTTGCGGTCCGAGTTAGACAGATGTGTCTTTGATACTGAACGCTGCCAGTAAGTATACGAATTATTGTACGATGTTTGTAAAGATCGATGTAATCATTGTGTAGATATATGTAAATATTGCGTAATGTGTGCTTCGTTTGAAATTTGGAAAGGTTTGTGTAGCGCTACGTAGAAGATGAATGTTTTTGTAGATGTATACATTTATTTTGTTTACAATCGTTCAACTGCGTACCTGCCACCGATTCGTGGGTCCCCCCCTTCCCCCACCACTTTGGTAGTTGCTCTGCGAAACTAAGGCGTCATTTAGTCGTCTCTTCGATATCATCGATAACGTGGATCGTATTGCGTCAGGTTTGCAACGCATTTTAACCTATTGGTGGGGTCGCTTCCTCATTACTATTCATTATTATACCTTTTACTATCGTATAAATCTCGTTATTATTATCGTTTAATTAATACACATTTATTTAACAATTCATTGAACATTAAGATAATGAAATTAAGTGATTTTCTGAAATCTTTTGTTTTAATTTTTCTTCGGTCGTCTATTTATTAAATGTTACTGTTACCGTAGCTTTTATCGTAAGCTTTCGTAATAAAATTTGAGTTTGATTGTGTTTTCATTTAATTATTTTATACATTTGTTTTAACTTGTAGTTATTTTTTTGTGCAGGTTACTGATCGATGGCAGGGATAATATAGAAGTAACTGGAATATTAATATATGGACGCAACGACGATTAATGATCAATCCGATGAATTTTCATGGAAATTTGGTAATATTTAATTTATTTTGACTACATAAGATAGTTGTGTATGAACAATTCTATTCTTGTTATTCGAGCATGGGTAACATTTGATATACAATTTATATTTACTTTAAAATATATTTGATACATATTTCATAATAGATAATTTCGTAATTATTTAATAATTAATATTAATATATAATATTAATATTAATTAATATTAATTAATATTAATATAATAATATAAATTTCGTAATTAATAATTACTAAGACGAAAGTAAATAAGATTAAATAAATCATTGTTCTTGATCGAATATACCAAATCATTCTCGTTTCAAACGAATTTCTAACAAATTATTTTACTTTTTCAATGTGATTTGAGATATAGAATTCTTGATAATTTAACGATAGCTTCGTATAGACGCTTTTGAAACATAGAAATCTTAATAAAAATAGTTTTAACTTATTTCGATAGGCATGGTAACATTCACATATCGAATTCAAATTATTTTGCTATATTATGTGAATTTGCTACAGTTAACGTCATATACTTGCAAATTCGTAGCTTATATCTTTTTAATAGAGGTGGCGCGCTAGTAGGCTCAAATGCTTCAAAGCAAGGTTTCGCGCGCGTTTCTGTAGTATTCTTTAAGTATATTTAGTTGTGAATTTTTGGATTCTTGCAAATATTTTGAAATATTTATAACACGCGATTATAGTGTATTAGTGGAGTGTATATTTCATATTCTAGTAACGAACATTCACAGTATAATTCTTGCAAATGATTGCACTGCATTCACGGTATTCGTAAACATTTGTTCGATATCGAGAAATATCTCATAATTTTTAACTATTTTTCATACTTGTTCCAATCTTTTAATAATAATTTTTTTAATGTAAAGAAGATAGCAGTATTTTCTAAATAAACGTTCGATAGAGAAAAGAAGAAAAATATCGAAACGATATTTCGCTTCTTTTACACCCCCCCCCCCCCCAGCC
>NT_176439.1:1413950-1460027 GCF_000188095.3 Bombus impatiens | reverse complement strand
CCTCCAGCCCGCCATTACACAACTCTATTTTCAGAGAATATTTGGGACTGCACGCAATGGGATTTGTAGAGTCAGTGTTTGCTACGCAAAAGTATTTTTCAATATTTTCAAATCACGATAGTTTTTATTAAATTCAATCGCATAATCACACGCGAAAGTAATAAAGTTTTTGTTCGCCGGTTGTAATTTAAGCGATCGAGGTAATGTAGTCTTTTATTTTTCTTTTTATATATATATATTTCTGAACATTCGTTTCGATATTAGAGTCTCAAGAGGATAAAGCCTCTCCGGGAGCTCAAAAACATAAATACTTTTACGTATTGTATTTCAATTTGTTCAATTTTCTATATTTTGTTTGAATTATTGCTAATTAGAAAATAAAAACGATTGGTAATTTAAAAAGTTATAAATGCTCCAAAAGTTCCAAGTTCGTTATTACTCATTAACGATGTTAACTGTATTTTATGTTTTGTTACAGATACATCTTCAACTTGCTCGTCTTCTTTGGGGCCGATTGAACGGTGGCTCAAAAGCCAAGAATGTAAGTATCTTCACATATTGTATTTCGATTATGTCTATTCTGTATATCTTGCTTCGAATACTATCGATTAAGAAGAAAATTTGGAAGGTTAGGGTCTTCTCAGGTTGTTCTTTCATTAAGATTAAAAGATTGTTAATGTTTCAGCATGGTATTATAAAACAAACGTCTAACATATTTTAGAAATCATTAAATTCTTAATGTGTAGATTTGAAAATTTTATATTAGAGTTTTAGTTTATATATTTATCGAATTTTATTAGAATTTCAATCTTTATTACTACTAAAGTTACGAATTTAATAATATTTTCTTTATCTTCAACTTTTCAAATAATCAACAACCACTCATCGTGTTTTGTTTTGTAACAGGCTTTTCAGAACCTCTATTTCCACCGTTGGATTTCCAACGGTTCCTGCATGATATTAGTTTCCCTGATGATATCCGCTGGGATAGCGCAGCATCCATGGTAACGTCCTCTGGTTCTCCGCTTCGAACGGCGAGTCGCATGCATTTCTGTTCCTCCGGTCACTCAATCATGTCGTAGGATGAAAGGTCCGAATCGGCACAGATGACTGGTTGTATTACGTAGAATTTTTTGCGAGCATAGTGATCGCGGGTATTTTTTATACCCGTGAGTAGTAACATTCTTTTTTCAAATTTATTAGGATAGGTCTTCTTGCACATCGCGATTATAATAATTAGTTTTTTAATAGTTGATTTAAGCATACACATTTGAAAATAAATTCATGGTATTTGTAAATATGTATATTAGTATTGAGTGAGAATATTTGAGAAGGCAAATATCTACACGAATATGTCTGTATGACACAAGTATAGTCGATCTTAAGCAGTGAATTTTAGTATAAACAAGAGATATCGAAGTGATCTCGTTTGAGCATTGTGTAGTGGAGAAATCGGTTACCCTCCGATTTCGTTGCTATGAAAGCTGCAATTGTCACTCAAGGATAATGACGATACAGGCAATATACGATACAATAAATAATGTTGAATTTAATTTTCTCTTTCATGACAATATTAAGTCACATTCGTTTATTTGATTTCAGATAGAGTTTAAAATATGAGTTAAAATTCATTTTTTTTTTTCGTGCAAGAATGTGTAAAGTTTTATGTGCAAGAAGAAACTTCACGTTAGGCAGATTTTTGACTCGAAGCAATAATTTTGAACGCTACTTCTGTATTTTTGAAAAAGTGCTTTGAGGAAGAGATCGCCTGAGATTATTTCTATCTTAGTAATACATTTAGATTTAACCATTTTAATAATTATTCCATTTTATGGAGTCTTGGTCTTTTTTCAATTAATGCTACTTTTTTTGTAATATTAAAATTTCAGTGATTTATTAAATTAACAAAGTAGGATTATTATAATCTGAAACTAAGTAATAAAATATAAAAGTAGAGAGTATTAGTCCGTTAAATATAAATTGGACAAACTAATCATATTTTTAGATCAGAATTTTCAGATTTAACTCTTTTTGTGCCCATTGTCAGGATCTTATTCACGTGCCCAGGTGCTACTTGAATGGGAGAAAGACATTGGGCACGATGACCATAATTAATGTAAAAATTTCTCAGCGACTGACGATATGTTACTGTATCGTGCACGACACATATTCTACATTGTGTGTGTACGTGTGTGTGGTTAGGCTGTGGAATTGCGTCGTTTTTTCATTCGCTACAACTTAGAATATTAAAAATGTTGAGACATATATTAATTCAATGTATGTATCAATAAAATCACAATTTGTGATAATATCACGTACACGACTAAGTATAACCACTGTGTTAATATTTCTGTCAATTACAATCATAATTCCAAGTCTACTTACATTTATTTTAACGATATGATTCCTTTAGGCGTGTCTTATCACGTTTTGCGCAATGGTTACTAGCCTTCGTCAGTCGATTTCAGACAAATGGTACGTAAATTAGAGTGTGCATGTTGTATGTCAAGCTGTGGTGTCGGAGGCGTCCCGGGACGTTCTCTCTAGTGTAGGCTCTTGCGCCTGGATGTTATGTGTGAGAACCGTGGAGCGAGTGTGTTGATGTGCTTGTTTTACCATTTTTTAAATATAGGGCTGGGTAGGATAGGTAGTATACTGTCTGGTGTGTCCGCTAATTATAAGTAGGTAGGGCCGGACGGGTTGGCATAGTCTCTGGTCGGGTAGGCGCGTTTTCGTGTGACCAACCTGTTTTTGGAGATCTAATTTGAAAATTCGACGATGAAACTGGTACGAATAGAGCATGCTCTCGTCTCTGATTTTGTCTATTGATTTTTCGCGGACACGGACGCGAGTAAGTTCGAAGCGGACGTTTATATTGCTCGAGCAATTTATATTGCTCAGTCAACAACAACGACAAGTGATCGTTGGTCAGTCCATGTGCACTTAAATCAGCTTCCTCGGTTTATATTTTTAGTTTACCATTATAAGTCTTATTTTTGTTTGCGATTATAAAGACGAGCTTAGATTTAAGTTTCAGCGGGCATTGCACCCAGAGAATGAAGAGGCTATAAGCCGAAGAGGCCCGGCAAACTGCCATAGAAGAGGGCAACTACCAATGACTCCCTATCCTCTGGATCATCCACAGCATGGAAGTCATTCTTGTTACTACTTTGTCACTATGCTCGCTTTTAGTATTTGTAGTAATAGTAGTAGTATTTTTTTTCTTTGGCCGATGTATATACCGTCTCATCATCCCATTGGACAAATCGCGATATTTTTTATTAGTGTCGCGAGAGAATGATTACGGTTTGAATTAGAGTTGCGATAAAATGATAATCGTGCTTGCTTTAGAGTTGCGAATTATGATATCGCGATTGTCTTTTGCAATTTTTATTATGAATTCTTAGATCTTCTTAGAGAATTATACGTATGAGAATTTATCCAGCTTTATATTGTTTAAAATTAGATTATAAAAATGTTAGTTCTTAATTAATTATATAGTATTATAAGTTGGAATATCATGATATTTGAAGTAGCTTTTTTATATAATAAATAGTAATTTCCATTGAATTCAGTTTAAGGGTTAGCGTTGCGATAATGAATGATCGCGTTTTATTAAGTAATAGAGTTGCGCTTGCAAAATGCCCAAAATCCTTCTGGTTTTGCTTAACGATTTTTTGAATTTCGCGGTCGTGGTCGCGGTCGCGAATGGGCTCGGAACGAACGTTTATTACTCGAGCACGCACGTGCGAATGGGCAACGGTCACTGCTGTTTGAGTAACGAATGGACTGACTGTCCATGTGCACTTTAAATTAATTAATTAATTAATAGTAAGTACTTTTGGTACTTAGTAAAGTATGAATAAGAATGGACTATTCTAGAACTAAATAACTTCATCCAAACTTCTATATTTTCGACCTTTTTTTTCGTGTAGAATCACATCCTTTCCGCTTGTACCACCAGTTACCAACCACCCTGTATATGATACAATTATGAATCGAGTAAGAAATAATAAGAGCTGATTGATTGCAATCGCGATTATAGTTTTGTTGATTAGTTAGTGTTAATTTATTAGGTTGCTTGCCGTATAAAATGACAGAGGGCGTAAGAAACACTGATTTTTTCCATGTCGGTACTCCAGAATCTGTGTCACAAAATAAGCGAAGGATCGATGAGATACAGAATTTCTGTATATATCTACATATTTAGTCAATGCCTGTAGTTAATCGATGGTCTAAGTCTGTAGCCTAAGTTTACGATTAGTCCTAACCTTTGTTAGCGTTGAAGTCTTATTCTCTGCCGAATCAGTAACGTTGGAAATGAATTATAGTTCTTCTTTACCTTCAAAACATAAAGAAATATTCAAGTTAAGAGAGGCATCTGCTTTACCAGCGCTTACTAACTAAATACCAGCATTCGTGTTGCTACTTTCAAAGCATCTACATTGCCATTTTGAAAGTACTCGCAATTCAACTTCGCGCCGTTTATGTAAATTTCTATTACAATTGCATCCATACCGCAAATCGATTAAACGAAGCCGTGAAGTCGTTGGTTCTGACAGGGTATTCATTAGACGAAGGCGAAATTGCAGATAATCGCTCGTAGGCTTTTATTGCAACGATCTGCGTGTGCATTTCGCAATGGTTCAATCAAAGTTAGAACACATACCTAATGGAATTTGCGGTTACGCAAATTTTTGACGACTGCGTTAGTCTCTCAATTTTCTCGAGCAGATTATTTCATCGACCGGAACGACTCGACGTGTAAAAGTTTCTGCAATACGAAGCGTCAGCGTGTAACGCTTTGGCCGTTTTCGTTATTGCAATATTCTATTTTCGTTTTCAGTTGTGGGCTATTACTAGTTCTTTAATAACGTTCTTGCGAAAGTTTTATTTCATATTCATTACGAAAACAATTAAAAAATGTCAAAATACAGTAAATCGTAAAATATCATAATCAAAGAAAACGAAATATTATAAAGGCAACATATTCGTAATTGATGAAAATTTCCTACACTATGCATGCAAGTTTGTAATATATTATATGTGGGAATTAAAAGGCTCGTACGATAAATCAAATAAACTCAACGAGATAGCTCCCTTTCCAAAGTGGACTTTGATTTAATGCTTATAGTAAATTAAGCCGCGCCATTTTTCACCGTCCTTTACGGCTTGTTCCGCAATTTGTATGCCATAAACCTTCCTCGTCTGATGAAAATTTGCGAACTATTTTTCATTGATATGTTCTATAGACCTCGGGAAGATCATGTTTGTTCAACAGAACACCCATGGATTCTTCGTTTGATTTACGGATAAAGATCGAGAATCTGGTTGCTTAGAAAGTCAATGAGTTACTGTGGATGCACGTGTTTCGTACGGTATGAAAACACGGTCGTATAACAGCTGAGAATCAGGTTAACTCAATTTAGATTGTAGCTAACTCGACCTACCCGTGGGCTCTTAGTCGATGTTATTATTTAAAAGTAATATTCTCCAGTAGTAAACTGTGAGTGTTAATGTATTTAAAGAAATCTAAGAAATGCGCTTAATGTATAGCAATGTACAAAATATTTAAAGTAAAGTATTTACGTAGTTGTAATATTCAGAGTCTTTCAGAGGGTGGAACAGATCTTTATTTAGTTTTTGTTCCTTTAGTTGTATTCGGAAGATCTGAATATGTGCCATTTACATTCTGTTTATCTTAGGTGCTTAAAAATTTCTATTTTCTATTCAATATCTAGTATCGTTACTCCTGGATACGAAGCAGTTTTTTCTCGATGTCGTTCCGAGCGACTAACGAGTAGGAAATTAGTTTGTTACTCTGGAACGACGTCCTTGCTCCAGGACCAGCTCCCTCGTGTTCCAACTCTCCGAGTAATAAAATTCCATCATGTATAATATCTAAGCTTGCAGAATAGTTTAAATATAACCGGTAAATCCAGTATCGAATTGCATCGATCCTTCGTTTTTTCACCTTTGGTGAATTATTATTTTTTTGATAATTTCATGCAAGGCTTTTTCTTTTCGAAAGAAGGCAGCAGTCGGTATTCCTACAAGGCTTCTTATTGCAATAAAATTATTGTAGCGAACGAAAAGTCGAGCTTCAGTCCAGGATAATCTAAATATAACTATAGGTATACTAAATCTAATATCCAATCTTCTCGATCTCTCACTTCTCCATCTTCCATTCTTCTTCAAATGTATGTTATTTTCTGTTAATCTGCGCGAAGTCTGCTAGTCTTGAAAGGAGGAAGCAATGAATATTCCAATGAGATCTGTTGTCGCAGTAAAATCATTATAGTAGATGAAAAAAGTCAGCGTTGAAGGTTAAGGAGACCGAAAGCTTCCCTGGAAGAGGCACGAAGGAAAAGGAAAAATGGACTAACGAGCCCGTCGCGCGAAGGCAACGCGGCGACCTCATAAAAGGTGCATTCGTATTGCTAATTGCGTCTTCGGTGGGTTGCACCGCCTTCCGAGTAACAGACCGGCAATTTATTCGCTGCGTCACGCGCATCGAATGTCCATGAGCTGAATTCGTCTGCAACGGATGCCCACGAAACGGTCACTTCCGGTTACTATACCGGAGAAGTCGGTGAATTTCGCGAACTTAATGTCGCGTCTTGATCCGTTAAGATAAGAGAGACCTGTGCAAAACTGTCTGTACACCTACATACTTAAGATTCCAAGGATCTATAACAATTTAGTTTCTGCAATAAATTGCGTAACCAACGTAAACTAACGAAAATAGAATGCAACAGTTCAAAGACGACGCTAAGATTATTTTTTTATGGTCCGAGCACTATACGCTTCAGCATTTTATTACATTCAGTAGGTAAAATTGGAAATTTGTTCATAATTTGGTTATGGTTATAGATGTAAATGGATATTATCTCTGTAAATATGTTCCTTTATGTAATTTATCTGCTGATTAACAAGAACATTATGGTACGTCTACGTACACTATGGTACATTATGGAAAGAAGGACGTTTCAAGCTAAATTCGATAATTCGGCGAAGCGTAATGTGTCTTGTAATTAATCTTTATTGACAGGCACTTCAAGAGGGTAATAATAGTCATCCAATTTTTTGAACTAGTTATGAAAGTAAGTATAACCTGATCGTACATTCGAAATTCTACGAAATACTTTATTTTTTCTGCATTTCCTGACGCAAATACGAAGGTGTTGCCGTTTCTGATTCATCGTACTATTCGTAACTGGTACAGAAGGTTTATTCATGTACAAGTACTGGACGTGACGCGTCACGGTTCCGGAACACGAGCGAACGTTTCTATAAATTACAACGAGACGAATTTGACGGATCAAGGACCAGCAGAGCCAGTACAGTTCATGGCCGGTAGAGGTTCAGTTGTATTTTCGATCTTAAATCCATTCCACATCACTCTCTTTCGATTCGAACATTCGTACAGTGAATGGACCTCCGCAAGTTGGTTTAATTCGAAATCAAAGTTGAAAACTTGATTCGATTTTTGCATCGATGAAAGACGAACGAGTGTTTAAGGAGAACTTACGAGAATATTATTCCGAGCGATCTCCAATTCTCGACTAATTAGATCGTTTGAAATCCGAAGTTTGCATTTAAAGTCGAGACATATAGAGTACCTTGCTGTCGTATGAAATTAGAGTACAAGGTGTCCCTGCTCGCCTTCTGCATGGCCTGGAAATTTCAAGTCACTCTTCCGCGTGACTATCAGACGCAAATGATGTTTGCTTCGTGGAGGTCTTGATCCAATTAATTGTAATTACACGATTAATCGATCCTCGTTTCTGTACCTTCAATCGATGATGATTTAATGCCGTGGAAAAAACATTTGGTCAATGATAGCGTGTTTTAAGTGAATCAGTCCATCGACGATGTCATCGCGAGGACGACTGCACCGTTAAAACTCCACTGCTATGAATATTATTCTGTACTGTGGATAATTGCTTCAATTTGACACGACAACTTAAGGCTGTACGTAAATAGAAAGGTTAGATACACGAGATCGGCTAAATTACTTGAGTTAGCCGAGCTAATTAATCTTTCGTTGCTGTTTTTTTTATTAATTAATGTTTCTTTCTATGCTAAAACAACAGCGAGATTAAGAAATAAAAATTCAAGGACTGCAGATAAGCAGTAGCATAAGTTAATAAAATAAAAGAGAAGTTTCCTTTCCTCACACTAATCGTGAAATCTGGTAAATTAAAGACTTGCGACAACAAAATCAGAAAAGAGAAAGGAAACGTGGTTTCTCGAAACATTAAAAATATTCAACTGCATATCCATCAGCATA
The DNA here is from genome assembly GCF_000188095.3 of Bombus impatiens. Lineage (NCBI taxonomy): Eukaryota > Metazoa > Arthropoda > Insecta > Hymenoptera > Apidae > Bombus > Bombus impatiens. Next base: position 1,451,734 of record NT_176439.1, on the reverse strand, counting down.
ATTAAGTACGATGTAAATGATGTCGCGTGGCGCTGACGAGTCGATTAGATTGAGCATCAGCAGGGCATTAATTAAGGCCACGGGATCATTGTCGTAACATCGCGCTGTCGGCGGTTGGTTTTCCTCGTTCGTCCAATGACTAAACGTTCGTTAGACTTTCATAAGGATCCTTAGCGACAGTCTATACAATTAGTTTTCCAATTTTACGACGATACGTTTCACATTAATTGCACAGTCCATCGCCGGCCTTTATTCTTTTATTTTTTCCTCCTTTTTTCCTTCCTCCTTGCTCGATTTCTCTCTCCTTCTATTTCTGTCTCTTCCGCTCGATTAAATAAGCCAGTTTAATAACTGGGAAACGAAACGAGATCGAATATCGAAATGCAACGAAGGACAGCGGGCTATTTAGGGTCCATCAAGGTCCGCTGCCTCTGAATCGAGCGCTTACAACGCTTCGTTAACGATATTGACCATCGAAAATAACACAATCATGCTGATTACACGCTATACTATTCAATGACTCGTGTAATATACTTTTGATTATACCTTTACCAATATGTGGCACGTGTTTCATAGAAAAAGTCGGGAACTTGAAGCGCTCGCGTGCAATTTCTCCCACAATCGACTTTCAATTCTGGCTTGATATTACATGGTGTAACACGTAATCGATATAACTCGATCAATTTGGGTCGTGTAGCCGGTAATTGCACTCAAGAAGGCATACTCTTTCGGTGCAGTAGTTTCAACATTGGCAAAAAGATAGAGATAAGATTGATTAAATATAATGAAAAGGTTCGGTAGGCTATTTATTTTGGATTATTATCAATTGCTCATAAATTCTCGTTTTATGGTCGTTGAAGTACGTTGTGCAATTTATTGAAATTTTGAGAGTAATCGAATTTGATAATAACGGAAAAGTTTGGCTACTTAACTGTTGTAAGTGAAAACAAGTTTGCGAGCTGAAATGGTACAGGTAATGGGGAGTGTGCGTGGTGAAAAGAGTGAACGGTATGCGTGCAATTACCGGGAAACAGGTTCGAGAGACTAAATTACTCACGTGATCCTACTGATCCCTCGGTTGATCTAAATTCCTGTTGAATGTAATAACAAACCGTTTCCTTCGATGTTACAAGATTCCATCGTAGCCTCGTAGAAATACACGTCGTATTCGCGCTGCAAAATAAATCACACAAAAAAGAGAATCTTTACCCTTTTTATCGTTTTCTGGAAGATTAATCGCCCTGAATGGCAAACTTTCCCCCAATACGTTTTGTTGCAAAACTGCTCTGCTGTAGAACAAAAAATGTCTACCTCGATCGAGAATTTTTGAAGATCAATGACCGTGAAAAACGTTGGAACAAACGTGAGAAAATACACTGAACGACACGTTTCATGGTGTGGTATTTTTTGACCTCGAGAGGTGAACCAATTTTAGGAGATCCTGGCTGGTTAATCTCAAGGACTAACCTTCCTCCAGTGCCCATGGTATTGGAAAGCACTGACCGTTTCCTTGCTTTGTGTCTCGGCTCAAAGCCCACTAATTATCGGGTTAAGGTTAACGGTTCCATTTTTGACGAAGGTTAAAAAACCATCCACGCGACCAGTTGCACGTAGCACGATTATTAACCCTTCCTGGTGAAACTTTAGTCAAAATTGTGTTAAGTCTTGATAAACCAAGAAATTACTGTTATATGGTTTCCGCAAGATCAAGTTAATAATTTCGAGGTAAAATAGAAAAGACATAACTCCTCTGTTGGATAATATCTAATAGAAAAATATCGATACAAATTCAAGCGTTATTTTGAGATACCAAGTCCGAGATAATCCTGCGCTGTCAAGGATAATTATAGTTAATACCCAGCAGTTGCCAGGATAATGATACAACCCTACCTTGATCACATGATTACGGTCCACTATCTTTCTTCGACATGTTCCTTAGTAAATCAGTACAGTTGAAAAACCTTGCCCCACTTTACATATGTTCCTTATTTTACGAAGAAACATTTCTTCTCGTGGTAAAACTCGAATACTTTCAAAAGTAACCTCATCGTACCAAAAGGGAAATGATTCCCTTGAATCGACGCGACGATTGAATTTTCACATAGAGACACGCACGCAGATGCTCGGCCTTGCTTCGAAGCGCGTTGTTACGCGCGGGAAAGAAGCGAAATAACTTCTTGCGGAATCCTCGAGCATCTTTGATAATCGCCCGCGGATGACACCGATTTATTCCCCGCCCGAGATTCATCGCCGGAAATTATGCGAACTTCTGGGAACTTTGCGGACTCCTTTCGACCAGATTGTCGAGGCTAATTATCTTCTTTGCGTTATTCGTTTGTTTGATAAAAACTGAGGTCATCGAGGATGTTGGGGAATGATCTTGTATAAGAAAATGCCAGACGATTTATCTAAATACATTTTCGGTCATGAATCATTTCGGAGATTTGCTTAATTCTGGCAGAATGAAATTAAATCACAAAATGAGGGACAAAAGATCTACAATGGGCTTATTCTTTAGTTTCGTTTCAATTTATTATTTTATTCTAATCTTTATATTGGATATCCTGAAACATTTTAAGTAATATTTGTTTTATAAATCTATCAAATCAATCTACTGTGAGAATAAATAATGTGTTTTAACGAGCAGTAGGATGTAAATATACAAAGTGGTATCGGCAAATAACGATACTTCCAAGAAACATGAAATTCAAATAATCCATATAGTTTTTGTTTCTATCGTTTACCTCACTCGTATAGAATGTATAAAACAATTGCTAAGAAAAAGAAACGGCAAACGCATGCATACGAGGAAACTTCCTCTTTACGTAATTAAATATGATGTCTTTGACTGCTGACACCATTTTATAGTACTTCAAAGAATTAGAAAAAAACTAATAATTATATGTCTTGGTCGGGTTCTAAGTATATTATCATAAGTGGAACTATAGAATGTCAAGACATAAGGGTTAAAAACATATTTGTTTCAGATTATTGAATTTTTTAACTGTGAATTAGATAAAGAAGATTCTTCTAAAGTGACACGAAAAAAGAAACATAAGTTTTTTAATAAACTATTTAAATGTAACTTTATATCGATAATAATAAGTAATTGTTAATTTATTATTAATTTGCAAAGGAAGATGTTAAAAAATGGCCATTTTTTAACCTCCTTGCTGATGAAACATTCTTGTATTAAAATCATATATATGTATAATTCGGGTACACGCCTTATTCATTTTTTAATCACTTATTTAATAAAAGATCGTCTGAAACGTTCTGTATAATATAATGGGACGATTTTTCAAAATGAGTCGAAAAAAGATTTCTCTTAGAATACTCTGCCAGATCCCAGACGCGATCGGGGGAAGAAAAAAAAGGACACGTTCCCCATTGAAGAGGCCTCTATTCTTCACTTTTATCACGCGGATTGTCGCGTCAGCACGAATCTCGGAGGTTTTTTTTCAACGGCTGTGACGAACCACATTGAAGAAGAGCGACATCGTGATAAATCGGTCCGTCTAGACCGAGAAAACGCCATCGTGAATGCAAGCATAATTTTTGCCGCGATTCCATGCTACTTTCGGCTGGAACAACGTCGATTGCGATTAAAATCTCGTTGCAGACAAGACCATGCGGCTCTTGCAACGACGCGTGACGTCATTAAGCGGGTGCACGGATCCGGATTCCGATCACGACGCTGTAATTGTATAGAATCGTCATCGGGATATGTCGCGGATGACGCTTTAATTGAGATCGCGTGGGTAATCGACGGTAATTTTGCAACGGCAGTCGTCTGCCCTCGAGGCTCGAAGACGTTACAGGCAGCTTTTTTTGTGCTGGATGCTTGATGGCACGTGGAATTCATTAGGCGGATGAATGCGCGACAATGGAGATTTATTTGATAATTGGAAGGTATCAGAGGAATTGCAAAGGATGTAGTATCGATCTAGCAGAAGAATGAATAACTGCGTTGTTCTTTTTAGAATGATTCACAAGTTTTAACACCTTCAGGAATCCTGTATAAAGTGGTGCTTCTATAATACCACCAAAAAAATAATTACCGCCCTTGTATAACGCGATTAATTCGGTGACCCACAACATTTTATGATTTCGAAGATTTCTTTAAGTTAACAAAATGTTCAACATAAAATCGAGTCTAGCTAGATCGTGCTTAAGAAATTGTTTTATATTTTGTCGAGGAGTAGGGAAGAACTATATAATCGAATTATCTGATCATACATGACCGAAAGAACGTGGCACAGTTAAAACTTTATACACATGTATAGCTATGTACAGAGATTCCTAAAATCGTTGCAAAACAGTTTGAAACTGAATAACTTTTTTAATATCGAAGCAAGCGAATGGCCGGAATCGCGAAGAAAAAAGCAAAGGTCGCACTTTTCGACCTTTTTTTCTTGGTTTGTAATGAAAATTAGCACAACGCATTTTAAATCTATACCATTGCGTTAAACGTACTGCAATAGTTCTAAAACTGAAAACGATCGATGCCCAAGACTCTACGAGTAACCGTTGCCAAAGATAAAGCAAGAAGCACGCGCAAGATGTAGAATCGACGAGGAGTCGCGCGTCGCGTCGTTTCCCCCCGAGCGATTGCGAGCGGTGGAGCTTGGCGATCGGTCACGTAGTGTCCCCCGAGGCAGGGGTCACCTTGACCATCGTCAAGGGTCCGTTTAGAGGGGCTCGGACCCAAGGGGGGCAGGGATTAAAGAGGCACGGTGGCCTCCAGCGGCGACATATAAGTCCCAGGAACAGCCCCCACTTCGTGTCAAACGTTCCCGGTACGGCAAGCGCGCGGTATACACCTACGATCCACCTTTTATCGGCACCGTTTCCTCTGCTCAGGCTCGCGAGTCTAGCTTTATCGAGCTTCCAACAAGGTAGGAAGGCTCTGGAACAAGCGTACTGTTCTCTTCCAGCTATCGAGCAACGAACGTGCCCTGCAGTGGAAGCTGGTGAATATCAGCGTGCCTGTAGAATCGACGAGTCAACGCAAGCTTGAGACTACAGTTGCTTTCTGGCTCGTCCAGCGTGTAGTCCATTTAGCGACTACGCACTCGCCACGTGACCGCTCCGAGCAGACCTATTCTTCTACACAAAATCGAAGGATTGTGAACAAAATCGAAGAACCATGAGGATCGTAAGTAATATTCGCGCTCGTGGGCGTAAGCTTAAGGAGTGGAAGAGAGTCGTGTACAGTGTACACGCGCACGGAAGAGATTCGTGGCAATGGGAAAGGGAAGTTTTCCTCAGAGTTGGCCCGTGTGCCGTGATTAATTGGAGGGGGCGGTAGTACCGGTGGGAGAGACTTTCGCGGGACTAGATCGCGCGCTTTTATAGTGAACTAACTCGCGCTCCCTGTGCTCGTTCGTTCGTCCGATCGATCATTGTTACTCTCGCGATCGGACAGAAAAGCTTTCGTGATTGTGTCCAGTTTGGCACATGACTCGTTTGATTGGTTAACGCGAACGTGATTCAGTCCTCTTTCCGGTTCCTGGGGAAATGAGGTGTTTGGCTGGGTACCATCGAGCACGGTAGTCGGACGGATTGAGGATCGACGAGAGGTTCACGCAGGATGACGGTGTTGCAAGTGAGAACATATTTACAATCAGACTCTTCTTTCAATAATAGTATGAATTTTATCGTGAAATATCGATCGGTTTATGTTAAAGCAGAATTTTGGTAGGCCATCAATCTCGCCTGTACGGTATTGATATGGTTTTTGCGCGGCGTTTTCAAACTTTTCGTAAATATTGTCTTACCAGAAGTGGCTCAGCATCTTGGCGAACCTTTCACGTACAAACTTTCTACGGTTGTTTAGTTATTTGAAATCATTGACCGTGCAGAAATCGTACTTCTGCGTCGAAGGATCAATTTAAAATTCAAGTAGGTCAACTATTGCCTCGAATATCTAGTGAATATCTCGTGATAAGATAAGATCCGCTATTAGAAAAGCGAGAGAGCGAGAAGACACCCTGGTCGTCTTCGTCGTAACCGCGTGTAAAGATGCATATCACGAGATTCGCTTGTTGTGGCCGAACTTTCTACATCCTCTTTTTCTGGAACTGCGACTCGTCTCGCGAACTACTGCTTAGAATCCTCGTAAACCTGATTATCAGCATGCTTATTTATCGTCTCCATATAATTAGAACATGTAGAAGAAATCGCGGTAGCATTAACAGCACATCCTAATTGAGGTCAGCTGAATCACTTTTATGACACTTATAATGACTTATAGTAGTTGCAAGGAATTTACTACAGTCACGAGCCCTCGTTGCCTTGGATGATCCCATTGGAGTCACATATCGTGAAAGTAGGTTGTACATTTATTCAAATACTTTGCACACGTTCTTCTTCACCGCGTTATTATCGCTTTCGTCACTCTGCTCTTCGAAGAGAAAGTAATCATTCGTCTCATACGAGTGGATTATGCTTGGTTAATTAGCGCCTCCCAGTTTGGAACCGAATAGACGCTTTATTCGTCGAGACAAGAGTGAATAGGAAGAAGTTGAACGAACATGGAGACGCGAGTAAAGGAAATCCGCAAACCCGACTTGGGTTCATTCACGAGATCGTAGCCGTCGGCGAGACAGGTCCACGTCCTTGCCCCGGGCTGATGTAACGTTTGCCTCAACTAACGTCTGCTTCTTGCCGGGTTGCTCTGTCATTGCGTAACGAATCACCAGTCTGTGTGTCAGGAGTACGATTAACATCCGATCGATCCAATCGTACGATTACTATCCGAAAGATATTTGATAGAAATTTGATAGAAATTCTAATAATCGTTTTAAAACTATAATTTACGGGCAAAGTTTTAAACTTCATCGATTGTTGCGTAACACAATGAATAATATCGATCGAAGAAACTAAAAGAAAACTTTTAAGATCAGACCAAAACAATAAGAGTAATTCGTTTCAGTCGCGGAAATCGCTTAGGTGCGCTCGAAAATTCAAACAAGCATTGTAAAATAACGCTGCAAACGACATCGCTTAATTTCTCTTTTATGCACTTTTTGCATAAGAGCCCTGTCCAATGCAGTCACGCACGAAAAACGTCATTAACCCTTGTCTGAAATGAAAACGGTTACTGATCCTAGTCACGCGATCGGAATTAGATAGCGACTTGCGAAATCATTGGTGGGGATATTAATCCTTACTTGGCGAACAACTAATAAGAAATTATCGCGACACTTGACTCTCTAGATGTTTTCGATTTCGTATAAATATCTCGCTATCACGAGACTCTGATTTCTAAAGAACTTATTACACGTTAATTGCCCTAAGACGAGAAGTACTGGTTATGCAAAACGCATTAGTGAACGTATATTACGTTTAGCAACGTGAAAATGGGAGGTTCTTAGTGGCATTAACTGATCTCCAGCTATATTTCAACTAACAACTGGAGTTTGAATTCATTGGAGAACTAGTGAACGCGATTAACGATTCGAAATCAGTTTCCCTGATCGCGGTGAATCGGTTGCCCTCTTAACACCGGTCATAGGTGTGCGTTCTCGCTTTCTAATCTAACCGTCAAGTAATCGACAGCGACATTGACGTTTCCACGAGCGTTCGGCTCGAGTATCGAATAAGAATTGCAACGAATGCAAAAGGTTTTCTCAGGGTATATTTTTTTTCTTATGTACGTATGTCGAAAGTAGTTGGTGAGAGTAACGCAGCTAGTCGGATACGGAGATATTTTTGATCAATTTCGGGGGATCTAGTGCGTGAACAAGAAACGATTCGTACAATTATGGTATCTTAAATTGATTTTAGACGTGTTGCGATAGAAAATGTTTTTACATAGACATTCCGCGGTTTGCGTTCCTCAGAGACATGGTTTTTCTTTTTTTGATATTCGATCGTGATAATATTTCCATATTATCAAGGAATATTACTTATGCGTGAATTGATTGCTCGAGGAAGTAGAAACGTTGGAAAATCAACGTTACGTCGTGTCGTTACGAGGTGTGACGAAAAAGCTCTATAAATCATTTTCGAGCCGCCAGAAGAAATATTGGTCACGTCGACGTATGAGATTAATGTGAAACAGGTTGCACGAATGTGCTATTTCCGAGCAGCCTCTTTGACGCAAAGAGTTTTGAAATCCTTTCTCGTCCTAAACGATGTCATTTCTCCTATTTTTCTGATTTCCAATATCGTTTAAAAACAGCAACAAATAAATCGACGGCCATTAATATTCGAAAAAAAAAAAACGGAATCCATCGATTGCACGTAAACGATTCATGGGTCGAAATAAATCGCGCTCGGTATATCGTGGTCGATTAGTCATACGGCTGAAAGGTCGATTTCATCGTTTTATTGTATTAGGCTTTTGTTTTTCCTCGTCGCCAAGCGGTAACTGCGATCGTGGCCGCTTGTAAATCACTAAATTCGATTCAGGAACTGCGTACATAGCTTTCGATATCGTGGGTAGGATTGTTTCCCGATTTTGTACGCTTTTTGTATAGTATCCATGACAAAATACAAAAAAGAAAAACGCTATTTCTGCGTAAACGATTAAGAAATGTAAAATCTTGATCTTTAGTTTCTCGAGCATTTGATATTTAATTATATCGGAAGAATAAATAACTTTTATAGATATTAAATTCTTAGATTACGTTCAGGAACATTATCACATAGATTTCGATTTCGATTTCATAAAATTGATTCCTGGTTTCTACACTTCTCTCATAATATCTGTAACATAATACAAACAAAACACTACTTCCTGCACGAATGACTGAAAACATGAAACTTTTCCGATACTCAATTTTTCAATAATTTGTTAATTAGTTGCACAGGAAGAATAAATAACTTTCAAGTCAGAAACATTTAGCTCGTTATATATTTCCTGCAGGGCGAAAGTGGTCCGGGGAACGGATTGGAAAGGAGAGAAGAGCTATCATTTCGCTGGTGGTCTTTTATTTTTTAAAAACCCCCTGGTGAATGGTGGCGATTTTTCCGCCTTGGAAAGGTGCGGAACCGATGGAGAAACGTTTCTTCGTGCTTTTCACCGGTAACTGTCGAACCGTAACCGCGTACGCGGTCGGAAGTATCCCTCCCTTTCTTGTTCTCTGCAAACTAGTTCACCCTTTTCACGCGCTGCCTCCGTTGCTACTGACGTAATATTATCATGTAACCGAACTCTAAACGAAAATCGAAATTGCCAGTAGCCAGCAAATCTTCTCGCGTTATACGAGATGAAGGTAAATAGATGTTGCCGGATGCTAGACTGCCCTACAATGGAGCGGCTCGACCAGTCACGATAAGATAACATCGATATGAAAGGGAAAGTGTACGTTGGAATATATAGTAAGATATTTGAGTAACTAAGCTACTCGAGTCTCTCACTCGGCTAAGTCAGCTAAGTTTCAACATCTTAACGTTTGACTTTGAATTTTGCGCAGAATTACCAAAATTGTTGCGTATACGAGACTGTTAACGTTTAATACAATAGCGGCGGTCGAATTTAGCAAATTACAAAGCAAATTGCTTAGCCTTATCCTATTATCTGAAATAACGTTATCTTAGTGTATATCGACCAACTATTGGAGGATTTGGGAGCACAGAGATAGAAATTTAATAGGTAGGACGAGGCAATCGTTCCACTTTCTAATTACGAAGACGTTCGTTGTCCAACAGCTTTGGCCCTCATTTCGCGCAATAATTGGCCCGCCGCCAAGGACGAAGTCCAACGCGAGGATTGCACGAACGACACACGGAGGATGAAAACGCAATCGGGGATGTTCGCTTTCACTCGATCGCACAATTCTATAAGAGCCTCTGAATCAGAACGATGCCTCTGTCGTAATATTGGCACACGAAAGATTTGAACACTTAGAGTATATGCAACATACTAGTAGTACAATAGTGGCTACATTACAATAGCTCCTATATCCATATTTAACGCGTTAAATAAAACATTTTGAAGTTTTATTAATGGTGATACGAGTCACTACCATTAGCCATCGAGGGAACGTTTCCGTTACCTATATTTTGTTCCGTTAGAAATACACGTTGCAACAGTTGCACGAGCAACGAATAAATAATTTACCGTGAATCTGAGAGAATATCGTTCGAGGTCAAGAATATCATCTTAAATCTGATCCTCGCAATAATTATTCCCTGTTATCAAGAGGCGATCTGCAGATTTCTGCCAAGATGTTTGCGTGCCGAACAATGCTTCGAGACATCGCAATAGTCTTTTCTCTTGCAGCACGTGCATATTTTTCTGATACTCTCTGAAATCGTAACACGTGCATTATACAGTTTTCTCCGGGTACACGATTCAAATTTATATTACTCTCAGTTGTTCTCTCTTCTTCGTTGGCCACGAACAACAACGAATTCCGTAACGCCGATAGAAGGTTTCTCCTCGTTCTGGTGCACGCGGTGGCGTCGTTTCGCTCTCAGAGAACGCATTCCGTCGAATTTTCTGAACAGTCGACCTCGATTATCGCGCTACACGTTTCACAATTGCACCGTCGCCACCTTTCTGAAAGGACTCCCGGTTCACGTTCCACAAGTCAACACGATGTTTCCTATTTCTTTCGTCTTTTCGCTTCACAAAACCAGGCTGATGAATTTTCTATTGTAATAAACCGGTCGCGTGTATTACCAATAGCGTTCCTAGAAGCAATTTACACTGACTGCAAGAAGTATGTATATACCATTGTTCTTATTACAGCGCAATACATACCGAATAATCAGGACTGAGTATATTAAATTTCATTTAGTAGTACTTTCACACGATTGAAAACGTCTGATATTACGACGAACAGTACAAGTATCTTTTATAGCCACTGTACTTTCCACGGTTTGTGTAAGATTAGCATATAAGCTAAAAGGAATTTTCTATCAAAATTTCAACGATGTAGATTTCGATGCCATAGAAGAATGTCGAACGTTGAATTTTAGGCGAATGGATGTTGTGTAAGCAGTAGTAGCTACATTGCAATGAACGCATTGCGTTCCCGAGTGTGCATCATATCTTCGCCGATGTCGAAATTAGGCGCCTGCGGCGTTTGCAACACGCGAACCGAAAACTCACAGAAACATAACCTGTTTGCACAAATCTGTTCACTTCGGTTCGTGTTAATTGAATTTCATTGCGTTGCACACGCTATTAGCAAAAACTCTTAACCCATCGACTTAGTTTGTTGCAATTTTTCCTTCCGTATATCTTGCGAAGGATTCAATTTTCTATCGGAAAATTAGAAAATGTGTAACATAGCCTTTCAAAATCCTTTCTAAATATGCGATACAATAGAAGCTTTGTTTTCATTGCCAATTAAGAAACGCTTGCAGGGAAATTTCTCTGCATCGTGTAATTACCGTTGCTCGCTTCAATTTTCTAATTGTCTGGAGGCACTAACGCGGAGAGAAAAAATAGTTTTACGAGAAAACGACGGGTTTACGGTGGTACTAATACACGAGTAGCACATGACAGAAAAGTAAAAGCGAGAAGATAATATTTTGCATGGGCACGATGTGGGCGTGTTGTAACAATAGCTATCTGAAGTGCAGTCGTGTGTACATGTAAGATAGGAGCATTCCACTGTACGGTGACAAAAATACTCGTGTAAATTAACCGTTTGACTCCCATTCTTTATTACGAGCGTACAAACTTCGGTTTACTTTATGGTGGCATATAAAATTAGATTTGCAACCTATAGATATAGTTAAGAACAACTTACGAGAACAAGATCATTGGAGCGTAAATGCACACATGGAAGTACACAGAAATAATACTTCTAACTAACATCGAAGATGTTGTTATTTGCAACTAGTATCATAAGATTCGAACAAATATTTATTTCTTAGCAATATTTTAATGTCAATGATACCTTGAAGTGTCTTCGCAACGTAAGAGATTAAGAAAGTGAAAAGATGAGGAAGAGACAAGGAAGAGACAAGGAAGAGAAATTTCATTGCTGTTATCTACATGAGCCTCGCTAATGCCAGAAATGCCAGACAATTCCGCGACACGCCTAATTTACCTAACGTGTAACTAGTCAATTTTGCGTGAATATTTCCCGAAACGATAATTCCAACGATCCTCTGTATTAGAACCGTCTACCAAACGAGCTGAAACGAGTAATTGCCTGAGAAGAGCGTTCTTCATTGGCGAAACGACGGAAAACTCCACGTACTTTCGTTCGTAGACGTATGTTTCTCCACGTTATGCAACGAACGCATCCGGCTTCCACAGATGCGACCGAATAGCATCGTCATTAATGATGTAAACGTTGGAAAAAAGCGACTGCAGAGGAACAAATCGTTTCTCTGAATATTAAACGCGGAAGCACTCGTCGGAACACTCGAGCGTACGCTTTAAGCGTTTCGCTACGCGATCTCTGCTAATGGATCCAAAACGCTATGCACTCGAGATACATCTCGTATGCTCACTTGACGCACGGAGAAACTCGAGACGCGGTCTGTTTGTGTTTGTGACAATCGAGAGATCATTGTTTTGACAAGAGACTGGATTTCACTCGAAGCATTGTCCCTTTCGCCTCGTGTTCAATTCGATATCGATTGCGATCGAATGATCGTGAAATTTGTTGGTAGATAATGTTACGGAATGAATTAAGGAGCTTTCTGAAAAATGGCTTATAAAATCTATCGTAAATACTCTTCGGGTCTAGTCAGTTTGGATAAAATAGAGCTATTTTGTCAATCAAAGTCGTTTGATCCGACACGTAACATCGTATCAAAACGGTAGATATCAGGGAAAGTAACCATTACATTGATTTAATGATACGCTCAGTTAGATCTACAGCGATGCTTATCGATCAGGCAACGCGAGAACAAATTGTGTTCGACATTTTGTGATGAATCGCGCTCTGTACGAAGGATGTCGTAAGGTGTGAGATACCGGAGAACGAGCAAAACTCGCAGACCGCGGGCGAATTAGAGAGAAAATAATGAAACGGGTCGACCCGGTCTTTTATTGATCATCGAGGAGAAAGGAAACTGTTATTCTTCCTGGAAATAGTCGCAGGTTGATAAATCTATTGCTTCAAGAGTTGGAGAGAACTCGTGTAAGTGTACATTGGTACATTGTGTAGTAAAGCACTAGTGTTTCACAAACTTTCAAATTGCGTATAAAAAATGTCAAACTAATTACAAGATTAGGTGAATTACACCCACGAAAATATTTGTAGAGTCAGTGGTATACTTTTCCTGAAAGGCTAATACTATCACCCGTAAGTCATATATTTTTCATTCCGGGATACGTATTTAAAGCTTTGTGCTTGACGCGTGAACCGAATTCTGTTTAACGACGAAACAGCTAACTCAATTCTACGGTTAAATTTCCACCACTTTGCGAAGATGATTTCAGATTATCGTACTGTAAATAGATGCAGCGCAAAATTAAGTCTTCGATTTAGGCCGCTTATACAATCAGCGGCACGAATGTTGATTAATTCACGCGTGGAAAACTCGACGCAGATTTTCTGATTACCTCCGATTCCTGGTTTTCCTCTGCATTTCGTGCGCCGCTTCACCCCGACAAATATGCAATATGTTTACGATTATTTCGCAACGAATGCAAAGCATAAATTACATCGCCCCGCGCTCGTTCGAGTAGCCACCGTGCGCTACGTGCAGTTCTCGTGATCATCGACGCGCGTTGCCTTAGATATCACAGCGGCGTGATCTATCGTCACGGTGTACGAACATGTGTGCCGTGGTTTGTGGGCGACCTCGTGCCTCTGTACCTACGATAGAACGCGCGTGACTTTTCCAGCAGAATTCCTTTAAAATCGCTCTCTTCCATGTTTAAGGTGCCTCTTCAATGTCGTTTCTCTCGCCTGAAGAACAAATTGGGTTAACTTGTCTGTCTAAGAGTTACAAAAGTTAGATTATAAAAAGTATTTTAGTTCAAAGAGAACCAGGAAAATCTCTTGAGTCATGAATTTGTATTTCCATCTTACACTGCAATTTGTCTTAATATATTACAAGATATTTTGTTTGTTGAAACAAGAGTGAGATTCGGATATAAAAGTTTGAGGATCGTAGCAGGCTTAAAGTATGTAGGCGTTCTGTATTCTTCGTCGTTTAATTGCACTTCCAAGGTGTTACGTTTGAATAAAATCATATTCTGAAACATTCTGTAGTAGCCACTCGATAATCAGATACGTGTAGGTATTCGCGTTCGCCGTGTTACCTCGACCTTGCTTTTCTATTCCTCTCGTTCTTCTGAACGAACATACATAACGATCTTCATACACCTTGAGATTTTCATACCTTCATCGACATATGAAGCATTTTATGTGATCTCTCGTTTTAAAATGGGATTTTTTCACTTTTTGACAGAAGAAGATGGGCTTGAAGAAAACTGGAGGTAGTATCGGTATTTGAGAAACGACTTGTCGCATTTTTCTCACCGTTCGGTTTCAGCAGCGTAATTATGGCGGATTTATTCATGCAGGCAGCTATGGCTAATTAGAACCGATGCCAATCAACTCGACTTCTGGCAGTTTGCGAGACTATATCATTAAACTGTCTTTCTCTTTTCTCGTTTCAATCAACCCCGTTGAAAGTTGTGACAAGAAAACCCAGCGTGGCGTAACACTATCCTCGTCATAGAGTATCTCGTTGGTAAATCAACGTAACGTCTCACCAGATTATGTTAGATCGAGCGATTCCATCTAAGCGACATTTTGCAATCGCTGATTTTAGGATTTGAAGTATCGGATTAGTAGGAAAATGATAACACAAAATAAAATACGAGCCATTCGAGGCTTTTCTTACTACGATCAAACACCGACGTTATTTTCTCACCAGTCTAATACATTGGGAATTCTCAGTTGGAAACTATTTACTGTGATGTATCGTAGACCGGAGTTCTCATAACGGAGCAACAATTAATCGCCTTGACATTGTGCTAGACGTTAAGAAAGAAATCGCGAGGCAATGACGTGTCACGCTGCTCACCTTGCTTTCGATACAGAAAGTCGATAGAAGAATGAGCGTGCTCACGTTCATTTAAACTTTAAATAATCAGCCATGATCGAGTGAGCAATTGTTCGATAGCATTAACCGACGTTCCCAAGCCCGTAACGTCGATGGAATCCTCGTCGAGCGAACTGTAAAGTCGAGTAATGATTTCGTCAGATTTTACGTAAGACTCGATGAAAAGCGAGAAGATCGTCATTTGTCAGATGATACAAAACACCTTCCTCCACGCTTGTTTTCAAGAGAGAAGGTGTTTCTTCTATTTCCGAATCGGCGATTCACAGAGAGTTTACGTCACTTTCACGACACTGTGTATTTCCTTTTTAAGATTTCTTTCGGGCACACGATTCCTCGTTAAGTGATAACACCTTGGGAATATTTATGGCTTTTTGCGGGAACCACGATCGAGAAGCAGAAACCTGTTGCGAGATTGAAATGTTCTGTCGAAAGAGTAATTAACATCTCACTTGTGTTACATAGTCGATGGAAACGGAAGTGCTATTGCTGCTGTTTTTTAAGGGACTGTACTGTAGTCTAGAACGTCGTTTTAACCGTTTCGATAACCTATACTCTCATAAAGTGCCAACAGAAATCGATTTTTTGCAAATTCCATGCTAGAACAATACCTTAATTGAGATAGGAGTCTAAATTTACGATGTTCCATAAATCTCGAACATAATCTATTTCTGGAATTCTTTCCACTCTAAATGCCATAAATACCTACGAGCACGTAACAGAAATAGTTATCTACGAGGCAAACAAATCAATTAAAAATAAAACCATTGCAATTCATCAGAGTCGAATGGAACAGTTCGCGGTAAAGTGGCACCGTATTGCCATTTGCCCTCAACATTCTCCATAATTTGTCCTAGTTAATTTATCAAGTAACACTTTAGTCATACCTTATCGTTTAATAGTGAATGCTAAGGAAGTCGGGTGACTTTAGATCGGATGGAAACGTTGAATAGGCAACCTGTATACAATCTGTCAGGATGGTGATTTTATTCCGCGGCTATTGTCCCATAAATTCTGCTGCATTGTTAACGCTCGTAAAAATTGTCATGTGCTTTCAACTCTATATAAGACTTTTCTCGATCATAAATCATCCGAACGAGGTTACCATTCTGCGGTTAGGCGCGTTTTCAGATCGTTTAACGAAACTTTCGAGTCTCGTTGACCGTTCTCCGTTGTATAGTAGAATTCGCGACGTTAATAGCGAAGCAGCTTCCGATATTGGAACCAGCTTAGAGCCAATATTCTCGTCGAATCGTTGCAATCGCCTCTAGAGACTTGATTAAAACTGATTGCGAGAATTTCCATTTTTATTTATGGCGTATTTTTTTCGTGAGACTTTCAACTTTTTACACGAAGATTGAGAAACGGCGAAAGCAGATTCGAGAATGTAATAATTTGTCTGGCAGTGAAAAAATTCAAATAAAACATGAAGCACGTATTGAATCAATCTGTTTATTTCAGACAATTCTGCTGACCTTGGTTTTAATGAGCCTGGCAGTGGCTTCGTCCCAGGACTACAGTCAGCTGTTCGCAGGATTCGGGCCTTACCTGAGGCAATCAGCGGTAATGCGAGATCCACGATCGAACAGAGGTAAGTATGTTAATTCTTTATCCTCGGAACCCTTCTCATGTTCTCGATATACTACCTTTCAATCAATTCGATCAATTCGACTCGGGTCTTGATTCCAATTCCAACTCGAACCCTGTCGATCATAATTTTCGCCACGAGTACGAAGCATCGATTCGTGAACTCGCGGTCAATTCCATATCCGCTGTCCATGTTTCCGACGAAGCGTGACGCTGCTACTAAACGAGATTCCGAAGGTTCGAAAGCAAGCACAGAAATTACGATCAATAGCGGAAGAGGGAACTAATCGCGATAGTCTGATCGATATCGAGCGCGTTGCGTTTACCAGTTCAGGTTTATGGACGTTCAGTTAAACTAGCAATGGCTCGTGATTAGAATAATTCGTTTCGGGTAAAAGGAAAGTGGTCGTATATGTTCCAGTCAGTTTCTCGATCGATTTCTACAAGCTGTCGTGAATCATCGTGTTATTTCAAACTTGGTCAATCAATTTTAGAAACTTTATGGTATCTCACGTCCATCAGCGTGAAATCTTGCAATTTACGATTGACGGATAGAGCGTCGTTCGTCGCGATAATGAGGCCTCTCGTCGCCTATTCGTATTCTAAGGTCAACATTGCAGCTGTGACATTTGCCTACGCCATGTGTGTGAGCCCAATGCACGCTTAACCAGGATACGCGATCCTTGCAGTCGAATGGAACGCGGCGCGTTTACGCACGGAATGGGTGCCAAGTTCAGTCTCGCCAAAGTGCTGCTAACAGTGCGCTGAATCGTACTGAAACTGGTCGTTTTATAGCGACCGAGTATTAGATAACAATTTTTTCTTCCTTCCAGAATTCTTCAAACACAAGTCTACGTTGTTGTGCATGGAGACTGGAACTAACTAGATTATGAGAAAAAGTAAGCCGACTGCGTAAAGAGCTCGGCTCATTAGCGAAGCATAGATAGAAGTATGGCGAGTACATAGTAGCTTTGATCAGTTCGTTAGCCTCTCTTAATTAACCGGAACAATTGATCAGGTGTTTGCCACTGAGCGTCGCAATTTCGTAACAGTTTCTCGCGGCGCGATAAGCATCGCAGAGTTTGTTGCACGCTATTTCCACGCTGTACATTAGCAGAAACCATTATCTCGTATTGGCATCGATTAATAATCATTCACGCAAATCACTTCCTCATTCAGGCAGATTTCCACTGGCTTTCCTTGATAACTTGTTACCGAGAAAATAACGAAGTTTATAGATGACAATATACATCGTCTTACTGTATACTATAATTTAAATTCCCGTGATGCCATCAAAAAGGTCGCGGAGAATTATTGTACATGAACATTGTGAAACGTGATTCATATTTCTGCTTCTGATCGTGATCGAACAATCGATTTAAACTAGACCAAATGCCGTCAAAGAAACGAAATATCATAGCGATACAAGAGAAAGACTTACAGAAGCCGTGAAGGCCGGATCACAGATTACGCAAAGAATTCCGTAATCTCGAAACGATTCCTTAAGTGGTTTTCGACTTGTTTATTCTCAATAAATACAGCCATTTCTGTATTTTATAATTGAATTTGTAGTTCTTCTAATTTCTAACTGTGAACTTCGACAGTCATCTTAAAAATTTTAAATGTGAGATAAAAACCTACATGTAGACGATTACAGATAAAAAATATATAGATCAAATATCTTTCAGAATATATTCTAAAAGTTTCACCAAAATCAGCGATTGATAGTTCAAAAATTTCATTGAAAATATACAGCTGTGTAATTTCATTGACTGGTAGCTCGAATAATCGCGAGTCACGGTTTGACAGGCATCTAACGAGCTCACTTAAAGCGTGTTTATGATTTTTCATAATCGCTGCATTCGTGGGAATGGAATTGAAACTAAGATATCGTGTCTCATTGAAATTCCTGTGGATTCGAGCCGACGGACAAGGAAACGGCGAGCGTCGAAATGATTGAACGTACAGTTTGATGAGTGACGGCTTCAGGCTTCGCGCAGTAGTCAGTTTTGCATACTGTGAAACGTGCAAGAGGTAGATTAATAATCAGTCGAGGATAATTGAAAAGCTGTAGAAATTGACACTGCGTTGGAGATAAGACACGTTAATGGATCGGACAGTTCTTGTAGAAGTTATAGTTTACTGTAATGTAATAATTTGGTGCCAACTTTCCTCTTAACAGACGTTCTTTGGATAATTTCCGATCGTATCGTATTTTTCTATCGTTGGAAAATGTTTTCAATTTGAGGAAAATATACAAGAATTAATGCGCGATTTCTTGTTGCAATTGTATGGCAATAACTTTCTAAAAACGTTAGAAATTTCTTTCGCGATTGAAACTAACGCGAGTTTGAGATAGAACACGTTCGAAAACCGGATCAGGGTTAAATAATTGAGAGTTTGCAACTACTTTCAACATTTTTAACAAGGATGATTTTTCGTTCAGGTCCAGTGCTGTTCCCTCCGGGTCCCCCGCCAAATAGCGCGGACACAAGCGGAGTGATAGTAGGCGCGAGCGGATACGGATTCGTGCCACCCAACCAAGGTAAATCGTCGATTGGATTCTGAAGGGAAAATGAAATCGCTTTCGTGACGCAGAAGCAGAGAATGGCAACGATTCTGCTCTTAAAATTCAGACCTTCACCAAAGACCCCCCTCGCGGCGAGCAGTAACTTTTGGGGGTGAAACTAACCCCGAGCACTTGTCGCCGTCCTTGTGCACCTAACTTGTGAATAAAACACTATTTATTTGTTGTCACACACGTCGGATAACCCAGCCTTTTCCTTCGTTTACTTCAACATGTCCTCATGCTGCATGAAGATCTCTTTCATTGAGTATGAATGATCGATTACATCATGTAATTAGGGCGTGACTGAAGGGAGACACGATGATACTTGTGTTCATTGACACGTGCCGACTGTGTCAATTCATTGGAATCGTTTCATCATGCTGTTCATTAAACGACTCACATTCATTACGGTAACAATACTGTAATCTCTAGATTGCGATTGTTTATTCTAGTTCACATTTCTTTCGAGCGCCACTAAAGAAATTGAACTTAGACGGAGTACTGTTTTCTCGGTTCTTACTTATTCCTGCTGCGATCGTCGAGTTTTTATATTGCAAACTGTGTGATGTTTTTACTTTGCCAAACAAAAAAGTTTGTAACATTTTAAGAACACGTTCGATGTAATATTAAAACAAGAATTTTCTCATATTTTGTTCAAACTTGTCATATAACGTTGGACAAAAAAAAAAATGGATTGAAAATGGCAGAAAGTATGTAGCAGGGTTAAATTTTTGATAAGTGCACAAACATCCGCAATCTAGTAATCTTCGTAACACTTACCTACTCTACTTCGTCACTTTTAAATAACCTACGTGATGTTGAAGAGCTCGAAAGTTACACCGAATATCATTGAATATTCTCAATTCAATATATAGAGAATACGTTTGCAATCCTTGGCCGCTTCCGTGAAAGGCGTTCCATCTCGTTCGTGATCGTGAACTACTCAAAGGTCGACGTCCCTCCTCCCTGACCTTTTATAAATGTTAAACACTGCGTTAAAACGCGGAAGATGGTAATATATAAACGAACATCTAACCTTCGAAGCATCAATTCCAATATTATGCAAATTTCTCGAGTCACACGAAACTTGTAAATATGGAAACACAAGACTCTTCTTCCTGCACTAACCCAAGAGTTTCTCATACAGTCATATATTACTAATACAATAGATATTGTTTGTGCTAGTTGGTGCTAATTAGTACACCCGACACTTGTCCAATTTGAAAGTGCGTCTTAACGTACGAAATTCTACTAACATTTTGTAAATAAGACATAGAAGTTGGCACGTAGAATGGTGACGTACAGGTAAGCTTAGTCTAGCATTAATTTTAGAATTTGAAGATAGAGTTTGAGAATTGTTTTAGGTAAGTATTGGGTTGTAACGTAAATCCGTGTCCCGTTTTTGTATTTACTATAGCAACTCAGAAACCGGGACGAACGTATGTTACGGTCTGATAATTACGGAATGATAAATCCAGATCTTTTTCAGATAATATTCATGTAACATTTTGTTTCACTTTCGATCGTCTTAAAGGAAAAGTGTTACAAAACGAAAAAGTTATTTCCTATATCCAGAAGATCGATTATTAGGTTATTTAATAGGCCGCGTCGACAAAATATTTTACGCACTTGGAATTTAAAAAGAATTAATAAATATAAAAACTCGGTATTTTGAACTTGTCAGGGTTTTGCACCCTCTTAAGGAAAGGAAAAAATCTTCCTCCTTATGAATCGAACCTAGGAAACAAACAAGCCACCCCTAAAATCCCCGAGGCTGACGGCGATATTTTCGCAGAAAATACCGATTCGGTTCTCGCATAAATCACATCACGGAGTAATCCACGCGCAAATGGAAGCACCGAGGGCTGCCTCTTCCAGGATTAAGTCGCCGGGATTCCTCCCCGCCCCCCCCTCTCTCTCTCTCTCTCTCTCGCTGTTTCTCTGGTTGATTCTCCCGGCAGAAGTTACGTGAACGAATAAAAATCTCCTCTCGTCCTTCATTATCGAAATCGTGCCGCGCCCGCCATTGGCGATCTTCGTCGTTGGGCAGAGAACAAGAGAAAGAGTAAGAGAGAGAGAGAGGAAGAGGAAGAGAATACCGGTTTCCTCGAAGAGGAGTCAGGCCTTGGGATTCACTTAAAGAACAGCGTGACGGGGAGTCAGTGAAAGTGGTTTCGTTGGCCTCGTGACTTAAACTCGTTTACGCGTAACCTCGGCTGTGGTACTTCGCGAGGCGTAACAGGTGTTACGAGGTCAGCCGGGTCAACGACAAGGTCGTCGCTTTTAGTGTCACGCTGGAAATTGTACCTCCACTCGGATCAATGTTCCTCGACTTCCCGATTCTTCGTCTCACGGTCAAGTTCGCGGTTTTAAGCTTTCTTTTCTTAACACTACGATGGCTATAAAGTTTCAAACGTAGCTGTCTTTAGCGGCTGCCGTATTTTCATCAAGAATTGATAAATTACGGTTTCTCTTTCATGCGATAGATTGTAAAATATTTTTCCGCATCTGTAAATTTAACAACCGTGTCGATGAATTTAACAGTAGAATTGAAACGTTCTTCGGGGATTTCAAAGATCAGAAAGTTTCTCCTGTAACAATGGAAATCGTAAAACTTGGGTTGTTAAAAAAAAAGCCAATTTAGAAAAAAGCAAATTGTTTTGATTATATGAGAGAATAGCATCGTTCTTCGGAATAGAAATTCGATTTGCATTTTTCAGTGGTCGAACGCAACCCTGAAAGTGTTAACCAGTCGCGTAACGAAGGCAATTTTGAATTTTATAATCGTAAACAGGCGCAATTGGTCGTTGCTAGGCTTTCGCCGTTTTCTTTATCGCGACTCAACGCTGCGAACGAAGCTGATATTTAATTCGTTCATTAAAGTAGACTCGTAATACGATTTCCAGTAATCGTAACGAGTTGTTATTTAATCCGTTGTGAATGTGTAATGGGTACAATTTTACGAGCATGCAGTCTACTCGCGAGACAGGTTCGATCGGTGTGCAAACAGTTTCACGAATCGTTGCGCGACTTTCATACGCTGTCATTATGAGCAATAACAGTTAATCGAATTACCGAACGGACCACTTAAAGAACTATGCGCACCTTTGCCTGCAATATAATCGCAAATATTTACTCGGTTAATGAAAGTTTATTGAAAAGCGTGGTAGTGTAAACTACCTACCTTACATAATTGCAGATATATAAAATATACTCGTACTTCTCTCTAATGGAACTCCAGAATTTAATTACCGATCTTATCTCAGACAGCAATACGCAGTTAGTATTAGAACGTTCAACGAGTTCGTGCCGTCCGTTTAGACGCTTTCAGCTTTGGTTTCATTCTCCTATTTATTTAATACCGAAGGGTAATTGATTTTGTACATTCAAGGTTTCAGACACCTGTTGTACCAATAGACTTTCGATTTCATCCAACAAACCACGAATTCTGTCCGCGACTACGTAAGATTATCACAAAGAAAGTGGTTGATTTACAAGATTAGAACTTTTTTTCGAAACCTATCAAATTATCTTCTACGATGCCAAAACATCTGTTCTGAAGCTGGCGACGATTACCGTCGTGGCGCTTTAATGTCAAGAAAACGTGTTAAAAGTTTCGTACCATGATTGCCTGGAGATTCGTCGTGCGGCATCGAGATAACTCGAAAGATTCGCTAGCAGTGAGATAAGTAGGGCAAAGCATAATTTAATTCAACCGCGCGAAACAGCCAGGCCAGGCCTCGTTTTCGTTAATGCTCAGCGACGAAGGTGGGTCGTTAATATGGAGATCGTCCATTCCGATGTTGTCTGCGCGTTATTCTGCAAAGTTCTAACGATGCTACCGTCTCTCGTCGAGCTTTTAACGGGCCGCGATATCGGCCTGGTCCGCCTTTTCGCGCGGAATAATCGTGCGGAAAGGAGGTAATTACGGGGTGGAAATCGGGGACAAATTCCCGGGACACGGGGAGCTACTTGAGTCGAGCGCGATTTAGGTGTTAATGATATAGTTTCGCGAACGACCGGCTGCCAGTGAAAGTTCGATCGACTTCCCTCTGCCCTCTGAACGTCTGTGATCGAGAATTGATGGTGTCGTCGTGTCGGAAAGAGAAAGGGAAACGAGACTCTTCGGTGCACGTGTTGCCCCGTAACTCGAATCGATCGTTAAACTTGAACCGCAGACATGACTTCTACGATTTCTCCACTATTCTCCAGACGCAATGCATCAAGCACCACTGCGAAGTTAAAATCTTTTCAAAATTCAATCAATGCGAACCGGAAAAAGACCGCATCGTCGAAAAGCAACCCTTGCTTGGTACGAGTACTCTTCTCTAGTCTGTTCCACTCTGAGGGGGCCTAAATTTACGCGTAGCATGACGCCCCTTCGACTGCCTAATGGATCCCACTGCCGTCTCCCTCTTGGTTAACTTTATTGTCAGCGCCGCGGTCGGCCCAGTACTGAAGCCAACGGACAGAAAAGCGAGCACTTAACAGTCAAAGGGAGAGAGAATATCGGATGTGGATGAGGTAGGGTGGCTTGGGTGACGAGGGTCTTGTAATTAGCAGCTTTGAAGTGGTCCCGGGCCTGACTTCTCATTACCGGTGGTCAGGTGTCCCAGCGATTACTCGCGGAAACGAGGCTCTGCCGGTTAGCCGCGCGATCCTTCGTGAAAATCGCAGCATCTCGAACTTTGCCGCCTCGACGATAAGCACCCTGTTTCGCAGGAATTGCAGGAATATGCAGGATTGAACGACTGTTGAAAGAGCGGTGTTGAACTAGAAAACCAAGAACGTAACACCTTTGCTACATAATGAGATTTGTCTCGTGATACCTATTCATAACTGGTAGCGTGCATTGTTTAAAGCAATGAAATATCGTCTCAATGTCTATCTATGGAAAGAAAGTTTACAAATATGTAGAATGAATATTTAGCGAAGCGTGGAGTTAAATTTGAGAAAAGAGAAAGCGAAGAATTTTGTCCGGAAAGATCGAGTTTGATATGGTGAATTTAATTTGAAAGGAGAGAAAATGAATTTGAAAATTTCACGGGGTTTAGAAACGTATGTTTGAAAGGATAATGTATGGTTATGGTGATTGGTAGCGATTCGATATTTCCAAAAGCTGAGTAAGATTATTTTTTATATTTTGTTGCAGCTTTCTACAGGTACTTTTACTATTAACGATGGATAAAGGAGGTAATGGAGGTAAAAATATCGAGAGATTCGTGATTACTGTGTCATCATTAACGAGGAAGTGGTATGGCAAGGAGTTCTCAAGAAATTGACGAATCCGTGACAAGGAATAATTTAGGAACAAATAATCCTGCGTCCAATTTTGTATTATATTGTATACTTTAATTATTTTTATACTGCCTAAAGAGTTTCTAAACGTGTTTCCAACGATACTCAGGAGTATCCTTAGCAGTATTTGTACAAAGAAGTACATATCTTAAACTAATGTATCGTTATACAAACAGCGTCACTGTAGCAATTCACAACAGTGGAATCTCAATTATTTAATTCAAAATTTTGCTTCGCGATAAAAGCTCATAGAATATTAACTGCGGTCAAATATATATATTGTCAGAACAGAATTCTTTGCTGGAAGGGTGACATAAAAGTAAAGTATTTAATAGAATAGGAATATTACAATAATTCGATGAAATTACGTTTAAAGTAAATCTACTTTAACCTTCTTCTTAATATGTAATGGAGATTCCCCGGTTGTTAATATAATAAAAGTATAATATCTAGAATCGTTCGCTAAAAGTCGCGTATCTTTATCGATGTAGAAACGCAGTTTACGCTTCAAACATTTATCGTTCGTCGTCGTCGAGATTGCAGCCCCTACTCAATTTCCTGTACATAAACAAAGCAGATAGAAATCGAGAAGGCAAACATCAATCATTCCATGAGCGCATGCAAAGTAGCCCCTTAAAAGACGCGTGAAATTAGCGTCGTAAATATACGTAACTTCCTTGTAAAGCTGTTCCGTATCGATTTTAATACACGATACACAAGGCGATCGAGTTGTTTCCAGGATTTGGCCTACGCGATTTCTCAAACGTGCTGTCGCGGTGCACGCATGCCTGCCTCGCTTTATTACGTCACATCTCGATCGATCGACCGATTGTCGGCCGTAGCTCGGCTTAGTCATAGGCTGCACTTGAAATCGAAATGCGCGAGGCATGTAACCGGCACGCGATGCATGGGCGGGAAAATTGCGGATTGTTCCGTCGACTCGGAATACCGTTCATCGATCACAGGCCAATCTGGTTCGACCACCAGTCACGGTTAATAAGCATAATCTTATGTACATAGAACTGTACATAATTCTTGGTCCAATAAAATTATTTTGTTGTTAACAAGAACATATCCTGGTGAATATTATGCCGTAACAATGAGAATATACAGTGGTTTGCGAAAGTATTTGAACGCTTATGATAGAAAATTTCGATGTCAATATCATCTGTGTTGTATAAAACGCTTTGAAATCTTATTAACATTAGCTTAACTTTGAGAGCGATTACTTATCCCAGTAGAATAGTAAGCGAGTACTACTTATCTGTATACAACGTGTATAACAATTAAGAAAAGTTATAATAAGAAGTAGGCTGAGAAGACGATCGACACTTGCGAGATTCGCGTCGTAACACGGTTCCCGGTCGATTCGCGGTGAAACGGCATCTGACGATAACGAGACACGTGCAACGAGAATTCCTTTACCACGGAGTAATTAGCTCTGATTATCGAGTCCGATTCGCAAAGATGGTCTCGTTAACGTAATTACGCGCAACACGGCCACTATCTTCGTAGCTCGGCGCAGCGATGGATGAAGCATGCATGGGAAATTAAGCCGCGAAATCGTGCGATCTCGTACCGCTTCAGCGCCTGTTCGTATACCGACGTGATGAAAAGTTTGTTACGAGATCGTAGGAGTGCACTATAAACACGATACTATGTGTGTAATTGACTCTTATAACGGTGATACGGAAGATTTCAAGAAATCGACAAAGTTTATATAAAACTGCAGAGAAGCTCGCGCTTCGGCATGTCGGTGGTTTCCTGCTTAATTTATGATCTGGTAACATCGACGACACCCGATCGATGAAATCGTAAAACAAGATTGATTCTCGACGAGTATATCCAAGTTTGTCGACAAGGTGAGCATCTAGTCAAGAATTAGACGGCTTAGCAGGATATGCAAAAGCGTGCGGAGAACGTTAATGCGTCGTTCCATCCCGCGGGGAACGAAGAATCAACAGCATTCTGCACGCCTCCCAGGAAGCTAATGGCTGAGTCAGCGCAGTTAATCTCCCCTTTTCCTTCTTTTTCCCCCATGAATGATTAACGAGGCGTCCATTAGATCATTAAGATTTGCCGTGGTTCCAATTTACTTGCCTAGACACGCCACAGTCTTAATTACGAATGTCTTCTCTCTCTCTCGGAGAAACACGCGGAATTTTCCTGTCTGACCAACGCTGTCCTTATCTACTTACCGACTAAGAGCGACTGGATGGAACTTGCACGATAAAGATCGCAGTTTCTACCGACGTATAACATTATATCGATGAAAGTAGAGAAGAAATTTACATTGTACACGAATCATGGTTACTTAAGTTTTTTTTTCATCGAATATCCGTCTATATCCGTTTTTGTTGTTCGATTCTACCGTAACGATTTTTACGATTGTATTTCTTCATTGAACATTCTCTACATATTCTTACGTCACAATGAGCATGCACGTAATGATCGATGCGAAGGCAATCACACGGAAGAAAGCGTGTGTAGTAAACCGGAAGCAAAATCGATACAATTACATGGAATTAAAGCAATTGCATTAGGTAGCGGTGAGCACGAGGATACGAAGAAAAAGAGAAGGTAATAATAGAAGATACGTGCGCGGACCATGAGGGAAAGCAACAATTCCCAATCACAGTCGGCGATTCGTGTCTCGACTATAAACCCACATAATTCGACGAGCTGTTGGAGCTGTTCGAACACGAAACATAGGCGGCCTAGACTTTCCATGGATCGCAGTCACGTTATGTCACCAAAGAACTACTTTTGCCCTGTTCGTCAATCGGTATCGCGAGCTTCCAGCCCGTCGAGCAAACAGCCTATCGATTATCGTGGCCAGCCTGCATTTCACTGGTTTCCCATGAAACGAATTTATCGGAAGCCCAGCGAATAAGTAAACTGTAAACCGGCTGTTTGGCCCGGCTGAAACTTCGATGATCGGATTATTCGCCGGTTCTCGGGACATCACGCCGCGGTTCGCCACACGAAATTACGTTTAGAGTTTGGGTCGACTTGCTCCGTCACATCTACCTCGCAAAGCCACGGGAGCATAAAGTTATTTCCAACTAACATACAAGGTACAATAGCTCTTTGAACATTTATCGAAACATTTTACGAGTGTACTATACAAAACATTTTGAAATTTCATTAGCATTACGGTAAGATACGACTATACGATTGTATTTGCCAAGATCCTATCGACAAAGTTTCGAACGAATTTGAAAGCGTCTGCGAACGAACAAGCAGAAAAGTTTTCTACAGAGTGTATAGTAAGAGTTCAAGTAACACTTTGTGTGCCATTAGTAAGGTGAAAACGAGAGACATAATTTTTTTCACGGTATACTACTCTAGTTTTTGCGCTAGTTTTGCTGTTTACGCCTCCATAAGAAGGAAATCTAGCGTCAAGGAAAGAAAAAGTAAACATTCTATTACGTAAAGGACTATGAATATTTATTCAACTGACTATTAACTAGATTCTACTCACGCTGTTGCGCCATACTTCCCTGCCTATGTAAACTGGTTTCCTTGTAAAATAAACAAGCGAAACTTTCTTCCCGACCTGGTAGCGATTCTTAAGGAAAAATGTGCTCATATTGCGAGATATATATGTATGCCGGGGAAGGAGAAGCTGGTTCGACCACTTTTAAGATATCAGCGAACGAGACCACTTTCGGGACACCCTCGTGAGGAATGGTTACGGATTATCGCGTCCAACTCGTTGACTAATTAATAACTTGTCTGTTATTACATAACGAAGTTGCACGTGGCTCGGCGAATCGATATCGCATACAGTTAGCAGAGCGTGGAAAGCGTCGCGCCGCGGGAAATATCATGCGGCTAAGGAAATTATTGATGTACCACTACGATGGAATGCCTCTGTGACAATATTCTCGCGATTTTTTGGCAGATTTCTGCTAATGTTTCTCTTTTTAGCGAAACCTGCAGATTTTCCATTATCCTCCAGATCAAAATAGAATTTTCTTCGTTATGACTTTGTGTTTTTTCAAGAGTTAGGTGAATTATTATTTGCGAAAGAATATCGTTTGAGAGACAATAGGTAATTGATCGAAGGATTAGTGAAGTGTGACGAAGCAGATCGTGAAAATAGGCTCTGGCGATTTGGAAATAATGTACCCATTCCATTGATTTTTTTTTTATCGATGAATCTAATTGTTAAGTAACATGAAAGACAATGTAGTATGGAGACAAAGACAATGTTAAATACGATCAATAGCTTCGAACTTAAATACTATGAAATACAGTGTAGAACGGAGTTGAATGTAACGTGAGATACAATGTAAAATGGAATTAGCTGAAACGAAGAGTTTCAAGTTTGAGTAGCATAAAATATAGAGTAGAATCGTGTTAACTGATGGTTAGATCTTAAGTAATACGAAATACGGACCAGAAGCTAGCTTCAAACTTACATAATTTGAAATACTGTACAGAATGGAATTAGCTGAGACTAGAACCAAGAGGCACCTACCTTTCTCTTACCATCGAGGTGCAGTATCGATCCAACCGATCTCGAGGAACACTGTAGTATTCGCTAACAGGTGCCGCTTCAAGTATAAACTGGTGAAAGTATGTAGCTTCGCGAAACACTTTTGGCGGCAAGAGATCGAGACAAATTATATTAACTGAATATTATCAAACAGATCCCCGTTCGATAGATCCCCGATAGAATATTCGTGTAATTACATTGGCGTCTGAAAATTAGAGAAATTGGATCTAATAGGTAGTTCTCGCGCAAATGATTAGTCTGAATCGAAGTAAAGTCCGCTCACCAGTTCGGAAGACCGTCAGTTAGCAGGTATCGTCAGGTCGACGACATGAAATCACGTTAGCGAAACGACGAAGCCTATCAGTCAGTTCTGGGGTTCGTAGCGCGGTTCTAGGGTCAGCCTTTTAAGCCCTTGACGCGATTACGTCCATTTTAGGAAAGCATTAGGCGTCTCCCTATGCTTCTCGTCATTTTTTTACCTCGTTGATTCGTGCAAGCTACGAATTCAACATATCATATGTATAGTATGTATAAATCACAATTTCACAAATCGCAAAGTATAAATTTCAAGATACCTTGAGAATTCTCAAAATTCGACGTAGACGAATCTTCGATCGTTCAAACTCAAAGTCTCTGTTCGAGTATGCTTCATCGATTCCATTGGAATCGCAAGAGTAACCAATCCTTTTTTACGCCCTCGTGTTCAAAGGCTACAGAAGGAAGGGGAAATGTTGAAGCGGTTGGGAGAAAATCCGCGAGGCAGAAGGGCCGAATTCATTATTAAAAAGCCGAAGCGAAGGCTGTGCCGCCCCTTTCATCTTCCCTTCGGAAGCCAGTGCATCAATATTCAAGCAGCGATGCGCCTCTTCGTATCGCGACAATGTCAGGTAGTTTACTTTATATTTCACAACACCCCGCCATCAATCCAGCCCCCCCTTCTGCATGGTTATAAGATCCTTATCGCGTCTATTCAAAGGCCGAGCCGCGCGAGCCTGCGAAAATAGAGATTCGGTTCACCTTCCCTTCCGCCTTTTCTCCCTCTTTTTCGTTTTTTCTTCTCTCATTGCCCGCTCTCGAACAGATTCTGACGGGGATCGTTTGAAAGGGACGCCCTTCCGGTCCCCGCTGGTCCGCGGTCTCCGCTCGATCTCGCGTCTTGAATAGAAAGATCGAACTACTCTAATCAGAAGATTACGAATAGCCGAGCAGATTTAAATTTTTGCGACCATAAATGAAAAAATGCAACTTAAATACCAAAGATATCTTTCGCCCACTAAATATTACAACGAATAGCGTACTTTGCATATTTCATATATGTATGTAAACTCTCTAAGAGTTCAAATGCGGATAAACAAGGGGTCTTTCTCTGTTTTACGGACAGCACGACTTCTTTTGTTTCACGGACAGAGCGGCTTTCTTTGTTTTACGGAGAGCCATTTTGAGAGACACGCATTTCCCAAACGGACGGACGGAGATTAACATCGGTGATAGACAAGATCACAGAAGAAAGAGTAATTGTTTAAAACATTGAAGATTGACGGAGAAAGATCGGTAGCTCAGGACGTTGAAAATCGATTCTCGATTTTCAGGTAGACATTACACAGAACTTGCTATTTATTGTTTACTGTTATTAATTGGTTGTTGTTTATTTAATTATTACTGTTATTAATTGTTGTTAATTATTAATTGCTGTTTACTCCTGTATTTCATTTAAGTATTTTCACAATAAACTCGATTTTCAGAATCGATCCCTGAATTATCCTAGAATTGAATCTTTATATGTATGTTTGCATTTTATATACTTTTATGCGCTTACACATACAGTTTACGAATAAGGCACGAATAAATTTTCCGATCTTAACACGTTTTGTAAAATGGTTTAATTTTCATTGGACTGTAATGCAGAACATACGGTGGCTTGTTCTTCCTTCCTGTCATCATGTTACTACTTTTTCAATTCAGCAATTATTCGCACCGAGAGCTGTGGGTGTATTAATTATTCGACCGATTAAACTTTGATCCGCGACAGCGAACGATGGCGAAACTCAAAGCGAGAATATTTTATAGGCATTTGTCGGATACAGAGTGTAAAGCCGAGAGCATAAGAGAAGCACTCGGATGATTGAACGTCAAAACGTCGTGCCGACAGTGACGACGACGACGCGGAATCCGCTTTGCGATCTAACCTAATTGAATGTTCGTAAAGCGGAATACTTAAAAGGGAACTGGAGGATGAATAATCGGGATTATTCGTGAAAGGTAGCATGCTGATTTACGTCGTATTTACGCGGCCTTTCTTTCTTTTCGTTGAATTATGCTCAACAGGCGAAACTACGATTTCTTTATAAGATCTCTGTGAAAATTTTAAGATACGGTTTCCATAAGTTAGACGAAAGAATCGATCCGCAAATCCTCGAAGGAGCACTTTGGTAAATTTGCCACAGAGTCTCAGAACCATTGGGAGGAGTCGCATTGCCTCGTGAATCGAGCGGAGAAACGATCGTTTCGGGGCCTATTTGAAAGCCGAAACGAGGCAATGTAATGTCAAAGGAATTAAGCATTGAGAAGGTGGAATATTCTGGAGTATACTTGAAGCAGAACCGAAAATTGTAAAAATTTCAGTACATTCTCATCTTTATGTGGTAACATTGTTGAATTGTCTGAAGTCTGCAGATAATAACGAATATATACTTAGAAGCAGTACTTCGTACCATTTCATGGAGAGTTAGATGATATATTGGAATTACTTATTAAAAGAGAGCAGTAACTTGTATTAACGTCGGAAGTTCTTCGACCAGTTTAACATTCTTCGTTATCTTCTTCGCCTGCGGTCGACAATTGTCAAAACTGAAATTATTGGAGTATAATTTATCCGTAATTTCATAATTAAAATACTGTTGGTTTAAAGTAAGCAAGTATTTGAATACTTTTGAACAGAATCGTATTTGTCGTTGGTTCAATCAAACTAAAGCGTCTGAAAGAATCCGACTTTTACAAAGCTTGGGCTTTGAGACACGATCTTCGTATCAAAAGCTTTTCCCGTCGATCGAAGAAAAAGAAATTTACGATGGCAATTAGCGCGGCAACGTCCCGCGAGCGTTTAGTTGAATTTTAGTAGCCATTATCGTAGTTCCCGCGACGTGAGCCTCGTCCTCTCCCTCGACGAATTTTTACTGCGAGCCGCGGCCCGCGTATTACTTTCCTTCCCCTCCTTGGGTTTTTACGAGGACTTGTATGAACTAGGCGAACACGAGGGGAGGGAAAAAGGAAGAACCCCAACGAAGAAAACCACGGAGAGCAATTAGTCGTAAATGTCCCTTTGCTGCGCGCCATTGCCGCGACTGCACCGTTGATTGCTCTGGCGTTCGGTGATCGAACATGAAACTGAGAAACGCCTACGTTTCCTGCAAATGAAAATTCCTGCTTTTATACTTTGTGGGGCGGAGACGAATTCTTTAGGCGTTGCACCGATTTGTCCGATAACTCGCTGAAACAATTTCATCGCGAATAGAATTAAATCTCGGCGTATCTTTATTATTTTAGCCGTGCTTCGAAGAACCAGCGATTACAATTAAACTAAGACGGTTACCCCTTGACTCTCCCTAAACGAAACCAAGGAACACCGATCACCCCATTATTAGAATCTTAGAACGTGGTAACTCGCACGAAACTGGCACCCTCCTGCACGCGAGTGCTCGTTGGTCCTGGGTATCGCGTCGTTTAACAATATTCTGAGAACGAGGCATGGAACGCAACCCTTTTCCGGTGGCAGTGGCGCGCGGTTAGTCGCGACAGGCTGCCTCGAACAATAAACTCGTTTATTATTGGCTGAACAGCGTAGCCAAAGCTGTGGAACGCGATATTACGGCATTATGGTGGTACGATTGACTAAATCGTCGCTGGGTCCTCGTAACTCGGGATTAGGGCGAACGGCCGGGCTTAAATCGGTTATTACGTCGCGTTGCCTAACCGTAAATCGTGTCTAACGTTATTCCACAAGCACGAAAACTAGAGAAGAAAGAAGGATGAAGAGGGCCGAATACCGTTTTCTGGTCTCTTCTTTTCTCTCGTCGTGGACGTCTTTCTCTCGATGTAGATCGTTGCCGGAGCCACCCCAAACTCTCAGCCGCTTTCTCCCTCCGCGAGAGTAAGCAAACAATAATAACATCGTCGCCGAACGTGGCCGGGGAAAAAGCGAAAGAAAATACACCCCTCCGGGGACAATTTATTAATATCACTGGAAGTGATTAGAGCTGAGTACACTGGGCTGCGCCACGATAAGGGTGCCGTTCTATCTCGTTTGTTCTGGATATACTTATTGAAGACCTGACACAGACGTTTTTATTACACTCGTTTCCCGAGATCTAGATAAATGCTATATACCGGTAAAAAATCTTCATGTAATATACATAAATTGATATTTTTTAACGGTATTTTTTAACGTTCGCGTTACATAATTCACTTTCATTATTCCTCAGGAACTTGAGTTTTATAAGAAAAGTTCTTTAACGCTGGAATTAGTGGCGATTAAAATATGGAACTTGCACCAGAACACCATAATGAACAAATATGCAAGAAATACAATGTCGTTTACACGTTTAGCTGGCAACAAATTTTTTCTATAAATAACGCAGAACCGCGACTCCTCCGACCGTGTATTCCTACATGAAGTAGATTCAGAAGTTCGTAGTCCGGCCACCGACCACTGCCATAACGCTGAAAATTGTCCCGGGCGGTCCGTGGCTAAATATAAGCGACGGCGCGCCGGGGAACGGTTATTGCACGCGGCCAAGTAAATATTATTAAAATATTCATGACAAGTGCAAGATGAAAACCGCGGGACTGGATTCTAAACAGAGGCGGGATACTCAGACGAAAGCGAGCACCGTCCGGTCTGGCCGGCTGGAATTCTACTTCTGGCCACTTCCCCTTTTGTTTCCCCACGTCCCTCCGCTTATTCCGTCTTCTTTCTGCTTCCGTTTTCCTTCCAGCACGTCGATGTTCCTTGTATCATGCAACCAACTTCTTTATATCCCGTGCAGCGTATCCTGTACACAGCGCTTTATACAGCTGGTGCAACTACGTTTTATCTGCACCACTTTTACGGCCGGCTTTACGATACTTCTTTGTTTCGCTGAGCGTTTTCCCCCAGAGCTATGCAATAAAAAAAGAAAAGAGACGAAGAAGCAAACGAAGTAAGACAATGAGCATCGAGGTGGAAACAGCGTGGCAGATAAAAATTGGGCACTTCGACCAGGAATCACGAGGTATCTCGTGCCGCCTCTGCGCGATTTCCGCCCGATGCGTTAGGCGATGATCGATGTGTTAATGGGTTAACGACCACGGGAACACCGTCTGGAGAGAAATTATTTTCTCATTTCGCGGCCTCTGCTCCCTTGCTTTTTGTCCGTGTCCCGTGAACTCGGGTTTCGACAGCTCCAGACGCGTGATGGAGAATTAATGGCTAACTTTCGAACTATCAACGGTATACTTGAACATACTGTTGCGCGATCCATGTGTTTTATAATTGTTTATTTACAACTATTCCTTATACAGTCCGTAGTATAAGGGTTTTAAATTTGTACGTTCCAGAATCGTCCGACTGTTTTCTCACATTCGATCAATAACCGGGATATCCACGTATAACGATCGCGTTCATAATTTTCTACCGCGGGATTCGTTTCTATTGTCATACCACATTGCAGTTATTTGCAACACTGATCACGCATAGAATTAGCTGACTTCCTTCTGATCACCTACCCTTCGTTCGATAAACGGGGAGGAGTAGCAGAGGAATAGAAGAAAAGGATGAAGCGTCGTTTCATTTTGTTACGCCAGGAGATTAATGATACGGCAAGATAATTCGTTCGACTAAGCTGGCGTAAAAAAAAAAGAAACGAAGAAAACGACCGATATCAATTTCTCTGCTTTCAACCCCACTTTCCTCTTTCTGTCTGCCTCTGTCGAAGCAACGAGGGCGGAGCAGACGGCATCGTTGAATATGGGCGAAAAAAGAGAGTAAACTTAATTCACGAGACAAATGGCGTGCCCCGGATTTGCCAGGGAAATTGTCTCGGGATCCCTGGAGATGCGCGGGAATAAGCGGACGATCTTCGATCGAAAGCCGATTGTTGGCGAAGCGCGCGGCGCGGCTTCCTGGCAGGTGCAACAGGGAACGCTCTTTCCCCCTAAGGTGGATTCGGTCGATGAACGTTCAACGAACGCTATAATTAAGCACTAACGAAGATCGAAACGAACGAGCTGCGTTCACGGAAAACCGTTCCAGAGAGGAGAACAGCCGGTACGAGCTTATTTATGCAAATTGGATCCACGGGAAATTTTGTAAAGGCCACCCCCTTAGCCATCCCTGCCTTGATATACAACGGTCCAATGGAAGTGGGATGATATTGAGTTTCACCAAGATTTATTAATCGTCGATGGAGAGAAGACTTACTCTCGTGTGGAAGACGATGGAGGAATGCGTTATTTAAGGGTTTGGAGTTTTTCGAGCGTCTACGGAAGAAAAAATATACTACGCTAGAGAAAAATTACATTCGTTAAGAAAATGTTGAATGTGTTAAGCGGAAAGTTAAGTCCAAAATGTAAATCTAAATCTGATCTGTCGAATCATTTACGGTATTCGTGGAAGCAAACACTATCAAATACATTCAGCCGATCGATGATGTCATCCAAATCGGTTCATCTAGATGTTGAATTGGTATGTATTATAATATGGTATTATGCATGATAATTCTTCGCGCGAAAGGGAGATGATATTGAGTTTCTCGAGAATCATCGAAAGAGTGAAAATTCATTTTACTGTGCACGATGAGGAGGAAATGGAGACAAGGACTATGAGTTCTTTGAAAATGTTGTTCAGGGAAAAAAGAAGTTCCATTGAAACTATTTTTACGTGGTCGAGCATCTGCAGAATCGAAAAGATCCAAGAAAAACGGGAAAAGTAATCAATTTGGACGAGCGAGCCGTTCAGAGCCAAGATAGAGTCTACTTTGCGCGAGGAAGAAGTTCGAAAAGAGAGCGATCCACCCGGAATCGTAACAATATGTGTCTCGCGATTTCGACCGATTCGAGAAAGAAGGACGAAAAAAAACCAAGGCAATTCTACCCGTCGTAATGGTATGTATTATTCACATCGATAGACCAAATCGAACTTCCTGCAGGTTCGCGATGCCGCCATTCCTTTCCACCCCAGTAGCTCGATCCATCCCCCTTCCTCCCCCATAAAGAAGTCGAGTGCTCTCTGCTGGCAATGGCGAAACTTTGATCGTATCGTTCTCTATATTCTCGCGTATCTCGCAACGCGATACTCTGCGTGGGAAGGTACTAGTTACACAGCATCCCCTGGTGACTCCTCGTGTTCATCCATCACCAGGAACGTTCCATAATTTATAATTATGTCCGACCCATTCCCGCTGCTCGTTCATATACGGGAAAATCAAAATATTGCCACACGAGCATTTGCGATCGATACGACATTTTGAGGTGGAAAAACCGCGACGAATCGTAGAAAGTAACTCGCTATCGCTATACATCTCTGCTTAAACTGTCTGGGAACAGTTATTACACGTATACTTCGACATTAAAAGATGATCGATCACAATTAAAAGATACGAAGACACATGGCTTAACTTGACACTTCGTATGACACGGAAATTGACGAATATGCGACGAAATTAGTTATTTTTATCAAATAATGCGTGTAATTTGAAGTTCATTTCAAGTATAAATCTGCAATAAATTATCTGCAATAAATTAAATCTGCAATATCTAATAAATTATATATTAAATATAAATGTTTTGTTCAATACTTTTGAACAAAAATATAGCTTTTTTGCCAACGTTGGCGACAGCAAACAAGGAAACACCGCTAGAGAAGTCGAGTAAAGAGAGCAGACTGTTACTGCACGGTGTACTAAGTGTAGAAAGTGTACAAAACACATCGCGCAAGGGGGTTATCCCGAGAGGTGAAGAGAAACTTGTAGAGAAAGAGAGGAGGTACACATAGGCGAGACTTTGTTCGCGACGGTGACAAACGCCTGGCAAACAGAGCAGCGCGAAGGCGTACGAGGTCGCTGCCACTTGGCTGCGCCGGGTTAAACAGCGGCTACGGAGTCGGGGTGAAAGAGAAACTCCGCGAGGTAGGTAAGCGGGGGAGAAACAGCGAGGTAAGAAACGAGAGCGAAAGGAAGGTCGAGACTGAAGAGAAATCGACGGGAGGAAAGCCCGGAGGAGAGAGAAAGCGATCGGTTGAAGGGTTGAGGCACGAGGTTAGAGACCTAAACGAAGGAAAGCAGGCAAAACTGCGAAGAAAAATGATCCTCGAGCAATAATCCAATGGGCTGTTACAGACGGCTTGAGAAAGAAGAAACGCGAGATATTTCGATGGCAAGATGATCGTAAGTAACGATACAAGCGTGGACGTTGATTACGCGGATGAAAATATTACCATACATTTTCATACGAGCTGACAATGTATCGCGTAACCCAGACTCGATTCATTGGAAACGTGAAAAGAATAATCCTCTCGAAGGTTGAACGAGAACAAACATTCTCGTCGGGGTATTCCTAAACCCTTAAACCAACCTGCCGTCTACCGAAAACACCTAGCCGAAAATTACCCACCTCGGTGTGCATCGTCTAATACTACATTCCAGCGTGCTATTATTCCACGGAGCCAGCACAAACACAGACGCATTAATTTTTTTCCAGCTGGCCGGCGGGACGTGGGGAAACAAAAGGCCATGGAACCGCGCCCGAAAGGTAGACGGAACGCGCTCCGGTACGGGAGCGAGCGAGAGACGCTTGTGA
>NT_176439.1:1406019-1412421 GCF_000188095.3 Bombus impatiens | reverse complement strand
CGCTTTCACCGTTACCGGGCGAACCGAGGGAAACCGAGAGCTCAGAGAGAGAGAGAGAGAGAAAGGATGAGAAAGAGCTGGCTGAGGGGGGTGGCTGGGTGGCTGGCTCGACGGGGCTGCAGCCTCGTGACACGACCGGGCAACGTGACACGCTCGTTTATTCGATCAGCCCCTCTCGCGTGCACACCCGGTTCCCGAGGGCGATAATTCGCGCGGCTACGCGATAACGATCGATATCGCGACACGAGGTGTGTCTTTCTGCTGTTTCCCCGTGCTTCTTCGCGAAGCCATTACCTCCTGTACAGAGCAGCAGTGCGAGGCTTTGTGTGTCAGTAACTCTTGCATGGTTGGCGAAGTTGCCGGCAGAGTTGGTCGAAAGTTGCTAACGAAAGAGGATCGCGTACGTAGATGCGCGCGTAGTTAAATCTCGCCGTGGTGTTTATGCATGTTTTGCACGGTGGTTTTAGCGAAATTCGTGGGGAACACGCGAACCGTTCTACTTTGGGAGATTCGGGTAAAGGTAGTTTCGCCTTTCCCAGTTTCCTTTCCTCCCTTCCTTGTTCGACTTAAGTAATTTTAACTACGTATCCCCGGAACTTTTTCATATCTCGATATGGCGTTTCAGTTCGACCGGAGGGGTAGGAGAAAGGAGTGGTGGTGGCCAACCAAAGAGGAAAACATGGAAGATAATCTGGATCGAATTTCCTGTAGAGAGTCTCGGGGATACAGCCGGGTAATAGATATTCGACGTTTCGACCGGGATAAACGAGACTCCGTCTCCGTTTGCAAGGGACGGGCGGGGGAGGCGTAACAAGTGGGCCAGCTTTATCCAGTCCATCTTATCGAATGGTCGATTTAGTTATGGTTATGTTAAGGGGATGTATCTGCATAAACGCCGCGGAGTCGGCCCCGTATCCCCGCGTAAACAATAAATAAACTCCACCCTCGTAAGCAACCCCCTGCTGAACTTGCCAGGCGGCATCGTCGACGTCTCCGCGGCGCGGCGTCGCCGTTCTTTAGAAAGTTCTCGGCCACGTTTTCTCGTTACCGCGTGGCCCCGTATCTCTCGTGTCCCTTTTGCGGCAGCTACAGCGGCTACATAAACGTTATGGTCTTAAGGGACTGACACAACCCCTCCTTGAAGCCGCGCAGAATTCCCGAAACGTGCCGTCTTTCACGCGATAAGGGCTGCTATGCGATAAGATTTTTTTTATGGCCACGCTTTTGTCGGTCCGATCGTATATATTCACGGCTCCGGAACAAATCAGCCCTCGATCGTGGCGCCGTGTAACCACATGCGGGCCGAAAGGTGGGGATTTAATTGCGTTACCATCGAACGTTTCTTTTTCACGACCCTCCGTAATGAATCCTTTAATGGGAATACCCGAATTCAGTCGATACCAGGAAAGAAACTACCGTTGATCTTCTTCGTTCCATTCACGTAACCTCCCACCCGTATAACAATTTCGTCAATCCGAAGGGAGGAACGAACAAGAAATTTCCCTTCTACGCCACGTTCCACCCGAGTCGAACTAAACGATTACAAGAAGGGGTCCTCTCAGCGTCATCAAAACTTAAAAGCGATAACGAGCAAGTCAGAAGGGGGCGAAAAGGAGCACGTAACAGGGGTTGGGCCGATTCAATTTCCCCGAGTCGATTTCTATTGAAACAAGCAGCCTGCGAGAAGCCTACGACACGTTTTATCGCAGAGAGATGACCGTAGCCCAGTGATCTCGCGCTTTCGATCCTATTAAATATAAATTTACCGAACGTCGCGAAGTGGCAGCCTGTTTTCCAGCCCTGAGAAGGGATAAAGATATTGCGGTTGTGTCCCTCCATCTGCGTCACGTACCTCTAGGGGGTCAACGCGGTGATATAAAGAGACGGTCGGAGGATCACCGAGTCGGACGGGGTATCCTCTGCGTCCGTTACAACGTCTTCTTGGTCTCTCTGCCGGGGTTCACCCATGGGAGATGACCGGGAGACTCTGCCACGCACCATCGAACCAACGTTACGTCGACATATCCAGTCATGCGGGAATTATGGGCCGATGGTCATTTGTACCGTGCTGGAAGTGGAACGAGCGAAA
This sequence comes from Bombus impatiens, assembly GCF_000188095.3. Taxonomy (NCBI): domain Eukaryota; kingdom Metazoa; phylum Arthropoda; class Insecta; order Hymenoptera; family Apidae; genus Bombus; species Bombus impatiens. Next base: position 1,410,332 of record NT_176439.1, on the reverse strand, counting down.
AGGAAACGCCAGGATAATCGTGCTACCATTCCAACTTGATCGTTTGCGAGTAATTTATTGGTCGCTTCTTTATAGACCGCAGTGATCGGCTGCCACCCTGACCGAACAACTTCTCTCCTAGCGGATCATATTGTTTCCGTAATAGGATGCTTGGACTTTTCCACGAACGATAACGAGAAATGGTCAAGAATTTGATCAGATGGTTTTAAACGATTCAAATGGGAAGAGGGATTTCCTATACGTGTCTGTCGTCTCACATTCGATCAACCCTCTTTAACGTTTTGTTCCATTTACCACGTTATCGAGCTTCCTATACTGACTCGAATTGTTTCAATAATTCTACCGATATTTTCATTAATTCTTTGTCTTACGATTTATTTTGTGTCTATGTCTGTTAAAGTTAGCTCTTTGCTTCTAAAGCATCGGTCAAAGTCATCTAAGTATTGCATATAATTTAATATAACTGTACGTATTGATTTTCAATTTCAAGAATCGAAACGTAATTTAAAACTAAATATTAATTTTTGGGAACTCTTGGACATCGTTGTAATTACTTGTCGATTTTTGACAATTAGTTCGCCCAAAGAGCGATTGATAACGAAGCCAATTAGAAGCATATCGTTTCCGAAGTGAAAAATTCAAATATTAGGAACAGTGAAAATGTTACACAAAATCTGCATAATCTTCCTTTCGATAAGGCGTAAAACTACCGTTACGCTATTCCAGTGACTCGATAAGCCGTCGAGGCTAATTGCAAGTTCCCATGTCGGGCTCGCTTCGGCCGCTTAATAATCCCAGCAACAATGGTTTCAGATTAAAATTCAATGGAATCCGTATATTACATACGTAACCCAGCTATCGGCAAATAAAACGCGTCGAACGGACGAGTTCATTCGCGGAGTGTTAATAATCGCCTTAACCGCGTCGATCCACGCGTTCCGTTCACGGATTTACGACGATTTTGATGTCGTCCGAGCGCATCGATTGCAGGCTGATCATAAACGATCACCCGGAGGGGTGAGGCAACGGGAACAGACCGGTTTATTAATGCAAACTCTTGTTACCCTCGTGTAAAGTCGTAAAGTGTACGGCTTCTGCAGCTACGCAGGCTACGACGCCCTGTTGTAACGATCAATACCTCCTCGGCTTTACAATCGCGCGAATCCTGCTCTGTTCAACAGCCTCTACTCTTTCCTTGCCCACCGTGTCATTGTGTAACGCACTGTCACACGATATTTCCTTAATTCTCTTATTTACGAGCAACCTCAAGATCGAGACACTCGACCGTTTCCAATAATCGACCCAGCCACGTCCCAAAGATTCTTTACGGCTGTTTGGACTCGTTCTTCCTCGTTTCGTTTCTCTGCTCAACCCTACTGTGTTCTTTCGCTCGAACAGGATCGTATCTTCCTATCGTTCGAGAATCTCCTAAATTGGAGAAAATGCCTAATTTCAATCAACCCTGTTGTATTCTTTGCTATCTTGGGCCGAACATTTTTGGCGGTAGAAAATTTCTAAAATTCCAGAAGAATTATGAAATACACTAAAAAATTATACAATAATTCGTTATAATATTTTGGGGTTGAAACGAGTTTCCATTTAAATTCCGTTTCTTTCGGTACGTTCATAAAAATATGAATTTGCATGACGTCCGGAGCGTAACAACGAAAATGGAATCTCTAACGAATGCGTTGAGCTACCAGTTTTGTTTCCACTTTCCCTCTCCAGGATTTCGCTCGTTTACGAATGGCAATCAAAAGGCGAAGATTTTTACGATCGTTTAATCTCGTCGACCAAATTTATTGCATGCAACGAGCAACGAGTACGAGGAAAATAAATCGCGAGGCAAGAGCCCGAGAGAATGACGTTAAGGTAATGGGTTAAACAGATTTAAAAAGGCTGAATGGGGACCCGTTTCGGATCCCCGCGGGAACCTCCGCGACGGTTGATAAGAAGGAGCATAATAGACGTCGAAACGAACCTTTGCCGGATTTTCCACGGGGCGTTCTCGTTCTCCTCGACCACCCTCGGTGGGCCAGAACTACGGGGAAGCTCTTGGACCCTAAATCCTGGCGGAACCCCCGCCGAGATCTCGACGACGTTCGTACTCCGACCTTCCATCCGGCTCTTCCGGTGGCTGGCTTCGCCGGATGTTTCGTTGAACGGTTATCGATCATTCTGGAAACAGGAATGGGGCCATGCACTCGAGCTTGCGAATTTTGTGTTATCGTCGAAGCTATACTTCTATTTCCCTCTGATTTTTTGTCACCATGCTATCGATCATCCCTTCGTATCGCGATTTTATCCAATAAAAGGCAGCAAACCGTTCGCGGAGGAAGAAGAAAGAAGAACAGTGAATTTGACACTAAAGTAGTCTTCTTTAATTTGAATTCCTGCGTCGAAGGAAAAAAATGAAGACGAGCTGGCAAGTAGCAATCAACGGGCTGGAATTTCGCCGAAGGAGCCCAGCCGACGATTTTCCAGTTTCTAGGGGTCGGTTTTACGTCCCCGCTGGTGGGGTAAGGATGGAGGAGAGGAGGGTCGCGTTACACAAAGTGTATAAAATTCCACGGAGAACGGAGCCGGGACCGGCAGAACGTTAAAACGGCGAGGAGCGGCTCGCTTCATTCCTTTTTTTTCTTCATCTTCTTGGTTGATCGTAAAGAAACGAAGTGGCAAGCGTCTGGTCGTATAGGAGGATTTTCTTCGCGCGAGTAGAATCTCTCTCCTCGATAAAACGTGTAACATTAATGGGGCTGTAAAAATAAATCCAACGCTATCGTCGGCTCGACCACGCCAGTTGCTCCGGACTCTAGGCTAACCGTCTTGCACCACAGCCCAAAAATATCCGAATACTCGCTTACTTTTTCCAAAATATCCTATTTAAGTTATGAATCGGGTGGAGAAAATTTGCCTAAAATAATAGAGAAACGAATGTAAAGTGAGAAAGAAACTGGCGAGATAGAAAAGTAGGAACAAGGGAAAGAATAAAGAGTGTGTATAACGAATCTCGAATTTTTTCCCTGGCAACTATAACGATGGATTTGTATCGCACCTGTCGCTTGGTTTTCCATTCTCGAAACGTCTGACATTGATACAAGCAGTAATACTTAAATAGTCGATATATGTAGCAGCATATATAGTAAATAATCAAGTATGTTTCTTGTATTTCGTAATGAATTTGAATTTGGTTTTTTGATTCCATGAAAAGGTAATAAGTTGTTCTTAAGTACAGATTCATCGTTAATTTTTCTCGCATTTTGGTAAAATTTACACGCTGTTATTGTTAAATGGATCGAAGTGTCCAAGTATTTATGGACAGTAGCCTGCTTCGTCAACCAATAATGGCGATTTGGCGATCTCCCTTCGATCGCCGAAACTGCGAACCCTCGCGGGGGTGAGAAACATTTAAAACTCACGCAGAGACCGTCGTTAAACTGGATAATTCAATTTCCCGTCGGCCTAGAAAGTCCGCGGCGCGCCGAGTATCGGGAATAAAATCAACCTTGAAAGCTTTTCCCGATGAATCGAAGGAATCGGGAACAGCCTCTGATAGCCGAACGACTACTTTCGTTTCTCAATTACCGCTGATTGGATTTGTCTTTTCGTTCGTTCGCGAAAAATCCACGCCACCCCCGCGTCCACGTATTTATTTATCGGCTCAATCGAGAAACGCTCTACCCCGAAGAGAGAAACGAATACTTCAGCAGGAGAATCGGCGAAAGCTTAATTGGAGAGGCAGCGCAGAGACCAATGGGCGTCATTAATGAAAGGTTTGAATCGTCTGAGAAGAACTGGAAACCAAGGTTTAAGATTAACGTCGCTTTCAGATAATAGTTACCTACGAATTAAAATCTGCGATTCAGTGGCAACTGGCGAAAAGGCAATTTTGTGAAAATGGCAATTTCAAGCGAATTCGAGAAACGTACGCTATCGTGCGTAAGTATTTGGATGATTAATTTTCTTATTACATCTTCAACGATCGAACAGAATTTAAAACGTTTCATTCGAGAAGTGTTCTTTACAGGTTAGAATCGGGTGGGTAGTAAAGTTGGCAGAAAGCGTTGGAACAGCTGCAAACCGAGATAATTATTTGCGAAAAATTAAAGCCGAAAGCGTTCGAAGGAACGTAAGGTGGAATTCTAAAGAGCTTCGCTCCTCGGAATGATAATTTAAACGAGGTGGCAGGAAAGGAGCAGTAGGACGAGAGGGAACAAAAGGAAATAAAGGAAACGAAGAGTGCAACGCGACGCGCGTAAACGCCGTCCTTAAACAAAAGGGCCCTTCTCCCTTTGCCTTTTTGCGCCCGTTCC
>NT_176439.1:1390046-1405467 GCF_000188095.3 Bombus impatiens | reverse complement strand
GGGGCGTCCTCGAGCAAGGTCATAGGATTATATTAGCTTCATCTTCGTTACCGACGGATTCGCGTCGAGTCAGTGTCGGACGAACGAAATCTTAATTAAGCGTCGGAGAATTTTGTGCAGGCGCGCTGTTCTGACGAGCAATTTTATTCAAATAAATTTCGCGGTTGTCCTACCGAAATGGGTAAAGTTGGCTAAAAAATAACTAAGGGATAAAATGAGTAGAGACTGGAAGTTTTAAGAGCTTTAGGAAACGTACAAGTTTCCACAATAACGATGATAGATTCGTCAGGTTGAGTTTTTAACTCGTCGCGTCACGAATCGTGTCAGAGGACTCGATGGTGACACAGATTATCCTTTCGATCCAGTCTGTTAGTCTATTAACCCACTGACTCCTGGTTCCATCGAATCCATTAATTTTCCAACCCCGGTCAAGGTTCTCCGTCTTAATACGGTTCGACGTTCTAATAACCCCGTCGCTTCGTAGTTCTGCGATTCGACGAATTTGCCATCTGTGAATCTTCGGATATGATGCGAGCCGTTGAGAAAACTCGAAATGGCTGGAGGGCTGCTACGAGAACTGGTACGAGAGCTCATAAGCGATGAATCACAGCCGCGAAGGCGAAAATAATACACGCAAGGCAAAAGGAGTGCGTGCAAAGTTGCAACGATGGGTAACGTATCATCAGACTGATGTGTCGGAGATTGCGGATCATTCGAGTGGCATACATCATCGTTGTCTCTCATAGAAATCTTGGCGTGTAAGGAGCTACAGTTTCACGTACGCGCAATTTCCTCGTCGATGAAATCATCCTCGTGTAACAAGATGCAAGGGAATGTCGCATCGAGATTTTTAATCTACGTTGTATCGTTAATTGATTTCAGCTTACTCCGAGAAGAAGCGAGAAGAAGGAGGATGAGAATTTATCAAGGAACTTTTGTCAAAAATGTTTTGGATATTTTCTTTTGTCCTCTTTTTTCGTATCAACAAGGTTGCACAGAAGGATGGATGATACGTTCTTTACACGTGTGTTACTCGAATCCTCATACCTTGAGTGATAAAAATTGAAACTGCAAATGTGCAAAGTGCTAAATCCAGTTCAGATTTGGCACGCGGCGTGAATCTGAATTCCGGCTGATGGAAAGTTATTTCGTTGCCGAGACTCTGGAGTTATTTAATAGCGTACAAACGTACGCGTTCACGTTGTATCGACGATATAACAAAATTATAAAATGTGTTTTTTGACCCTCTATAATAATGAATAATTCAAGAGTTATTTTTAATTAAAAATTCATCTTTGGGAACTGACATCCCTAAATATTTTATAACGTTGAGAAGTTAATTTTAAAGGTGCTAAACATATGCATTTGCATATTATATGCGATCTGCATATTTTTATGCATTTAAATATCCTATAAATGTATACAAATCTACGGTCTACTCGTAACAATAGCACGAACACTTTTGTATAGGAAATTTGTACAAGCTTCGCCGATTTCGAATGGGGTAAATTAAATCTTTTAACGAACGAACGCAATGTCGAGTTTCTTGAAACGTTTTCCACTCATAGATTCTTTCGAACACTGTTTCCAAGAACGAAGAAGAAAGGAAGATTTCCAGGTAACAAAGGAATCGGTGATTTCACGAGATCGCTCGACTCGATGCAAATCTAATTCGATTCCACTCCGATCCTTTTTTCCTGTGGAAACGCAACGGAAGCAATTTTGGCGTAATTTCCGCGGCTGAATAATTCATGGCCACGGGAAACTAGTAGACTCGGACATTTTCATGTAAATTGTTCAACGACCTCGAGAATCAGTCGGCCCTTTTATATATTTTTTAACGAGAGCGTCGAAAACTCTCTTGGATACGAGGTTTCACTGTGTCTATCTCTCTTTTCCTTTCCAAGTTCGATCCTGCTGATTCGAATAATTAAATTCGCTCACGCGAACCGCGGTGAACCGTCGTGCAAATTTGACGAAACTATTTTCGTTGGACCGTCAACGGTTAACACGTTTAGTCGTCGTGATGCAGCGAGTTTGCATAACGTTGCTGTCTTTGAACAATCGATGCAACGTGTTCGTTCTGTGATGCGGATGAAAAATGGATCAATAATTCGGAATTATAGCTTTTTACGTAATGTTAGAATACTTGAAATATCGACGAATTTTGTCATCTGGGGCATTCAAAAATATGTCAAATGTGCCTCGAAAATATGTCAAATATCGAAAGTGAAATACATCTTACTTACATTTAGAGTGTATTTTTAAACATACTTTCGTTCGAGGTTCGATTCTTTACCTTGAAAATACAAATTTGCATAAATATACACGACCTATTTACATATCAACGACTACGAAAATAGCATAGCATCTGGAATTCCCATCGGAAAGCAGCAGCTTCGACTCACGAGCAACTACTAATTCGAGTAACTAATTCGAAGATACCTTGGAAAACGCTCGAAGGCAAATTACAAGGAGAAACAGTGACTGTTTCTCGAATAATCTCGACCGTCTGAGTCGTTATGACAGTCGAAAGATCCTCGCGAGTAGATTGGTGTTCCGACGGAACCTGCTCGCGGATGAGTCAAGGTATGCTCGGCTAATCATGGATTCCGTTGTTTCGGCGACATGAGGTAATTAGCAGGCGCAATTAATTGTAGAGCGGTTAGGGATTGGCCGTGGAGCTATCCGAAGGGGGCGAGAATGCGGTTGCGCGCCGCGTCTACAGTTGCACTGCTATCCGTGTTTAACCACCCCTTGGGCGCTCTGATTGTCTGAACCGACCCTCGATTCAGCTGTTCGCTTCTTACCTGTCCGCCTTGCTCACCCTGTCGCTTAATTACCACGCCAGAGATGGATCGTTCTACCCTTTCGCCGGTGATGCGTCCAATGGAGTGCAATTTCACTTCTGGAAGAGAAGACGTTAGGGTAAAAGTGTGAATATACAACAGCTGACGAAAATATACTCGTAGAAACTTTGGACGAATATGTTATAGTCCTAAATACGCGACACACGCAAAATCAGGAAAATCATGCTTTGACAGCTTCATTTTTTAGCAATTTGTCTAATTCTCGATTAAACGGGAGATTATGCAATGCTCGAAAATAAGTCTAAAATGCAGGATAAAATTTTGTCAATTTCGCAAAATAACATACGGTGTGAGTGTTATGTACGTACTTTATACGAAACATTTTGAAATTTAATTGCACTATAACAGCGTTATAACGAAACACGACTGTCGCGATCATGTTACGAACGGGTTTGGTCTTTAATGGATTAAACAAAATCTAATCGATCCGTCAATCTCCCACATAATTACTTACGAGTCGCGTACTCAACGTCTATTTTACCGACACAGCTTGCCGATTCCACTATAATGAAGTCATAATTGTAATCTCGAGGTACAATAAAGGGTTGGCGAGCGAAACGAAGCCAGCACACTTGTTCCACGGAAGGGAGGAAAAATCGAGAGATAGAGAGAGAAAGTTGGCGGAAAACAGGCGCTTTGTTCCTGGCTAATAATTCGTCTGCTCCTTGCTGGAAGTTCGCCTCGTCTGGGCAAATATGGCTGAATTATCGTAGAGCAAACACGGGTAAGAGAACTGCCAGGTTAAACCTGCCTTATGATCCGGCTCGGCTCGACGACATTCTTCGAGCAAACAGCGGCAAAAAAGAGCGAAAATCCGGCAGACTGTTAGACCGCCGCGAACTCTCGTATAATCAGCCGAAATCCTGAAATCGATGAACTCAACGGATAGCAGAAGAGCGTGCCAAATCGAGCGCCGCCATTTATACGATAACTTTCATCCCCCAGACAGAGTTAAAGGGTACTCATCGATATTTTTAAATAAAACATTCCCATTCCTTATCACTGGTTCGCTTTTTCCTCCATTTCTGTCTGTCTGTCTGTCTGTCTGTCTCTCTCTCTCTCTCTCTCTCTCTCTCTCTCTCTCTCTCTCTCTCTCTCTCTCTCTCTCTCTCTCTCTCTCTCTCTCTCTCTCTCTCTCTCTCTCTCTCTCTCTCTCTCTCTCTCTCTCTCTCTCTCTCTCTCTCTCTCTCTCTCTCTCTCTCTCTCTCTCTCTCTCTCTCTCTCTCTCTCTCTCTCTCTCTCTCTCTCTCTCTCTCTCTCTCTCTCTCTCTCTCTCTCTCTCTCTCTCTCTCTCTCTCTCTCTCTCTCTCTCTCTCTCTCTCTCTCTCTCTCTCTCTCTCTCTCTCTCTCTCTCTCTCTCTCTCTCTCTCTCTCTCTCTCTCTCTCTCTCTCTCTCTCTCTCTCTCTCTCTCTCTCTCTCTCTCTCTCTCTCTCTCTCTCTCTCTCTCTCTCTCTCTCTCTCTCTCTCTCTCTCTCTCTCTCTCTCTCTCTCTCTCTCTCTCTCTCTCTCTCTCTCTCTCTCTCTCTCTCTCTCTCTCTCTCTCTCTCTCTCTCTCTCTCTCTCTCTCTCTCTCTCTCTCTCTCTCCCTCTCTCTCCTTCTTTTCTTTTCGTTGACTTTGACTGAAAGCAAGGACTCATTTTTGTCTGGTAAGAAGGATACTCCAACTTTCACGAGTTCCTTCGAAGCAATTTTCTTTTTAATCTGACGACGGTGATCGATGGCGCGGCGATTAAATGGTTTTTGCACGTTTACCTCACCCAGACGTCGCTGATAACGCGCTGCCTTGATCTTCGCTGACTGCCTTATTCTCCCGTCCCCTCGATTCTTTCGCTTACTCGTTCGCGCGGCTCGTTGAATTTTCGTTGCTATTTCGGAGAACAGAAATGGAGATGTTGTGGCATTTTTATGAATTAAATTGCAGTTGATTTTAGCGAAAACTTTAAAATTATCGATATCGTATAGTATATCCGTTACACGTACAATATAAAAACAACACGAGTAAGACAGCGAGTAGAATTATTCAGGTCTTTAAAAATCCTTGGTCCTTAAAAAATAAAATGCAACAGATCACGGAGCTTGAACAATACTAGAATCGATAGAATTGAGCGAATTTTTTTTCCGGGGGATGCAATCAATTACGAACGCGCCGGATGCATGAGATCAATCGTCATTTGTAAAATATTTTCGAGCGGGCACGCGCGTCGAACGCCACGTAAATTTCATTCCGGCCAAGCGAGCCGTAAATCGCGATTCCTTTTGTATAACGTCGAATCGACGCGCGACGGATCGTATGATTTATAAATTGATTTACGTGCACTCTATGCATCTCGTAAATTCGGTCGAAAACGACGGACGCGTTAAGAAAAGCGTCCTCCGTGAATTTTACGATATTAATATTAAACATCCTATTCATCGATCACCTGTTTTCACTAAAACAAGCATCCAATTTACTAAAAAAAAAAAAGCAGAAAAGAGCAGACAAGATGTAAGTAACAGATAGCCTCGGAGTATCGATCCCTTCAAAAATTTCACCAACTCGCCTTTCCACTCCATACCTGTCGTATCCTCTGCTTCCGTTCCGATAAAACCACGCCGATCACGTTTCCGCCAGAAAGCAAACTTTCCAACCTCTTCTAGTTTCTACTCGTCGAAACGCAAAAACGAAAGGGTAAAAGAGGAAAGAAAGTAACGGAAAGGGTGTTGCTTGGACATTTTGGTAACGCGAACATACCTTTCCTACTATCGATGCGTCTCATTCTGCGGTGCAAACAGCATCGTCCGTGTCTGTTTTTTGTCGACGAGCCAGATTGGATGTCGGGCACCCGTTCTTTCGAATCCATCGCGTGTACGGCCCTGGGCTTCTCTTCTGTATCGATCACGGGGTCGGTCCTTTGCTGTATGCTAACTATACAGAATGCGTCTAGACTATTTTTTATGCTTATCCCAGTTTATAGGAAATAAGGGGAAATAAAGGATAGCCACCAACGCATCGATGTCCTCGACCCAGACCGGCGCATTTTAGAGTCAACCGGGGTCGCTTCTCCTTTCGATTCTTCTCCTTTTTCGTTACCATGAGCCAACTAATACCGTCTGTCTCCGTTTTGCTTTCTCTGCTTATCAATGAGGCAATCCCAAGCGGGTGTTTACTACTTTCCTGTAAATTCAGGGATACCGATGAGCAAAAGACTTCATTTTCGGGGAGTACTTCGACTTTCTCATTATCTCTGTAGCGTCGCGTAGCTTATAGATGATTAACTTGTCTTATTATTTTGTTTGGTGATCTTAGCCTGTTCTTAGCCATCTTATGTCGAAATACAAGGTGTTTCTTTCGATCGATAATGGATCTTTTTCTGGTAGTCAACTAATAGCAGTATATCGTAAAAGTACATACAGCGCTATGAAATTTTTAAGTAATCCAATACGATATCCCCTCGATAAGATCGTAGTCATTCAAGAAAGGTAATCTACACGTCACGTGTGACTCGATGTTCTAAAGCAAGACGTCGAGGAGCACGAAATTTCAAGCTGAAAAAGAATCGAGGAATCGACTGGAAGGTCACCGCGTTAAACGGGAATTAACTTTCGCTAGGAAAGGGCCGACAGCTTGACGAATGAAAGTAATTCTGGTCGCTGTGTACGTAACCCTGGCCATTCCACAACAGATAACAAACCCTTCCCCCGTGCTCCATCGCCCCTGCGTTTCATTTCTGCCCTGCCGAGGTTCGAATGAATTCGAACGTATTCAAAGCGCAGAGGGTTGCCCGTGATCGATATGTAAAATTCACTCTTGCGACCCGGACGTCGATAAATCCCGACAGCGGCCAACCGTTTGGGGGTGAAAGCGGGTCGCGGCTATACCGCGGTCAAGATTTATGCTAGATCTCACCTCCTCCGAGCTGATTTACGCGAGATTTTCGGCGATCTTGGGACCGCGACGCGCTAAGGCGCGTGTGAGACAAGAGGGTGACTTTTCTCGTCTATCCACCAAGCACCGCCATTATTCCTGCCAGATCGAAGTGTTTTCTCGAGCCTTCGAACGCTACCACCAATGTATTTTCTCTGTGTGAAGACACGCTATCGTGAATCGTTTTTAGAATATTGTGTATAGAGAAGGATTTATGAGATTGTTCTCGATGCCGTCATAGTTTTGAGTTATTTAAAATTCAACACCGAAACTGATGCCGATATATGATGTGTTATAATAAATATACAACACGTAGAGAATCATAACGAGAATTAACTAAAAATCAACTAGAACTCCCCATAGAAGTCAACGTTAATCGTGCCAAAGGTACAACAAAATCTGGAATTCACCATCCTGGCGAGTTTGGTAATTCTAGTGCTAGTCTTTTCACTACCAAACTGCTCAAAGACGCTTCAAAAATTTTTTAATTTTGTGTTTAAGTAGTGAAAACGATGGAAATGATAGTATGGAAGCGAGAACGTGGAAGATCAATTGAGATCAGACAAAGGTGATTCAAAGTCGTAGGAAGATCTTCAAAAAACATTAAAAGATCCTCAATATCGTCGTCTTAAGATTGCTTCTAAGATATACGTTGCAACTTTGTCGTTCTTGGCCAAAGTGCCAAAGTATTCTTGCGTATGTACGATCCGAAGTGCAGCAAAGTTGGAGAATGGCTGGGACATTTCAGGTACAATTTTAATTAAGTTTTTAATTAAAAGCAACTCGGTGTCTTTTAAAGGCCATTTTCCGTATCCACGGTGCATTGCTTCTTTCTCCTCGAGAATCGAGACGAAATCTTTTCCTTCCTCTTTCCTCCAGCTTTTTCCTCTTGGCCAAAAAAAACACACCCCTTCCCGCCAGTATCACCCTACTAGTTCGCGATTCGCTCGTAAAACCGACTGTCTCGATGGTCGACGAAAGCTCAGAGACCGTTCTTCTGGACCTTTGTTTGCCTTTTCGACCCAGTGCCAGCGGCATCCACGCAAGAACCACCCCCGGGGCTCTTCTAATTATTTACCCCGGTCGCTCCTGAATCACGCCGACTGTCGGCCGCACGCAACTGATAAATTCTCCTGTCACGATACACTTAGCTTTGTCTCGACCTCGTGTTTTCCACGGACCAGTCAGCTTTCTCCCTTTATCGTTGCAACTCTAGAAACGCCATCCTTTTAATCCTTGTGTTAAGGACACATTGTATAGTCCACGATGACGTTATGATAGCGCGATGCTATGTATATACAGTGACTACAACAAGTATTTGTACATACCCTTATTTTCCAATGAAGCGCGTTTTATTAGATTGTACGTTTCATTTCCATAGCATAAAATTTTTGTAAATTGTTGGAATACAACGATATCAATCGCATGCAGATAAGATGTTTGATCATACGGATTCTTCCGCTCGTTGCCCAGCGCCATCCCCACTAGCGTGCGTTCGTGAGATGCACCACGGCAGTTAGCACGTGCATGCTTTTTCAAAAAACGCCGGAAGAAACGTGAGGATATGGATGGAACATTCTAGATGGGCACGTCGAGAAGCTACTAGAAGGTTCTGTGCCACATGTGACGCCACACAGACACCCACACAGGTCACACTCATTACTGCATAGAGAGTGGGGCTCTAAACCTTTTCAAGGGCCATGGGTCACTACGCCAGTCAGTCTGTGAATAACTAGCCAACTGTCTACATTCCAGAACGCACATTTATAACTCTTAAAATAAGTCTCTAATAAATATCACATTGCATTATTTCAACACAAACATTGTGTCTTCCACAGAATACTAATCCTAATTCTAAGATTAAATTCTAACATAAATTTTGTAAAAAACCGATATAATCGTGATATTCGAGTGCCATACTTGCGATAAGTATCATGTAATTTTTACATATAAATGTATATACAAAATGTTACATACAGCATACACGATATGTTTCCAAGGGTGTTCACGATTGTTCGACCATTTTTGTGATCCTGTGTAATATCTGTTTTACGAGTTATCGTGAACGTTGTTCCGTGAAAAGATTCTATTTAGCCAGGTAGTTTTACCTGTCGCTGACGATTGACACAATCATCGGCTCGCTGGATGCCTGTGTTTATTCCCAGCGGCGATCCAGCAGGGTTTAATTGCTGTTTAAGCTTGAAGCAGGATAGACGTTGAACGGTCGCCGAGATTTCTGGGCGGAGCTCGTTCAATTAAACTTGGAGCATCCTCTCTCGCGCGCCATGGCTGTTCGTAATTATAATTAAAGGGAAGAAAATATCTCATTGACCTCGTGTCACCAGCACCCACGAAAGAACCGTTCGCCCCCTCGAGGGACTTCCTTAATTACTTGGCCTGTCAACCCCGAAATCGCGCAAACTGTCGGCCGCACGCGACTAATAAATTTCGTTTCCGCGAAACGTTTAGTCTTCTAATTCCCCGTTGATATCGCGATAACAAAACTGCTTTTCTACTCGTGCACGATTATTCTCGCATTTTTAACGCTGGAAAAACCATCCTTCTACGAGGCAGCAATTCCTTTAAATTATGCTAATTATGCTCAAGCTTTATTCCTTCGAAACATCATTGGCATAGCAATTGAAGAGCGTAACTCTACAGAGTTACTCGCCATCGGATGACGTCGTTGCCACCTTCGGGTATATTTCCAACATAATCGACAAATACTTCGATCGCGCTATCCCCATATATTTCGAAAAACCTTTTCCAATTCCCTCCGCTCTATGAGTGTCGTCTGAAACTTCTTCGGAGAGCATCCGAGGGCGGAAGTCGGAAAGAAAGTGCGTGTCAGTCTAACGAGAAACCGTTGTCACGAGACCGTATATCTTCGCGGGGATGGAGAGGCGAACAGAAGTTGAAAGATACGCCGGAGAGCATCCAGTTGCCTGGCAGCGGCCCGTGAAAGTGGGTGACGCCACTTTCACCGGCTAGATATCCACGGATATCCGCGTGGGAAAGGGCCGGCACCCTCTCGTGATTTCCGGCCGACCTCTTTCGCGGAAAGTCGTAATGCGACGTTGACTACACGACAAGCCGATTGGACAGACCCTCCACCCTCGCCGAATTTATTGCCACGGGAAAACTCTTAGCGCTGTGCCCGGCTTAAACATCACCGATACACCGGCGATATATCTCCAGACGTGGATCACCGCGGGGTTATTATATTTTTCGGGGTAACGGTGATTTTATTGGGATACCTAACCGTGAGGTCTTCCTCTTGGTTATTTATTAGGCAACCTTCCTTCGTTTTATCAGGAACCCTTGGTTTTCGCAGAAATAAAGGAAAAAGGGGAGAATAAAACGTAACACGCGGTATTAATATCGTGGAATCAGTCACGAGATTGATTATTGAGCGGATTTCTTGGGCGTCCAGGAACGCCGACACCGCGATGAAATTCCTAGTCGTTGTATCTTCTCTGTTGCGTCAGTAGATATTCCATGGAGATTCTTCGGAAATGACGAACGGTCTGCTCATCCTTTCGATTCTTACAAATTGTTATTTGTATTCTTGTATCGATCGTAGGGATAAATATGCTATGTTACAAGTCCCTGTCTGGCGGAAGTCCTTCGAATTGCAGTGTGTGCACAGAGTAGCAATGTTTGCTGAAATGTTTCCACTCGCTGAATATAAAATAAAATAAGGATTTTTGTTACAACGTAGCTGCATAAGCTCTACCCACCCATCGATATCAGCTACCCACTCTATTCGAGAATTCTTAAAAATTCCGACGTGGCATACACGTTTCTACTTCCCTTCTTCCTTTCAGTCTCTCTATAGATTTAATATCAAAGAGATCCTTTAACAATCACCCCTCGCTGAAAACTTGCCAAGTAGAACGCCCCATCGTCGGGACACTTTCTTCCAATTAACAAAAAAGTTTCAGGCTCGTCCGTAACTCGATGGACCGGTGAAAAAGAGGGTAGTACACGGTGGTGCCAGGGAATGGACACATTTTTATCAGTTCCGGGCCATTTCACCGATTCGCCC
This sequence comes from Bombus impatiens, assembly GCF_000188095.3. Taxonomy (NCBI): domain Eukaryota; kingdom Metazoa; phylum Arthropoda; class Insecta; order Hymenoptera; family Apidae; genus Bombus; species Bombus impatiens. The sequence goes on along the minus strand of NT_176439.1, from coordinate 1,394,643 downwards.
TTGATTTTTCCTTAATCGTGTATCGATCCAGATGCTCAATGCTGTTAACCGAAATTACAAACAGAAACAAAGATCGTATCTTTCTTCGCGAAATCCACGATACACGAAACAATTCACCACAAATATCGTGTTTTACGAGAAGAAGAATCGTCGATTGCTAACTTGCACGCGCATATTCTTTAACACAGTAGACATTAATGACTCTTGTGTGCTCGTTACTGCATTTAAATAATATTCATAGATGAGTAGCATTCGGATTAAAAATCTCGAAGAAAAGCAAGAATTGAGAATAAAATTGAAAATTACGATCTCTTCACAGACAGTCGTTTTTAAACACTGTGCGTCACAGCGCTGGGCATCACGCGTTATTCCGGTCCAAGGGCGGACTAAGACGGAGGTACCCAGCGGTTCTCGAGTTACGTCTTTGAATTTACGAAGCTATAATTCAAACTGGCACCCCAACGACTCTCCAACCGGGTCGAGACGAGCGTATCTCGATTCTGTCTCGCTTCGAGGGATTCGCCCGATGTTCTCGAAGGAGATCGGTCGGAACAAAGAGGCGGTTGCGCGCATTTACCCTCGTTTCTGGCAACGAACGACACGCAGGAATTGATCCCGCGGCCACGACGCGCGCGTACGCCTCGCTGATCCCCGGAGATTGAATTCCTCTCTCCCTCATCTTTCTCGTTCTTTCTCTCAGTTTTTTAATTTTCACCGTCGGAAACGTCAGCCCCGAGAATTACCCCCGAGGTTAGATTTTCGACAGGAAGAATAAGATCGTGTTACCACCATTCCTTTCTTCGTTGGTTCCTTCTCTGCCTCGTTCGTCGGGGCAGAGAAAGTCGCAGCTGGCGAATTTAAGCTTCGATATTATCTCGAGAGTCTAAACAAACGTAGCTTGGATCGCGTGAAGCGGTCGGAAGCGGCTGTTTGGTTTCCTAACCTAGAGCAAGCAACAGAGATACTCGAGGCTATAAATTAGATTCTTCTCTGTATCGTTTCGGTAAGGTGAAACTCACGGCTTTGCAATCACGATTCACACAATAGGCGTTAGCTATATCCGAATTTTTAATATAAAATTTTCATTTTCAAGGCATTCTTTAATAAGGAATGGACCAAATATGGGATGAACGTATATCGCACAACGCTTACTTAACTATTTTAAACACGTAACTACATTCACGGTCGACGGTAGATAGTGGACTTTATAGAATCCTCGAGGCAGACGAATACCTAAAAGAAGAGAAACACATCGATTTGAAAGACCTTAGAGACTATGATACAAATTCACGTTATACCGAAAAACTTTCGCAGTATAATTTTAACGATGGTTATTTCGCTTCGAGAACGTAAGACGTAAGTGAAATGAACGACACGGTTCGTTAAAGTAGTGACAGATCGATGAAGAGAATGGAGACTCGCGTTCGCCGAAAATTGGCACCGTTCGTTCGTTTCGGCCGAGACAATGGAGGACTCGTAAAAACGTCGTGGGCAAACCACCGAGGGCGCGAGAGCAAAGACAATCTCCTGCTCTTTTACGGCGCCATAAATTAATGCGGAGAGGCGAAAGGGGGCCACCGAATGTTCTCTGCTCGTAACCCGAGGCGACCTCCTAGGCGGCGGGAAGTTGTACAGAACCGGGAACAAAGGGACTCTGATCACGGGGCTGGAATGTGCTGATTTCGATAAGTCGACTGAGCGCGGCTAACGTCGGCTACGACGATTAAACGTTCGTATAAATTTACCATTACTCGGTGATGTACGGCATGCCTCGACGGAAGTATCACTTTCTTACACTTAGTCTTTTTTTCTCTTCTATGAACGGAGATAAAATCAGAAGAAAGAGAGATTACTCGGATAAATAATCCTCTCGGAAGCCGAAATTCATATTTTATGAATTTTTCACGGCCAAGGCATACAATTAACGGATTTATGGTTCCTAGGCTTTTGTGTTCCTAGGCTTGATGTTTCTAAGGATGAGAAAGCCACGGGATGCATACAACACGCATACACCTTAAGATATTTAGTATACAATGAACAAAACGATATAAGCGGGTAGACTATCGAGTTTCGAGTTACGTATCATTCGTTCTCTAGAGCTTCCTGCATGATTCTTCCTTTCTAGAGAACCACTACGTCTCAAAATCCTCGTACGAATTCTACGCAAAAGAGATGCAAAAGTCTCTGTTTCTCTGAATGCACTTGGAACGTTCTAAATCCTCTCGTCTCCAAACACGAATCTTCGTATAGCCGAGGTCGGTGCATCCGAAAATCCTAGGAAAAAATACTCGAAAAAATCAACTCTTCCGGGAAACGGTAAGATTCAAAGAAAACTGGAATAAAAGCTGAATCCTCGAGAGTAAAGGCCAGAAACGACTCACCTTTCCGAATCCCTTTGTACACAAGCTGGATGAAAGGGCGCGGTGGACCGGTGGCCGAGGAGAAAACGGATCTCGGGGCTGCCCCAAAAAGGAATTGAATCGACGCGGACGCCGTGCCCCGCATAAACACCCGCGGTGGAAAGAAAGAAACGCGCGCGATGGCTACAGGGTGCGCCGATTCAAAGACGAACAGACGACAGATAAAACGGTATTGACCCAGTGAGCAAGGGGATTGGACGTAAGAAAGCAAAGGGAAGAAGAGGGCAAAGGGAACATGCACGCGGCGTTTCGTTTACTTTGACTCTGTCGCGGTATCGAAGGACAGAGTCCCTTCGAAGTTTCCTCTTCCGCGGTGAATTTGCTTCCGTGCCGCGTCTCTTATTCGGTTGTATCGCTCAACTCAAAGGGATGTCGATAACAGGGACTCCCATTCCCATTCTTCCACATCGCTGCCAACCTTGGTAAAACTGTTTCTGCGATAAGTAGGACCTCTGGGATGGTACCACGTAGTAGGAAACGAGTTTAGAGAAAGTTCGCTTCTCCCTTTTTGGCGTTTTCAATTTGAACAAGAAGACGAATGTTGCCATACTTCTAATCTTTCGTAGTAGCGCTTGATACATAAACCGCGATTAAGAATAAATAAGACGACTCCTATGTACATACATATAAATACACCCGATATGGATCGCATAAATTTGCGTAGTCTCGAGAATAAATTGGAATATTGTTTGCGTTTCGACAAATATTTGCAGCCATGCTTTATGAATATAACGTTCCAACTCGCGAATCGTTCGCTGCTCCCCTAGTTTCGGGTTAGGTTTAGCGTGCTCGACATCAAACGAAGACCTTTGGTAGACCCTCGAAGGTCGAGGGTCCGGAGAACCTTCGCAACACGCTCATCTCGTATGTCCGTCACGCGCGCGTTACGAGGCTTCCGTCTTGTTTACGCTGTCATTCGGCCAACGACGACCGATTTAAATTCGCACGGCAAATCGTGCAGCTTCTCCACGAGAAGTTGTTTCCTCCTTCCCTCTTCGAGAATAGTCGGGACGAAATTGCCTGGGGAGAAGAAAACGGGACGCCTTTAATTCCGGTTGTTTCATTCGACTTGCGAAACGAACCTCTCCAAATTAATTCGATCCCGAACGAAACCTATTGGATTCCGTTTCATTCGAAATTCTGACCAGCTGGTGCCGCTAGGATAATAGCGCATGATCGGCAAATGGATGACAACGTGTACATTTGTATTAAATCGATAGTAGTTGTTCGAGATGGAAAAGAATTGTTTTTTAAACGGACGAAATATAATTCGTTGAGGGAACGTGGTTCCCCTCGCAAATCGTCGTAGCTGGCGATGGTCCAACCACTCCTTAGTATGCCCAAATTCACCAGAGATCTCCATTCTTCCGTGTTCGAGTTCCGACTGCCTGTCACTCTGGCCGGCTAACTCGGAAAATCAACTTCCGCCCTTTGAAACGAGGCCGCTTCTGAATTCAATTTTACGAGCCAGAGGGTGGACGTCGCGTCGTCGTGGGAACGACGAGGACAATCTAAAACTTTATCGTATTATAATCGTTTCCTCTTTTCCTATTTTAAACGTAGACTCGAGTCCCTCTGCACACACGCGGTGCTTTGGCTGGAGAATTTGTATCGAGCAATTGGGACGGTCTGAAATTAAATTTCTTACGGTACCTTTGAGAGATGGAATTTTATTCGGCAGGGAAGTACATTTTTCAACGCTGTTTTGAATACTTGGTGACTTATTCATAAAAAAAAAGAAAAAATAAACTTGCACGCATCCTTTTCAAAATATTCTTCGCGAAATTTCATCGCTGATACATCGGATTCTGCTACTGGATGAACAAAATTCGGACAGCAACCTCGAGACAAACGTCAAGTAGCTTCTAAAAATCTCAGAATCGTGCATTATAGTACTGCAATTTAATTTACAATATAATAAGCAACTTGTAAAAGACTGCAAGAAACGTTTTTAGCTCGACGTTTTGTCGATATGGGTTGAAATCGAATGGGATGAAATCGCGAGCCAGATTAAACAACGAAACGACGAGCAGGTTCGTAAACGGCGTTTATATAAGCGGCTCACTTTTGTTTCGCAAATGACTCGCTCCCCCGATCTCGTAACTGCCCCCATATCCGGCCTCTAACGTCGACCTTCCTCCCCCTGGAATTGATTTCATTTTACGAGGCTGCCCCCC
>NT_176439.1:1306344-1389160 GCF_000188095.3 Bombus impatiens | reverse complement strand
GGGTGGCCTTTACCTCGCAACGAGTTCACGAGTGCCGCAGACTTCACTCGACTTCACTTGGGGATAGATACGTTCTCGGTCATAAAGTCGTTGCCGAGGATCGCACGAACGCTGCCAAATTTACTGTTAACACTCCTAACTTTGTAAAAGTGGACGAGCCAGAGGGGATGGTTTATCTACGACTTTTGCACGAACGAGTTGTAGCTACTTCCCTTTTGTTCCATTTTACAAAGCACGGTACGCTCCTGTTCATGTAAGTGGCGGGGTACTGTGGAAATTCACTTACGGGAAATCGAATAAGTCTAAGAAATTGTCGACACAGTTAGAAATTGTTACCTCTTGGATCACTATGTGTTGGGCGAGATATTATATATATTTAGATTGTGTGAGCCCAAGGATCACGATTATCAGAAATCGTTAGGTACTTGTAGATAGATATTTATAAAATAAGGAATATTTTCTCGACTCTTTTATCAACGATATTAACAATCTCCAAGGGCTATTTTATGGTGATATAGAAACGTGTATATTCATTTTTTTGTAAAGGGACTTTGAGATACTTCGATGAATTTAAGTTTCATTTTATAGCTTACCATACGAAAGCTCGATGTAATCGTAGATTAACGATACGCTGCGTCTTATGAAGTGTCTCTGATAATACTAATTTCATCGTACAAGATACGTGGGCGTATTCTAAGAATACATCTACATATTTTCTAGAGTTTTATGAGATTCCATTTGTTATTTTCAAATGCTTATTGATGGAAACAGCGAAACAGGATTTTCAATGTTACCCTCGTCGTGCTGAGAGAGGTATTGTTTCGATATATCGGGTTTCGAGTTCATTATATCCCTTTCCGACGCGAGACTCCGTTCGAATCCGATCGTTAACGATGCGCGTCGTTACCGCCACGCAGCCACGCAGCTACGCAGCTTCTTCTCGATTCGATGGCACTCGAACTCTCTGCTTGGGACTCGCTAACGAACAGCAACTTTTCTCGTTTAACGATGACGAGAGAAAGAGAGAGAGAAAGAGAAGGAAAAAGAGATTACTGTAATCTCATCCTCAAACCGATCCAGCCCTTGACTCGCGGATAATTAAGCTTTCGGCTTTGCTCGATGCGTCTTTAATTGTAACGCCGCAGCGTCATGAATATGCAAGCTATCCTTTTTAAATACTGTCTCCCTATCTCGTGCTCCAACTTGGCCAACGGAAACGCCATCGTCACAGGAAGTCGTTGCGCGAACCGGCCGGGGATCCCTCGGAAGATAACGCATTCCGTTATCCATTCATCTCCGTAATCTCTTTTTATGGTTTTTTAAAGGAACGCCAGGTATTTCGGAGCGTCTGAAACTTTCGTACTTTCTACGGAGGAAAAAGAATTATTAACCCTCGACTGCTACTGACCGAGGTATCTCGATGAAATGCTTAAAGCTGAAGGTGTAGGGTGTTGTTAGAAAGTTTGAAGCAATAGAAGGTTATTGAGATTCGACGGAGAAGTTCGGACGAAGATACTTGTAACGTCCAGAATAATTGAGAATTTTAGAGGATCAGTTGAAGGAATTTTTATCGTAACGTCTCCGGAACGGCATGTAGTGGTTTCGCCACCGCCAAATATCGATTTGTCGCTAATTGACTTTCCGACAGAAACGACCACTTTCTTTCTGCAGAGTCGCGCACTATAGTGCATTAGCATACAGTAATTCCTCCATTTCTGAGAACCTATGCTCGCCGTGTTCGTATACGCGTTTCTCTGAGAAAGTCGGGCTAATCCTCAGAAAAGAGAGAACCGGAAGGGAAATCCAAATTCGACAGCTCTCTCTCGTTGCCTTCCACGCTCAAGTCGAGAATGTTTCCCGGTGGCACTTGGAGGGGTCTCCATTTTGCTATTCGCTCGAATACCGCCTAATGAATCCAGTCAGAGACGATGAACAGCCTCTTCTAGAGCAGCCGCCGGCATTGTGCGTCGGGACAATTTCATTACGGGCCTCGTAGCCAGCTTTTTCCGTGACGCTGTCGCTGCTGATTAATTCAGACCCATAGCCAAAGCGCTGTAAACGCAGTCGAGTTCCTTCTTCGACGAACAGTCGAGGAATTCGTCCACGACCGACCCTGGTGACCCAGGGGCTAGATGACGAACCGGAATACCATCCGCCGTTTCCTCTTTCGGAATAGATCATGACGTCGTCGCTAAGGATTTCGCGGAATGCGCGCGTATTGGATTCAGAGAGCAAGATGGAAGTTTCTTCGCGAGGGTGGCGATCGCAGGAAAACATTCCACCGGGGTAAGGCGAATCGGGAGTGTTTTTAAAGAAACTCGGAATTGATAAGTAGACTGCGGATTTTTTGCGTTTATAGGAAATTTGAAACTGTAAACCTACACGGAATGCACGTAATACGAAAAGTTATGTAAAATATGGGAAGTATAGTGCTTTTTGTAACACTCGGTAAGTAAAACAATTTTTGCACCGAGCTTTTATTTTTTCAATTTCATTCTCACAAATACCAATATGCATAAAAATCCGGCTTCTACGGATAAGCTAACGGGTGTATAGTATTCTTATGGATAGTGATTTCTTGTTAAAGTTTGAACATTGACACGCTTTTATTCATGATACATCGGGAAGATTTAAAAAATAACGAAACACGTACAAATTTCTCCCCTCGTTCCTAAATTTTTGTTTAATTTTAGAAATTTGGGGTTGAACCCTGTTAATAATCGTTACTCCACAAGGGTTGGTTGGGGTGGATTAAGGAGACTGGTCCGACAGTACGTTCGTTAGAAATTTTCTTAAGTCTTTCTATTTACTTTTCAACCCTCGACAAGACGAATCTCACACGTTACCGCGCGAAGAGGCCGATTAATTAATCCAAGAGGATCTCGTGCCCTACGGAGAAGCAGTTGACAAATACGAGGGCGAGACAGTTACGCCCTAGTATGATTTGTCTCGTACTTTCCACAATTTTGCCGAATTAATGGCCACACCTGTAGAAGCGACTCCTTGGCTGGCACTTCTCTCGGAGGATCGCCTCGAGAGGGGTCAAAAGGAGCCCCGTGCCTCTTCCAAAATAAATCACCGCCGGTTCTCACCCTCTGTTTCTTCCCCTCTTCTTCTTCCTTACGGTTTTCTTTTCGTCTGCGTTCCCTTTTGTCCCCGGCGAAACGCGGCACGAGTAAATATTCAGTGCGTCTGCGTGTAACATTTATGATAAAGCTGGGCCGACGTTTTATTTATTATTCATGGACGGGAGGATAAAGAGAAAGAGAGAAAGAGAGAGAGAGTCTGCCAGTTTTTCAGGGGCCACTCACGCGGCGGTCGAGTTAAAAAAGTTTCCCTTTAATTAATACCGTTGTCAGTTTCGAGTCCATTTGGGACTTTCCACGCGAGAGAAGGGTCAATCGATAGCGAAATTTCCTTCCTTCCGGTTTGCTAATTTTTCAAGGAATCTCGCTTTCAATTAAATCGATCGGATCGATTAGAATCACTACCGGGATATCGATCATTGAATAGACAGATTGGTTCGAGAAGGATCATCGATTGACTCGTCTGTAATTGAATTCTTTGATGGAAACATGCGCCATTGATTTTCTTTTAAAAGTTCGAGGAGATCTCCTTTTTAATTTTCATTTTTTAACGGTGATGGAGATTCAAGATCATTTTTAGACAACGTTGAAACGTTAAATACGAAATGGAATTAAATATCCTCGTTGGTAGAAGCATCACTTAGCGCAAAAATCAAGGCTAACAAAGACCGAGATGCGTCGGACGGTGTCATAAACATGCAATAACGCTTACCTCGGCCCTCGAGGACTTTCATAAAAACTAATTCTGTCGTTTAATTTCGCCGCTTTATATCACGACGTCGCCGCCTTTTATTACGACGCATATCAGCTTCCGACTCTCTTTTCTTTCTATCTGCCTCGGAAATATTATATATCATAGAATCGGCTGCAACAATCAACAAGAAATTAACTTGCTAGATAAAATCGCATATTCGCTGATTAAACATCTCAAATATTTAGAATTACTCTATTCGTTTTTTAATCCTTTCAGCGTTAAACAGTTTGCTTCTCTAATTTTGTAGAAGATGAGAAAATACGTATCATCGTACCGAATACTGAAACCGTTCCCCTGTAAATGACAGGAAATGTGACTTATATTCTTCCCCCTATACTCTTGCGAATGGAATCCTGCTTCCACTTTCTTGTAATAGTCCTCTTACGAAATAGAAACTCATTTCTCAAAGAATTTCACAATTTCTCGCTTTCCCATCTGTTTTCTTAGCCCCGACACCGGTGTTTGTCACCTGGTTTATCGCTCGTGTCCCTCCTCAGCAGACGCTCGCCATATGAGTTACTTCGGACCGTAGAAAAACTTAATAAAAATAACGGTATTACGGAGGAGAAGAGCGAGGAGGTTTAGGTCTGGTCGCGCTCAGTCTCGGCAATTACCTTCATCCCCGGTGGCAGTCTGGTAAATATAATGGCCGGTCAGGCCGCGAAGAGACAGCCACGGCCCATGGCCAGATATATCGTGGTAGATATTGTGCCAGTACGCTTCCGGAGCCTCTCCAGATCCGCGTCTCGTGCTTGTTACGGGATATATTCTCGAACGAGACGATTCTTGTAAGCGGTGTCTCGCTGACAGAGGGGACCGATCGTTCGACCATGGAATTATGCGGCAAATTTACTTCGCTTCCTGCCACCCTTCGGAGAATTCCAGGAATATCGGCACCGTTAATTAAAGGATTACGTCATGAGTCTCGTTACACCAACGAATATTCCAAATACTTTGCCGGGTATTTTTTTTTTTTTTTTTTTTTTTTTTTTTTTTTTTTTTTTTTTTTTTTTTTTTTTTTTTTTTTTTTTTTTTTTTTTTTTTTTTTTTTTTTTTTTTTTTTTTTTTTTTTTTTTTTTTTTTTTTTTTTTTTTTTTTTTTTTTTTTTTTTTTTTTTTTTTTTTTTTTTTTTTTTTTTTTTTTTTTTTTTTTTTTTTTTTTTTTTTTTTTTTTTTTTTTTTTTTTTTTTTTTTTTTTTTTTTTTTTTTTTTTTTTTTTTTTTTTTTTTTTTTTTTTTTTTTTTTTTTTTTTTTTTTTTTTTTTTTTTTTTTTTTTTTTTTTTTTTTTTTTTTTTTTTTTTTTTTTTTTTTTTTTTTTTTTTTTTTTTTTTTTTTTTTTTTTTTTTTTTTTTTTTTTTTTTTTTTTTTTTTTTTTTTTTTTTTTTTTTTTTTTTTTTTTTTTAGGACTTCACGGAACCCCACATTCTGCCAGAACTGCATTCCATGAAAATACGGTGGGTCGATCACGATGGTTACGCATCGGTAGTCTCTTATTAGATAATAAATAATGGCTAAATCAATTTCGTTTTTATTTTATCTTTAACTGGCCTTGAATTGCAGTAGATGAGCGGTGCCGGTATTCTGCTCGATCTTTAAATAGACTTGAAAAGCTATAACCACTTTAAGTACCTTTAGGTGATGTTATATGGTCCTATCCCAATATTTCAGAATGTTTTCTACGTGTTTCTTTTTGGGTGATTTCCATTGGGAGAAATACTTGCGAGGGCTGACCTCCGGGAAAGCTTTCTTGTTCTCTTAAAACGAGAACCCGCAAGAATTTTCAATGTGACCTAGTTTACTTTTTAAAATGCTATCATTCCGCACAATTTCCTTACAATCGTAGGGACTGAACTTGTCGCGACCGAAACTAATTTATTCTAACTAATCTTTTTTACTTTGTAGTCACGGATGTTTATAGTAATTAAATCGGTTAACAGGTCGATTATTTTGTGAATCCATGGCTCTGAAACCTTCGTCGTTTTATTACACCGTCAAGGAGTTAGATGTTATCAGCGTAGAAGATTTAAGAATATCGGCAGTAACGTTGTCTCGAACTGGAAATAACGAGAGGAAAAAAGGGAAAGTAGAGTACGATCTTCCCATCGATATCGTGGCTCTGTGGAAAGATAATCGAATCGGTTCCCTGGAGGGCCAGTTAAACCGACTGTCGGACCATGCATCCCCATCGCGGACGAGACCGGAAGCGAGGATAATCACCGGTGTTCGCGACCAGTAATTTTCGGCGGAGGAATTTACGGTAGCGATAAATCGAGCAATTATCGCGATAAAACGCCGCGGGGAACGAACTGGCGCGAACTACCACGGGAAAAAAGAGCACGAGACCGAATATACGACCAACGAAAGGGAACTACGAAATTAGAGGGGTACAACGGACTGAACAAAATGGTATTATCACGCGAGATAAAAGGAAAAATGGACCATATTGTCGCTAATTATCAGGAAGTCGGTCAACGGTCGGGCATGGCTATTTAGATAGACATCTGCACTGTGTGTATCTAGCGTGGTTAGTTGGAAAAACGACAAATATCCTTTTTTGTGGAAACTCGGACCAGTTACAGTGTGGGCCTCGGGTAAAGTACTTACAAGTGACCGTATTTTAGAATCACGGCTGCGAGGATCGTTGACAAATATTTGCTGTCCTTTCGGGTCGGAACAAAGGTGACGTTGTCGCGTGTAATTCTCGGATTTATGGGGGATGGCCAAAGAGAAGGAAAGGGTGTGACACGATACGCGCCTGGAGGTTCTTTCGAACGGACCAAAAGTAGTTTTGAAAGTATCTAGAAAAATGCGAGTCCGCTGAGTCGGTTAAATTCTAAGAACATAAATTTTTATGTGACACGTTGCGTGATCCATTTTTAAGAAGAAGTAAAGCAACAGGAATTACGAAGGAAGCAGAAGGAAGGGCGAGGAAACGAGAATTCCGACTGGACTTAATATTATACAGGGTGGTTGGTAACTGGTGGTACAAGCGGAAAGGGGGTGATGCTACGCGAAAAAAGAAGTCGAAAATATAGAATAAAAATTTTTCGTTCGAGGCTTTGTTTTCGAGAAAATCGACATTGAATTTTCGCTCGGTATGCGAGCACTTTATCATGTCTCGTTATAACGGATCTCACTGTAGATGTCTTCTCTCGATAGAAAAATTAAAAAAAAAAAGAATTTTTATTCTATATTTTCGACTTCTTTTTTCGCGTAGCATCACCCCCTTTCCGCTTGTACCACCAGTTACCAACCACCCTGTATAATATTAAGTCCAGTCGGAATATTTTGCTTCTTATAATTTGCAGATGAATGAACAAAATAGAATTTTTAATTCACAATCGATACTACTCTTTCAGAAAATGCTCGTACAACGATGAAACATATCTCATCGGATATTGGTAACAGCGATGTGCTGCACCCTATTACGAATAAAAATCATATCCGTGGAACGAATTCATTCGCTGCCGCGATTCATCAAACGTCGATTAATATCCGGCGCGATTTTCATTAGCAAGCAAAGAATTTTTCGAATCGACCGCGGTATTGTGATTTGATTGATCCGGAAGTCGGCTTCGTTTTATCGAAAAAACGTAGATTAATTTCAACCAAATGCCGGACGACTAAATGTACGAAGCTCGCGTTGTTTTTCCACTCGTATTGCGCAGTTCCAATTTTGGGTGGACAGGAATTTCGCGGTCTCAAGCGTTCTCCCTTTCCCAAGGCGAGGTCTAAAATCACTCGCGGCTGCCTCCACCAGATAAAGAATTGTATTTTTAACTGTTACTCGCTGCTGCACCTTTAGATCTTTCTGTGCAAAATTTTGCTCGTCGGGAGGAAACATTTGAGAGAAATACGAAACGATTTAAATTTCCTTCTCTTTTTAACGGATAGACAGACGTTTAATGGAAATAGTATCGATTAATAACTAACATTGGCGTCCTGAACGTCGTTGATCGAATCAAGGAATTAAGATTTGCTCGAAATTTCCCCTTGAAAACTTCATTCTTGTAAAAGTTTTACTGCTCGCAAATATTTTCGACGATTCCAATGGAAACTGCCTTAACTTTTGCAATTTTATTTTGCCAAAGTCGATAAGTAATAAAAGGAAGAGGAGAAAGGAAGCAGATAATGCTGAATCCATGATTTATTTGGAGCATGCGAGAGAAGAGCGCTCGACGAATCAGCGCCATGGCCACGGCCACAAATCAGTCGAGAAACAACGAAACTTTCAACCAGAAATTGCTCGCTAAGAGCCATCGTAAATTCATTTCGAGCGCGCCACGTAATTTTGCCTCTTGGCTCTACCCTCGGCCGTACTCCAAAATATTTTTCCGGCTCTCTGCACCCTAAAGTCGGCAATTTAAACCTCTAGCACACGGCTGGTTACGCCAACGCTAATTGTCAGACTCGATGATCCGCGATCCTGCCCGTGGCCGATAATCGAATTTCACGATTACGCCTCCGATGCGTGTCTCTCTACGTTGTCGTTCGAATCGTACGACGATTCGTTTTCCACTAAATTATGCCTCCGTGTTCGCTATCAAATGGAAACGAAATGCTGTCGCATCGGCATCGTCGTTATTCCAATGAGACGAACATGAAACAGTTTAACCCTTCTGTGGCCAGACAAAATATTTACGGTTAATGTTTCGATGCGTTAAATGCCCAACGATAATTTGATTTTCGTAAGTTCCCTAAATTTTCAATTTTCTCTTGTAGCGTAACAAATACGGTTTTAAACGATTTCAGCGAAAGGACTGCTTCGAATTATGCGTACGTACAATACCGTGTCAAATCGGATTCTTAATAAAACCTTTAACACTTCTGCCTTCCTCGCAAATAATATTCATGAAATCGTGATTTAAATTTCAATACATTTTAAGTACTATAAAGTGAAGTTGTAATGATTACAATGGATATTTTTAATCGATTATCGTCGATAACTTTTTTATCCATTTTAGAAGCTTATTCCTAAATTTAACGTTATCTTTGCGCATTTTTACTAGGAATCGTAAAAGAACAATTCCTAAAGAAATTTAGAAATGAAATTGCACACACAAAGGCTAGTCCGCGAAATTCTAGTCGGAAATCATATTACAGGACAGTGGGAGCAGCTGTTATGGAGAGCTCAAGTTACTTTGAAATGAGCATCAAAGAAGCGACTAACGAAGGGAAGTTTCTTCGGAAGACACAGAAAACTTTGTCTCTCGGTGAAAATAGGCTATGTGAAACTCGGCTGGTGAGAGGAGAAGAATCAAAGATCGAGCTACAAAGGACCATTCTCTGGAAGGACGTAGAATAAAACTATGCGTTTGAGTGTAACACAATCGTCTAAAACTGGACTGAAGAGGGAGCAAGTTTCGCGGCAAAGAGTAGCCAGAAGAAGGAAAAAGTTTCTTTGCTTCGATTTCGATCGAGAAGCTTGAAACTCGTGGTGAGTTTGCGCGGGGCAACAATTAAACCTGTGCAGAAAGTTGGCGGGGCTTTACGATCAACTATTTGTCCGGTGTCACCAACGATCAGTTTGCAAATTTCCAACTTTTCGCAGAATTCGAGCAAGTCTCGCCTCGACTGTAAATAACGCGACGACGACGCAGCGAAATTTATCTGCGGGTTTCTCCAAGTCGACGATATCCTTTTCACAAAGAAGACTACTATTTTTCAAAGTTCAGCGACACGCTGGAAGCTCATGCCAACGTCGAACACTTTGGATATGTCAGTGGCGCATTCGTGTCGGCGCCACTTCGTCTTCGCGTGAATCATCTTCACTTTTCGGTTTCCGTTTCTTCCAATTCTCCTCTTCCCTTGCGCCGCTCTGAGATGGAAAATATCGAATATTTCAAGTTAAATAGATACCATGATAAAGAGGTTTGTATGTAAATGTCAGTAGCTAATACTGGGACCATTTAACACGTTATAATGGCAAATTATATCAATTATGTTAAGATAAACAGGTATAAAATTCTAACTACTTTATTACTTCATTATCCGAATCAATTATTCATCCACGAGATCATCGTTTGGCCTAGTATATATAAACGAAACTGTAGGTAAATATCTTCATGCCTAGAAATATTTATTTCTCTATAATACTTCTCTATAGTCTTATCAAGAACAACCTGAAAATTCGGATGTCTCAATACCTATGAAACAGAGTGTACGTGCAAATCTTAACTTGCACAAATATGTAATATCCCACAGAATATCTCCGTCTGACCAACAACGATTCAATCTACTTCCACTCGCAATTGCGCTTTTTCGTTTCAATTCGATTTTCATCGAATTCTCCCCAATTCCAGAATTTTACTTCTCTCTATGGACAACGACGTGATTTCACTGCAAAATCCCTCTCGTGACGGTTCCTGCAAGTGAAGCACGAGGGACGAATTGGTCGAGTGACCCTTCGCGTTGTGCACGCTGCGCCTGCAGATCTGCGTTTCCTCGGAATCGGAAGGCCAAGGGGACGCACGAAGATGTCGGGGACTTGGTCTCATCGATCTACGACGACCCTCGACGAAAGGGAGGCAAATTGGGTTATCCTGGCAGAAACGTCGTGCTGGCAACTGAGTTTCGAGCGACACACGCGTCTGTCGGATAGTCCCTTCACGTTGTCACCGGGACAAAACTAACCTCTGGTCAATTATGTAACACGTTGGCTAAAGGGAACCGGACAGCCTTCTCGACAACGTTGATTCACCAACGTTGATTCGAGTTTCAATTTTATTTCGGCTAATGCAGAGTTGATCGTTGAATCAGAAATGCGTAGTCAGTTGTCAAAATCCAATCACAAAATTATTACATGGAAAATATCTATTAAAAAATGTTTTCAAGAATATTTCGAAATGATCGATTCGTATAGACATTTTAGACGTCATATTCAAAAGGAAATAAGACGTCGAATATATGAAAACAACAAGGACTTAAAGAATCAGCGGTTATGTTGACTTTTTCAATAAGAAATTCATGAAATATCGATATTAACGAGTGAAGTTACACAAAGCTTGGGATTAACTTTGACGATATACATCAAAGCGAATGAAATAGATGAGGTGTGTGCCCTTTTCTATATATGTAACTACCAGACCGCCTATCGGATGATTTATACCTTTCATTTCTGGACAGCAGCTGGAAATCTCCGCATCGTCGAACGTCCTCGGCGATCCTCGAGAAATCCCCACGAAGTTACGGGAGTGAGAGACGGTCGGCGACCTTTCCGCGTTCTCGGGGATGCAGAAGCAAAAAAGGCCGACCAGTGGCCAAGGGCGAGCTGACAAATGGATAGGATTTAAGCGGCGCAACCACCAGGGAGAACGCGTTTTTCATCGGCCGAGGCAGAGGGTGGCATTCCTCTGCTTTAAGTAATTGCATCGCAGAGACACCGGTCGGAAAGGGGGGCAAGGAGAAACCGAAAGCATCGTGAGAGCAAACGTCCTCGACTCCGACATGGACTGTGGAAATCTTTATCGATGACTTTCATCGATGTATAAACTCGCCCCTGCTCGAGGTTCGATGTCGGCCAAGCATGCAGAGAGGGGATGAGACACGAGAAACATGCCGAAGGAAGTTGTGCTCGGTCAGGTCGCCAGAGTCGTAGAAAAAGACACGTAAGGCAAAATGTTTTTGGTGAACGAAGGGTGGTGACCTTTCTTACCCACAGGGTGCGGCGCACCCCTCCGCTGAGACCATTAGAAAGACACGAGGAAAATAATGATGGGACAGCCTCTTCTTTTTCTATAGGCTTTCTCGACATCGTCTTAGATTTCGCGTTTAACGAGGGCATTCCGCGAGATAAGCACACAGATTTTAATGATACTTGTTCCTGCTGAGTGAAAATTTCGTAAAGGAAACGTTAATGCGTTACACCCGATCTCTGCTGACGAGAGGTTCTGATTTACAATGCTAAGCGTGAAATGATCGAAACAACGTACCGTTAAACACGGAAGATAGTTGTATCCATATGCAACGCTTTCTATGCTTCTGCTAATCAACAACGAATAACATCAGTGTCCCTCTAACTGGAATTCCAACTAATCGACGAAACTGCTTCGGCGCAACATCATCGGAAATAAGTGATTCTCCACCACAGAGCTGTAAGGTCCTGTTAGCGAAAGAGCGGACGTAGTCGACCACGAATAATCCCTAATAATTCCGCGTGATTTACCTTCGATAGTATCCGTGGCAGGCTCGATTCACCGCGAAATTGTTATCTCACGGTGCATGTCTGTCCGCGTCACAGGGACGACTCGAGAAAAGGACAAAGAACATCCGGAAGACAAAACGTTTCGGCCACGGCCGTGACTGACCCTTCGCCATGCTGGATCCATTAGGGACCAACGAGACACGACACGGGGAAAATAACGACAGACCGATCTCATCGGTTTCCATAGCCGCAAAGCTCAGTGGGAAAGTTCTTAACGACCCTGCCGTTCGAATCACGAGGAGGAAAGGTCGGTGAATAAGGACAGGGAGAGAGAGAGAGAGAGAGAGAGAGAGAGAGAGAGAGAGAGAGAGAGAGGGAGGGAGAGAGGAAAGGAAACGGAGAACAGCTTAAACGCAAGGTAATGCGAATTTCGTAAGGAGCATTAACTTCGGCAATAAACGCCGCGAAGAAATTAACGGCAAATCGCGGGAAACTTCTTGCGGAAGTACTACTAAACAAACGGGAATATCGGTGTTCGCGCGATATAGCCATCCGTTTCCAAGAAACGAAGCCCTGTGACCCTTGCTACCTTCAACGATTATTCTAGTGGCTTTATTCATGGTATGACTGTTTCGCGGAAAGAAGACACAAGGGACTATTCTACCGTTTCAACGACATAATCTCAGTTGGTTTTATCTTTCCGCGGTTATTCCTTCCGTTACACTCGTAAAACACTTCGTTGCATAGTGTATCGCTCGATTTACCATATTTAATACCACTGAAATAATTTAATTTCGATGTTCGGTAATTTTCGCAGATCAACCAACAATCCTATTTCGTCGTTTAAAAGACAGTTCGGAGAGCGACGATACAATACGAAGAACCGGTTAAATCTTCGAAAAGCCAGTATTTTCGTTACAAGCGCACAAAACCCCGTATTTCAAAGTCCAACTTTCGGTCTGGTAGACTTTTAACAACAGTTCCCGACGAACAGACTAAAGGACAATCCAGTGCCTGAAATCCCGCGATAATTATTTAAGCGCGGGTACTCGTCGTTTCGACGAGGTGCAAGCGGATCGTCGAAAAAGCTAGACCGAATTACGACGTCGGGGCTTGCAGGGGTTGGACCGCGGACATACGTCAAAAACGAGCAGCGTTGCCGACCGAACCACGAAAATTAGCAACTTTCATTACTGGTCGCGTATAGCCACACGCGTTCTTTCACGCGAACGTGTTTCCAACCCGCGAACGAGCGGTCAGCTTGTCTCTGGCATACCGAAGAGATGAAAGAAACGTGTTTAAACCGCGTTTCACTGTCAGCTTCCTCCCCCCGATGTTCCCTCGTTTTTCCTTTCAGCGGTGCTCGCCGGCTGTCTAATTAATTAAATGTAAACCCAACTCGCCGTTTCTCCTCTTCCACCCAGCGGTAGTCGCGTCTGCTAGCCTCTTTAGCCTCGTCTTCTTCCTTCTGACGTCGCTCGCCTCTCCGCTTCGTCAAATGCCTTCATCTCGGATTCGAGACGAGTCGAGCTTCGGAAATTCCTCGAGTCACTTATTTGCGTTTACCCCAGGATCGTGTCTTCGCCAACGCAGACGGCTAATTGGCCTGCGTTGCATCCCTTATCCTTCTTCCTTTTCTACGAGTTACACCACTAACGGCTATTCCGTTCGATACTCCGCAATTCTGCTCGCCAATTAGCTAACATTTTACTATGCCTGGCGCTCTTCTAAGATTCGGTTCTATCGTGCAGATATTCTTTTCAGCAAATCCATATTCGTAGTATTCGCAGATCGTAAGAGATAATCAGTTCAGTTTACGGTCTCGGTATATCGTAACCACAACTGCGCCGATTACACCCTTAAATTTACATCTTCGTAGTGTAAGTACTGTGCGTTTGCTGAAGAGGAGACCAGCGCGACGGCATACGGGCAGAAGTGCTGTTGCTCTGTATTGTTCGCGGTCACACGTTGCTGTATTGTATATTCGACATATTCGGTCAATACGTGTGCTTATCCCTACAATTATATCGAGTCTACACGAAACAACCAATTTGACTCGCATTTTCCACGCTAGCCTTCTTTTCATCCCCTGAGTGTTGAGAAGTATTTTGGGCGGATTCTTTTTTATTCTCTAAACTGCGTGTTTGGACGCTACCTTGGACTCTCGCAGACGACTGACTCCCCGAACCAACTTGTGATATTTTCTAAAAACTAAGGAAAGCTGATCGAATAATTTTTTCGACTTCTTCTCTAACACGTTGTTTTAGATACGATGCCTATGTCTCCTAGAGAGAACAATTTGTCCCATGTAAGTTTTCCACTGCGTCCTCGACATTTTCCAGACTCGGAAAATTGGATTTGTACCTCGCTATTGTTCTCCTTTGGCCCAGACGGTTGGCGCCAATAGTACTTGACTCGAGAAACAAACGTTTTCGTCTACCAACGGAATTACGACCATACATCATTCAACAAGACGTAACAAACTCGCTAAAACTAAGCTCGTATCCAGTAACCTGAACCAGGCCTCGAACCGAAAAATTACATATTCAGACTGCACACCGCTTGACCGTTTTATCTCTGTCCGCAGCAGGCAATTACTTACTTTGGAGCGCCTGCAGACTTTGTCCCCGCCTCATAAAGCGAGAGCATCAGTGGCATCTCTTAATCCCATAAAGGGGTTGAATCGCGAGTTATAGTCGGGCAAGCCCAGGCCGCGCCTCGGGCCTGCGTTTTAAGCCAGCCAACGACAAAATGCGAAACCGTCCGCTCATTATCATAAACGTTGCTCGCCGACTGCTATTAGCCGGTTCTTCAGATTTTGCAACGGGGTCAGTGTGAAGGGAAAGACAGTACTATACGAACATCGCAGGATACAAATTCCGTTATAGTATTGTGTTGTACGGGACTCAGAACGCTAAAAGCGTTTAAAATTTGGGCTAAGTTAGCTAATTCTGAAGTCTTCTATTTTAATTGATATATTTTTTATATTTACGCGATAGAAATTATTTATAAGATTTATCGTGCAAAGATTAAACAATGAAAGATCTAGAACGCTTCTCAAAAATAGCAATCGGTGCCGTAAACCTAATCAGTCGAAGCAAGATCGAACATCTACTGTACTTTGAAACGTCAGCCATGGTCAGCCATAAGATAGATAAGATGGAAGTGGTAATGCGATGCGCGTTCTTGCATCACCTTGCTCGCAGGAAGTCGAGAACGAAGAACAGGGAAAGGGAACAGGCAGTCGTTTAGATCACCACGAAGGATCCGGACTTTTCGGATCTCTTTCGGGGTGAATTTGAAACGATGGATCAACAAGATTGGGGGTGGAATCTTCGTATATCTTTTTTTCATACGGTCTGGTGAATTGATGTCTCGTCTGTGGGTCAGTTTCAAGGGGGCGAGCCAGCATTGGAAACGAATATTGTCGAAATTTACCTTCCCAGGTAGGTGGTTACTTTCCTGCAGAAATATAATTTTTGGAATACGTTAAATATTTGAAAGTATCATTAAATACAATTTTAATACAGAGGCGCATTCGTGTTAAGAAACTTCCGTTCTGAAGTAATATCGCACGAATTTTCGGTCGCATCGGGGATCAACGACTTTTTCTCGAGGCAATCTCCGCCATTAAAGCGTAACTCGGTCATTAAACGAAGCTCGTTCAGCTGATCGCTACGCTACGAGCTTGACGCATTCTCCCTCTCTCTTTCTTTCTTCCTGCCTTAAACGCGCCATCAAAGCATTCTCGATCACGAAAGCGATCTTCCATGACGTTCCTCTCTCGATTCCTTCCTCCACCGATCGTTGACCTTAATTGACCTATTCCACGAAGAGGTCGACGTGACACGAGCCCTCATCGAACTTGATTCTTTCACGAAATCTCTGGCTTCCAGGGCTACGCATAATTGAATGCTTAATACGAAGTTTTTAAGCTTCGAGTCTTTAATACTAGGGCATAATGCGAGGGATATCGAAGTTACTAATTAACTAGTTAAATTTTCACACTGTTTAACAAACTTTGTCCGTTTAGTTATTTTAATATGAATACCTCTTTATTTTTTAACATCCACTCTTTATTAATTGGCTCGCTCGGTCTTCGCCAATTTTTTCGTAAGGAGCTCGACGTCGACATATCTTGTTGCTATGATATTGTTTTGAAAACCGTGAAACCGTAGGATTGAAATCCTTGAAAACGCGAGAAACCTAATAAGTTACCGCGATATTAATACGTGTGATACAATAGAGTTCTATCGACAAACACTTCGATATAGCGAAAAGCAATTACCAGACGAACGCCGTTCTTCGTTAAATAATTTACGGAGACAAGCATGATGTACGGTTTCGTACCGGTTTCTCCGATATCGAAATTCATTTCAATTTTTGCGGTCACGAAAGGCATCGTTATTAGTTAAGAGATTGACTCCCAATATCATCTTCGATCTTTTGTCGAACAAGTTCGAGCCCATCGCGTGTCTCGTTGCTTGGTTCGTGTCCCGGCACGACCGCTAAGATTTCCCCTTGTATCGCAAAGGAAACGTCTACCGTCTGACTAAATACCTCTGAGGACGAAATTTTCCGTAATTAGAGAGAAAGCGGCCCCTTTGATCTCCCCTCCGTTACAGAGAAGTACCGCGAACGAGCAAAGAGATTGCCCTCGCAACGATCGATCGAAATAATTGCGCGGCCCGAAATTTCCATAACGCGATGGAACGGCTGTCTGTTGGTTTTCCTGTCGGCTCGTAATTTGCCACAATTTAAGCACCGACCCGACCCCACGTGTAACGAGTATCTCTCCGATAAATGCTTGATATTAACGATTAAGTTTCGTTGGATAGCTTCTTAGCATATAAACTCGATTATTTTGTTGAATTATCGAGTATAAGGGGAAATTCGACTTTGCTTCCTCGAGATATCGAAGTTTACTCTTTGAACGCAAACGTTCGTAATTTTTACCATTGACCGAGCTTTCAGTTGTTTACTTACTTATTTATTTACGGGATAGAATCACCGTCATATAAAAGATAGCGTGCAAGTGAAAGAGATACGTCATCGTGCATGAATAAGTTAAGAACGAATTATTCTGGATTTTTCCCTATTTTGCTGAGAAGAAGAGAGAGAGAGTGAGAGAAGCTGTGCGATATTCGAAGCTAATAATCCGCGAAAATTTCATTAAATCCAACTTGAACCGCGCACTGCGAGAATATTGAGAAATATAAATAGCAATATTCCTCAAGGAAAATATCAGTCGAAACCCCATCCACCTGTTCAAAGTCTGAAAACTCCCGGTAAATTTCCACTTCTGGTAGAGTTTGACTTCTCCGAGACGACATGGTTGGTCGACGAATAGATTTCTGAAAGTTCCAGTTTGCACCTCTCTGTTTCTTCGTTTCCGGGAGCTGTAATTAGGGAAATGAAAGGGGCTTGGAGTTCGATTTCTCCCTTGAAACCACTTCGTCTTCAACAATGGCCAAAGTAACGGCGAAAAGAAGTAAACTTTTAATTTATTTAAAATCCCCGTGATGTTGGGGGCGAAGCGGGGAAGATTACGTCCTATAATGAATTCTTATTCGATCCCGAAATTAAAGAGGTCGCGAGTAGGGTGCTGAAAATCCAGGGAAGGTAACATCATGAAAAACTCGTGGGTAAACTCGAAGGAAAGAAGATGAAGGAGGCACACAGGATATCCTGTATTAGAAGTTACGTTTATCAAGCGAAATGCGCAGTTTTCGAGGCTGTACATTCACCCTTGTACACCTTCCTTCGCCAGCCCCCTCTCTGTTTCTTTCGCACGCCTCTTTACGATTGTTTCCGTCGTCGTGTCGATCGATCCGCGATGCCCTTACCGCAACATTTCCGAACAATCTTTCCATCTTTCGGATTTCGACGTGGATTAACTTTCGGAAACGGAAGCCTCCTTCCGGAAATTGCGATCACGCGACAAGAGCCGAAACAATGCAGTCGAATCCAATTATACGTGGAAGAATCGAACTCTCTCTCTTAAAGACTAGAATGATTAACGATGCTTTCACCGTATTTGCGCCGAAGCTTATACATTCTGGTTAAAATATATTTTATTTTAATCGTTATAGACGAAAACAAAGATTTAATAATCCACTGTATATCCGTCACCAGAAATTATGCCAAACGAACAATACAATTAAAATCAGATATTAAATCTTATCGTATCTTATATAAGATAAAAGATATATTTTAATTCAATGGAATCGACTGTTTCATTGAAGACCATAAAACGATCAATGATTCCATCCGATAAACTATCGGTATAAATTATCGTGTCGCGTCGTAATTTATTTTGCCCCAAGAAAATAACCATGATTATACAGAAACCATGCAACCGATCGAACGAAAACATACCCTATTCGCATTCAGCGGTTCATTCCATCGAGATCCTATTACATCGACATTTCTATCCCGTAATTGGCTCGATTCGTACATCCATCAACTTTCTGTCCCGCGCCGTCGAGCATGGATAAATATTTTCTTCTAATATCTCGAGACGAACGTTCCTTTGAGGAGCGTGAAATTCAGTAGAAACGGCCGGGAATCGTCAGACGCGGCGAGATATCGTTCAACGCTGCCATCGGCAATACCACTGATACCTTTCGTTATCGTTCTCCCTGAAGCTTCGTATTAAATAGCCAGGAGCTCTTTACGTGTCTACCACGTCGAAGCTTTTCGTTCCACATCAAAGCAAATGGATACACCAGCCAGATGTGTATTTTTCTGCTGATCCCTTCGTTTTCGTTTTCCAAGCTAACCTTTGCCCGTTAACGCGAGCCAACCGCCAAAAAGTCATACACCGTGACTCGCCTGGCTCGTCTAAGTGATCAAACCGTGGAATTCCGAAGGTTCCTACTTTACCAGAGTTGGAAACTTGACATTTCGATCGATACGGGTTTCCATAAATGGAAACGAGAGATTCGATCATTGAGAAATGAAATTGCCACTTATCTGTTAGTCGTTTATTACTTCATCTGCAAATAGTGATCTCACTCCGAGCAAACTGCGGATCTTTACGCGTAGTATATGGCGAATGTAAAAATGCAAATATTTCTTAAACGTATATGACATACAGGATTATGTAAAATGCTCTAATTGAAATACTCGATATTTACTGGGTGAAACAAATTTTCATGTAGGTTCTGTTTTTTTGATCAGATTGATATAAACGTGAAATTGCATAAACATTTGCAGCCTCGTTATGAGATAATACACAAAACTTGATCTCGTCGAAACTATAGTAGTGTCCACTTAGCTTGGGCTTCGTCGTATTCCTATCAGTCGTTAAATTATAGGATTTAATCATACTTGTGATGGTATGTTCAGTAAGCTGTTTCTGTATTTTGGGCTTGGTGTTACTCAGTTTAATGTACTTTTTCTGGTAACTTAAGCGATAAAATATTGAACTTATTGCAGTTAAGAGGACACTACTGTAGTATTTCGAAATGAACAAAGCAACCATCTTTTTCATCTCAAATATGAAACAGTACTGACAGTAGAACCGAGGGTAGCAACGTTGTGGTCACTACCTGTTCCGAGCCAGAATTATTTTTTTTACGTGAATATTGCGAGGTTGGGTTTGTGTCTAAATGCGAGGCGATCCAAAGTCTGTAGAAGTAGACGTCCGTGTAGACACCAGGCGTACGTGGCCGTGCACAACCATCTCCACCGGAAACCACACCCGTTAGAAATCCATTGCAGATCATACCGCCTCCAGAATCGCCCTATGAAACATTTAAGAAAATCAAAAGAACTACTTTCGACTCTTTTTAACGTTTTACGATTAAATGTTTCGCTCTGAAACCTGTACGAGGTACGAACAAGTCGAAAATTATAAATTGTTAAGATTCATGATTGCGATGACAATACACGAGTCGTTATGTATTTCCCATCTTAAAATCTACCATACAGGAACTATACGATAAGCAATAGTTAAATAATTACATCCAAACCTCACGTGAAACGATCTTTTCTTAAATGTGCAATACAATATAGTTATTGTAATACATCACCATTTTCATCACAGTGAAAGAGTTGATTTATCTCTGAGTACATAATCGAGAATAACGAACCTAACTTTACTATAGTCAACGTTGCTCGAATTCTTTTTCGTTAAGAGTTGCTTGACGTTTTAATAGAATGTGTGCTTTACCTGGCAAGCATCCCTTTGGCCCTCCATGTATCCAGCACAAAGCATCCCAGCTGGGAAATCAGTTATGTTCTCCAAAAGTTTCTTGCACGTGGTATGGCTCAACAGTGGCAAATCTATGTACATGAGGTTCTCGCTGGTAATTGGATAATCCTAAACGAAAGAATCTCCGATATAAATTTACATCTGCCTAAATAGATATATATATGATAGCAGGTGCACACCGACAGACTTACTTCCGCTGGGTAACCCCATCCTGCTACCTGACAAATCGTTTCTGGAACAGCGGTATGAGTCGCGAGAGGAGCAACGTTAACTTCCGGCGTTAATGTAAATGGCACTTTGAGCTGAAAACGTAAATATTCGAATGAAAAAATTTATGAAAATTGACGATACTTGCTAAAGCTACGAAAAATAATATCGTACAGCAAGAAGAGCTACGTCATTCTCCAAGGTTTCTGTATTGAACTTGGGATGAACATAAATCTTGTCTACGCCCCTTCTTTGACCAGTCTGGCTTTGTTGACTGAGTTTAATGTCTCCGGCAACTACTATGATTGTCCAAGGCTGTATCTGCGAGTCATGTCTATGAAAGTGACACCATGTTGAAAATGATTACTCGGAAATAGACTATGCGTGTTTATGTGTTACGAGAAATTTAAATATACATGCAAGTATATACAGAATATAACGCAATGTTCAAAACCGTATAAATTATTCAAATTGAGGTCGTAGTAATATTTGATAAGTGAAACTGTCCCAGTTGCGTCTCCTCTGTCACGCTTATAGATAGATGAAATTGCATCGTTGTCTGCAATTTACTCTTAACTGACATTTACGCGCTTATGGCGAGTTTAAATAAGTAGAAACGCACGAAATGCACATTTTGAATCACTCACTCCTCAAACATGCAATGCGCTGCTGTGAGCACATATTGTTCGTCTATCAGTGATCCTCCGCAGAAGTGTGCATTGCTGTAACTTTCTCTTAAAGATACCTGCGAAAAACATTTTCTAGGAAATAATTAACTTACTCTTCAAATCACATTATCACGATACATAGAATCGACTGATATATAGAACAACTAAACATTCGCGACATGAAAATATCTTATAAAAATACGACACATACCTGATAAGGAAATTGCCTTAGTGCAGCTTTTGTCCCGTTAACTATACGTCCGTGCAAGTTATGCGTCCATTCTACCTGCGAATTGGGATTTACGGTAGTCTCGGTTGTTTCAGTAGTAGTCGACTGTGGAAGCAGGCCTCCTATAACATTTGTTTAAATAAGTTCACGCGTCACGCTTATGCTCTCCATTTTTTCACAACTTAATACAAAAGAATTATATTGACACGATGAATTGCGCCATAATTAATAGATAAAGGTTGAAGAAATTCCTAGTCAATTGCTTATCTTTGTACTCGTACTTAATAAATGTAAGTACTGTGTACTTACATTACTATTACATACAAATTTTGTTATTATACTTATAACAAAGTATTTAATACATATTTTAAGCGTGTATGTAGTGTTTTCTGGAAATCCGTGAATTAAAGCAACTACATCGACGTAAAATAAACGAACGTAGGAAGAGTAGAAAATTTCATTGAACTATATGTATATTATTGCACAATCGTAAACCAATGTACACTGTTATACTAGATACAATGATGCTTATCAAAAGGTATTCATTTATTGTTCACTTACCATCGACGAAGCTATTCACGATGAACGCTGCTGCCAAAACGAGAGGTATTATCCGCATTTTCATTGCGCTGTTAATTATTTCTTTATTTATCCACCTCTATTGTATTATATTTTATTTCTGTGTCAGTGTTGAATTCTGTTTCTCCTTCGCCACTCACCGCCAGCGACTGATCACGATACGATGAAAATGGATAAAGAATCTCGTTATCGCGGTAGAATGGATTTATCTTCAAACGATATCTATCGGTTATCACATACGTCAATTAGAATTGGAATAATTGGTAATGTTCATCTTCAAAAAAGATAATATTGAGTCTCGCGTTTCTCAAAGATATTAGTTCTAGAAAATTTTCAGGAAAACTTTTATTTAACCATTACGTTATTTATTACGAAAATAATAATCATATCTGGTACGAGCCATTCGCCATTAATTATGTAAATTCCCTTGACGTTCTTAATGATCGAAGTGGTGGATATATCTGACTGTTTGATCCACTTTGACGATGCTATCGACCTAGCTTCAGTGACTTGCGGACTCTCACGCACATCGATTTACCAGAACACCGAGATAACGAGCAGTATCGACGGTAGTAAGTAAGATTTGTTGCACACAATTACCAATTTAATTCGTTATCATCGTTGTTGGGAAATTTCAGTGAGGACCAGATATATCTTTCTGATAAACGAATAATAGCATCGGTTATTTCCATGCCCGTTATTATCAGCTTCTTATTGTTACACATGAAACGGCCAATTTCATAAAAGCGTTGTTAAATAATGCCAATTAGGTCGCGTTGCTCGAACTCGATTTCTTATTCATTCGGGTAGCTATCTAGTGGCAAATGATATCTACAGAATCACACGTATATGAAATGTTAATTACGATGATAATTATATTTATATGGCATTTACGTTTATAATTATACTTATCAACACGAAACATAAACGTACCTTCGTAAAGGTACGAATACCTGAGTGAATCACAGTGATCGATCTTCCTAATCAAAATTTCTAACATGTTCAAACTTGTGATTTCGTGAACGTGTCGAGGAACGAACAGCGATTCTCTTAGGGATTCAAAGGTCTTCTCTGTTTGTACAAAGAAAAACAGTCTAACCGGATTATAATTTCCTCTGGCATCGGAAGGCTCCCTTTCGAGCCAGTTTCATCCAAGACCTTCATCCCTAGGGTTTGTCGGCGTGCGTTCGCGAATCGATAAACAAAACACGCGAAGCGTAAACAACCCCCCGCGTAATATTTCCTCGGTACCCAGTTACGTTCCCTGACGCAAACATCAATCCCGACGAGTAAATTCTCTTCGACGGGTCCTCAAACATTCCGCGGCAGGCTCGTCGTGGAATCTGGTCTTCGTGCAATGAAACCTGCCAAGGAGACGGTACGAAGGGCGAGAAAAGAATGAAATTGATATCTTTCAGATTAGTTTGTTCGCGTTTACAGATAGCCGAAAGAAAATAAAATCACCGAGAAAAGTAGTATGTAATCGTACATTTGTTAAGAAACTTTGACAAATTTATTTTATATACCAGTGGTTCGCGAAAGTATATGAACGCTTATAGAAAGTTATATTAATCATATCGATAGATTTCGATATTCGGCAATGCCACTTTTAACATTTTTTATCTGTTTAAGATTATCTATACTGTATACATTTATAGCGTATACTGTATACGTGTCGGAATTTCTCTGTACATTTCCGCATTTTCAGATTTGATCGATATAATCGCGATAAAAGCTTGAAATGTTTTAACATATACATGCAAGTTTTTTATGGCAAGCCTTGAAATACCTTTTCTCAGCCAGTGTACAAGTTAGATCACTTTGTGCGAAGTTCAAGATCGAGTTTTAAGATCTTGCAGCGCAATTAACTCGAACAACCTTATCTCACGCTGTCTCGTGAAACGTTGTCGTGGCAAAAGTTTCAATGAAGTAGATCGCCAAACGATATGTATGTGATAATGCAATTCTAATGAAATCCTTGAACAGAATGGCGTGAAGTCGACTGGTTCGATCAGGTCGAACAGTTAATTAGCATCTGGCGGAAGCTTTGGAAGGGTAGTCCGATCGAACGCGACCGGTACGCTAGACAACGAATGGCCCGGAGCTCTCGACCGGCCTGTTGGCCACGCGGAGATTGTATACAGGGGTTGTACGGGCTTGTACACGGGGTTGCTTGAATACGGGGATGGGTAATGGTGGCTCCTATCAGCTCTGTACACTCTCTCTTGCGCGACGCCTCTCACTCGCGCCCTCGAAAAGCCCGTCACGAGCAACGATATTCCGGTGAGTTACGCCGATGGTACCTGAAACGCGCGCTCACCGACCGACCACTTTGCATATTGGATACTCGTTCTACTAGCTGTTCAATGGCGTCTTCGGTGGACGTGTTGAAAAATCCTTGCGAATCTTCGCGTCAGAATTCATAGAAATTTTCTTCTCTTCGATTACGGTGAAGCGTGCTGGAATCAAAGGCGAAAACTAAATTTTTTACGAAAGAATGCAAGTGAGAAAAAATTAATTTTCGTAAGTATCGTCGTTAGAAATATTCGGAGAAAATAGAAACGTGTATCCACAGCTATATATAACGCATATACTAAGAGAAATCAATGTTTTGTTAAATGAAATTTTATCACGAAGATCTCTTTAGGTAATCGATAATAATTGCAAAGATTACGATCAATAAATTCATAATGTGATAACGAATAGCGTAGATGGAGTATAAAATATCGAATGGAAAATTTCTATTCGAACAGCGAAATTTCAAGTCTGGTTTGTTTTCTTCTACTGGAACCGTTTACGGCCACCTTCCAAGTCTCTCTCTTCGTCTTCTTTCCTCCAGAGTTCCTCCTTCGACGTACCTCTTCGTCCTTCCCACAGGTCGGTTACGTGCTACCTCCGCTCGATTCCTTGTACCCGGGTCGAGGAATCATTCTCGATGGAACCGAGGATAATGTTTATGGGACGTAATGATAAGGAATGCTGTCTCGGGTCGATCTACCCTTGAACCAGCTCGCTGTATATGTTGAACGTTATTTGGTTACATTCGTTGTCAGATACGGAGCTATACGATTCGTGCGTAGATACATCACACAACATCCAGTCATCGATTACGCTTTCTCGTCACTTTGCGTTCGTGTCTGGATCTTCTTGTAATTCCGCATGGACATTTTTTCTCTTCTTCGATACGCGGTTTATAGAAATAGAAATATAATGATCGCGTTCGAGACAGAACAACGACGTTAATAATATATCACTACATAATGTAACTATACACGTGGTAAAATCAAAGTCTTCGTAAGTCCTTTTCACTGTCCACTTCAATCTGAAACTCTATAGAAAGGCAATTATCATTTAATAACGTCCTTTTACCTTCGTGGCAACTTCCATGTCGTTTCAATCAACCGAAACCAAAAAATCATCCGACTAAAAGGCTTCGAGTATGATTTTTATCGGTCTATGAAATACATTACGTCGCTGACTGGCTACGACCTTGACAAAGTGGCGAACTCACGACCCTATTCATCCGGTCCCTTGCGCCGCGGGCGCAACAGCGGCGTGGAAAGAGGAAGAAGGCAACCTTGACTGGAGTGCAACCAGTTAAAGGGCCGTTCAAGGTCTACCAGACGGTTCCCAGTCCATCGTCTGGCCGACTGGCTGGCTGACTGGCTGGCTGGCTGGCTGGCTGGTTGGTTGGCTGGCTGGCTTGGTTGGTCGTTACGCTTCGCCAAGTGGACGACGGATGGAAACAGCCAGAACGGAACCTCTTCCGTTCCCCATGCAAACACCGTTTTACTTCGGGAACTGCAATAACGAGCAGTGTGTTTCTTTTCTCCCTTCGATTCCACTGATTGGTCGCTCCATCGAGGCCAGAGTTAATTATCGGAACCTTTCGGAAATCGATTTCCATTCACCGGTTACGTTTCATAGCGTTTCGTAGTTGAATAAATTTAAAAACTACTATTATTATCGTTATATTAACTATTTATTATATTATACGAACATAGTTCGGCGTACAACAGCGAAATAGAGATGATCTTTGGACGAGTAGCAGACGACGAGCAGAATGAAAGGGCAGCAGAGGAAAGAAAATAGAAAATGAAAAAGCGTGAAGACAGAATCCGTGAAAAAATCGATAATCAAAGACGAGCCAAAGATTTAACGATCGACGTTGTCTCATTTATTCGAAATTTCGAAGCAACGAAATTTTCTATACACCTAAAACTAATATTAACGAATATGAAATTAATTTGATGTATATGAAATTTATTTTGCAGGAGAAATTAAGGTAGAGGATGGTCGGTGAAATGGTTGAATTTCAAAGTTAAAACTCCGATGATGGAGAAGGTTTCGCGAAGGTTGAATATTGTATGGGTTTCGTCACACTTTCATCTAGATGGGACGGGCTGTCGTCGCTCGACAAGCTTTCCCCCCCGCAGCTTTTCCCTCTCGGTGGAAGTGTTCGTGACGGCTGCCAGTATGTGGCAATCGAAGCTCTTTCCTCCGCGGTGAAATTGGGTTGCGCCTCTTTCCATTTGCCACCGCTGATGGCTGCCGTTAACACGCGATTTCTTTATCCTCTTTGACTTATGACGTGCCTTAAAATCGAACGTTCTGCAACAATCGATTTAGAAAGTAAAGAAAACAAACATGTGCAAAGGATACGATAAATTAAACGAGACTCTTGGAGAGGTGAGAAAGTTGGTTGGTCGTTACGCTTCGCCAAGTGGACGACGGATGGAAACAGCCAGAACGGAACCTCTTCCGTTCCCCATGCAAACACCGTTTTACTTCGGGAACTGCAATAACGAGCAGTGTGTTTCTTTTCTCCCTTCGATTCCACTGATTGGTCGCTCCATCGAGGCCAGAGTTAATTATCGGAACCTTTCGGAAATCGATTTCCATTCACCGGTTACGTTTCATAGCGTTTCGTAGTTGAATAAATTTAAAAACTACTATTATTATCGTTATATTAACTATTTATTATATTATACGAACATAGTTCGGCGTACAACAGCGAAATAGAGATGATCTTTGGACGAGTAGCAGACGACGAGCAGAATGAAAGGGCAGCAGAGGAAAGAAAATAGAAAATGAAAAAGCGTGAAGACAGAATCCGTGAAAAAATCGATAATCAAAGACGAGCCAAAGATTTAACGATCGACGTTGTCTCATTTATTCGAAATTTCGAAGCAACGAAATTTTCTATACACCTAAAACTAATATTAACGAATATGAAATTAATTTGATGTATATGAAATTTATTTTGCAGGAGAAATTAAGGTAGAGGATGGTCGGTGAAATGGTTGAATTTCAAAGTTAAAACTCCGATGATGGAGAAGGTTTCGCGAAGGTTGAATATTGTATGGGTTTCGTCACACTTTCATCTAGATGGGACGGGCTGTCGTCGCTCGACAAGCTTTCCCCCCCGCAGCTTTTCCCTCTCGGTGGAAGTGTTCGTGACGGCTGCCAGTATGTGGCAATCGAAGCTCTTTCCTCCGCGGTGAAATTGGGTTGCGCCTCTTTCCATTTGCCACCGCTGATGGCTGCCGTTAACACGCGATTTCTTTATCCTCTTTGACTTATGACGTGCCTTAAAATCGAACGTTCTGCAACAATCGATTTAGAAAGTAAAGAAAACAAACATGTGCAAAGGATACGATAAATTAAACGAGACTCTTGGAGAGGTGAGAAAGACGTACAACGTGCCAATTATAATATTTTAAAGATTTAAGAATCCCCGTTGCAAAGCCTGTATTCTGCGAGAGAAAACATTGGTAGCGTGCAAATTTAACGACGCATAATGTCGAAAATAAGAGGGAAAAGTGTCGTCCGCTTTCGAATTCCGCCTCTACTCGCTCGTAAATAACGCTTCGATTTTAACCAACAACCCCAGCTCGCTCGTAACATCCGACATTTACATAATTCTCGATATTACGGGGAAATACGTTAACGCGACGGTTGCTTATTCTGACGTGGTCGTCCATTTTCTCTAGATTTTTGTTCGTAGCACGTAGGATTAAATCGATATTACGATATTACGATATTACGATATTACGATGGATTTAATCTTTCCTCATGCTCGTACGTTTGACTAATGATTTTCCGATGAACGTCCAACGATCGAGGATGCTTCTTAGTCTTTGCTCAGATGAAATTTGCTCGAACCAGACGAAATTAAACGTTTACTTGCTACGTTATTAATCACCAAATACCGTGTTGCGTTTGCCGATGTAGCATATCGATCAATAGCTTGTTACCAGGAATTCAAAAAGTCGCACGATGCAAATGACATCGAGATTGCATCTCTACTCCCTGCTGAATTAATCACAGTTATCTGAAGGTCCATGCCTGCGACAGAGGCAACTCCGATAATTTTCAGATGCCCGATCAATGTCTCGAAACTGTAATTTCAATTACGGACGCGAGTAAACGCCAAATTTCACGACTTCCATTTCCAACTAACTGTAATAATCATGAATCGAACAATACGAAGATATGCTATGACTGTTATCACGAATAATTACCAAACAATTGGTAATATTTATTTACAATTCCATATATCGGAATCTTTTTTAAGGCCAATCCTGAATGTACCATTTGCACGAACTTCCACCGTCCTGTTGTAATTCATCCGAACAAACGAGCAAATCAAAGAAGACACGAATCGTTTGCTTCCCCATAGAGTCGCACAATTTTTTCACTGGTTTTGGGGAACCTCGTGTGCCAAGTCGCAAGCAATCGTTGTCTGCTTGACGCGGTCCTAAGGGAATGAGATCGGGATACACGCTCCGCGTGTTCTCCTTGACGAACAGGAGGGCTGGGACGGAAATACTAGAAGACCCCGTTCGACTTCTCGTGCCATTAGGCGGTGCAGGAAGTTTTTCAAAGCCTCGCTTCACCTCCGGGGCCACTTCCCTCCGAGACGTTGAATTTTCCCGCCGAAGTGATTCGCTGGTAATATCTTACATCCTCCGATGAAATATTTAATCGTTAACCTCTTAACCCATTGACATACACAGTAAAATGAGCGAAATACACGAGCAACATTTTGTTACACTATCCATGACATCCAATAGCGAACGAAAGTTGTGGTATTTAAGCTGTTAAACTCTGAACTGGAACGATACATTTCGTCGAGGCGTTGTAAACCATTCGAGAACTATCGCTATTCCTTTTCTGAATTTTGGGACATTACGATAACCAACCTTTTTCCTCTCAACAAATTATCTTCGTGCATCAATATTTGTGGGTAAGAATTTGCAAGTGAATTAATAAAAGCTATTATTTCGTGAGAACATTACGTCTGCTCGTTGTATCGCGGACGTTGTTCCCGTGTGAGGCGACGACCCGTGATGCAACGGACGTTCACGGTGCTATAAATCGTGGATTGGAAAAGATGAATTTTGCGACCATGATGAAGCGTTATGGCGTCGGGATACGGTGAAAGCGTTACAGGTGCGTCGAGAAATCGCACGTAGATGGTATCGGGCGCGTAGATTCGATCGGGACGAGTAACAAAGAGGAGAAAGTTCGTTTCAGGGGTGAACGAACCGGGCGTCGTGGTGTTTTTCGAACGTTTTCGGGGCCCTCGATTATGCACGCAACCATACAGTCGCGTGCAATAACGCGGCGTGCTTCCTACCGCCTCCTCGCCGATATTCCCCTTTCCACGCTTCTTTCATTCCACCCTGGTACATTCGTTCTTGTTTTTCGCTTCTTTTTTTTCACTTTGCTTCCTTTTCGGGTTCGCGGCTGGTACGCTTCAGGGGAATCAGAGTGTGACGGACGCGCGGAACTTCATCCGGTGCCGGTTGAGGAACGAGCGTGGTACGAATTAATGGCGAACACCCATAAGAAAGCCATCGTTAACTATCGCTCTCTGTCACTCGCTTCTTCGGACCCTCCTCCAGAAAGAAGAAACTTTAAAAACAGAACTCGTGATCTATCGAAGGAAATAAAAAAAGTTTATCGTCTCCGGATGTGTCTGAAGTTCCGAATATTCCAAAATCAACGGCCCGTTTCAAGGAAATAAAAACGATAATGAAAATGGAACCTCCTAGATGGTAGAAGTAAACAGGAAAGCTGCGCAAACTCACGAACTCATTGAACTTTTGTTCATAGTGATTTCTTGTTTCATTTCGTAATAACGATTGACAATTAATGACGATGATCAAGAACGGAATAGAGCTCGTATACCGCATTTGTAAGTCGACAAAATTCGAAGGAGTAGTCGTTTAAAAATGATCCACGCGGAATCAAAACTGTTTTTCGCCTAATCTCAACACTGTCTAAAAGCAACAAAAATTGACAACTCAAAGAGATAGCTCGAACGATTATCAAACATGGGCAAACGACTGAAAGAAGTGCAGAGTAGGCAGGGACATCCAGTTGAGACGCATTCGAACGCAGACACGTGGATGACCGGTGTTTTAAAAAGGAGAAAGACTTTTAAACCTGTCCACGATTGTTCTTTTCTCACCTTGATGGGCCAGCTGCATCCGGCAGAAGGTGTTCGCATACACGATATACGAGGACGAGCGACGACGAGTCGGTGCGGTCAGCTACAATGTGAACCGCGGCTTGGAATCGCAACGGTGTGCAGGTGCAGCCGCAATGCAGGCTGGTCGCGTTTACAGGCGGACCGTAGCACATGCCATTAACGTCCAGACCACATCCATGGTGATCCCTTTCCCCTTGGTAAACGACAATGCAGCCCGTTCGTCGGCCCCTGCACAATAACGCGAAATACCGGACGCTCACGGCCGTCTTCTATATAATGCAACCAGCCGGAGGACCGTTTATTAGGGGAGAGCATTGCGGCTGGCTTGCGTAATCGACCGGGATTATGAAATTACGACGATCTTTTAACAAGACTCGGGTTATGCACCTACAGTGATTCACAGAAGCACTTTGTACGCTCACGATAGGAAACTTTTACGAATATAGCTGAGTCACGAGAAAGTGGACACCTAAATCTGGAAGCACCTTGCTGCAACAGAAACGAGCAACTTCCGCAATTATTTACAATTAAATAGATCAAACTGTCTTCTCTTTATTATTATGATTCACGATAGTCAAGCTTCGACATTCTGTCGTCTTTTGATATATTTTTAAACGCTTGTTCTAGTTAGTCGAGACGTCGATTTAATTCGTTTTCATGCGCATAGTATTTGGAAAATATAATGTCAGAAAACAGCAGATGTATAATACACTATTCAACGATAAGTACCATTGAATTTCGATGGTTGCGTAGATCAGTACGACGTTACTTATGAAACGATTTAATATTTCGAGTTTCCTCGTTTCAAGAAAATAAACGACATGGTATAAAACGTTTTTTTACCGCATCCTTTCGTTTCAATACGCATAGACGATCGAATGGGAACAAATCTGTAGGAATTGCATCGTCGACTATCGGCCCATTTTCCGTAGAGAATTTATCGAGAAAATCGGTAGCAACGTGCAGGCAACCATATCGGAAGGATTCGTCTTAATTCGCGCGGAGAAGGCCGATCCTCGTTGAGCTTCGGGACCAGCTTTAGCCTCGGCAATGGGATTACCCCGTGTGGAAAAGCTCCGGCGAATTTATCGTCGAAGACTTCGTTAGCGGGTCGGTGCAAATGAAAACTTATGCCAACGTTGGGAATCCACAGCCAGTCGCTATTGCCAGGGTTACGATGATCGGACTCTGTACCGGTTTAAATTGCTTTTCGCGCTGATTTATCGGCGCCGCCGATGCCATCCAGGATACCACCAGCTCTAAATCAATTTCGCCGGTCCGTGAACCGTTATCAACCGGTGTCTTAGCCGTGTGCGAACGGTAATTGTACTGAATTCTACGCATATTCCTCCTTCTTCGTGTTGTACCGTATCTTCGTAGAAAGATTTATGTAATTGTAAGACATCTATCCTGACACACGTAGTTTAGCCTAACGTTTCCAATAATTTTACTTTCACATATCCTTTTATATACATGTAAAATCCTTGCCGACCTAACTGCCGAAAGTTATTAACGAAAAAATAAAAGCAAAAGCGATGATCAAACGAATGGACGAAAGTCGAGAAGATAAGAAAAATCGGTATCGAATTACCACGGAATTTCCATCGTCCTATAGAAGTAGAATAAGTGGGGATTCCATGGATACGGAATCCTAACAAGTGTCTCCCCCAAAATAATAATATATCCCTGGAGCACGAGGGGTAAATATAATTTCGCTCAGACTACTGCCTATCTTCTCCCCGGTGAAAGTTTTCTGATTTACCAGCTCTATTTCTTCTCGATGGTATTCATGTTCCGCGAATTACGCTCGTTCCAATGACATTCTGCCTTCCGAGCTATTTTATCGCCAATTCTGGATAACTCGTCGTTCTTTCGATAATCTGCCGATGGATCTCGTCGATAGATTTCGCCGATTAAAACAACTCTTATGTTATAAGAAGACGCTGCGCGCTATAGGAATTTAAACCTTTCCAGATGGATTTTTCCTTCCTCGAGTATACGATAAAACCTTTCCTGCGATTACAATTCGGGATAGTTATGTTTTAACATTCTGAAGCTCCTTCTCGTACTTGTTTATACGTACGTATAACCGTAGCGATTAACACCATGTCCCATGAAAACCCGCGATGGAGTGCAATTTATCTGTGAAGACATTTAACAGGTATTTATTGTAGCCGTTGGCATTTGTAGCAAGGAATGCAGGATGTCTTCGAAATCACTTCGAAACGTTGAAGTGGTCACCACTTCTAAAAAAACTCTACATCCGGTCTTTTTAGTTTTCTCAAGCACTGAAGCCATCGACAGCGTGTAGACAAAAGACTGCGACGAAGACAGACCATAAACATTAGACAGGCGACGTTGGCTTCGGGGTTTTCAGTTATTGGATAACACAGCTAGCGTGCGGATCTGGATCAGCTCAAATTGTATTCTTACTTATAATTACACTTCTATTTAAATATATTTTCTACCTTACAATTTATCCACGAGTTTCTCTGTTTACACATCGAATAACCTCAACACGAAATAACACTTTTTCGAAACGAAACGAGCTTGAATATGCGTCAGGTGCACGTGTACTATTTGTTAATTTCGAGGCGTCCCACTTGTCTTTCTGCTGTAGAATCACCATCCGACCGCTTGTACCGTCATTTCGAAGATAACCTGTATATTTGTACACATTGTCACACATTGTCGGTATGTACCAATCATATATGTTGAAATTAGGTCAAGTGCGTGTTTCCTCTTTAATCTTTCAGCGATGTGCATCTGTTGTTAGCTGATTTGGATGCATTGCGACTCTATCATCGTATCTTTCGTTCGACAGCGTGTAGACAAAAGACTGCAAAAAAACTCTACATCCGGTCTTTTTAGTTTTCTCAAGCACTGAAGCCATCGACAGCGTGTAGACAAAAGACTGCGACGAAGACAGACCATAAACATTAGACAGGCGACGTTGGCTTCGGGGTTTTCAGTTATTGGATAACACAGCTAGCGTGCGGATCTGGATCAGCTCAAATTGTATTCTTACTTATAATTACACTTCTATTTAAATATATTTTCTACCTTACAATTTATCCACGAGTTTCTCTGTTTACACATCGAATAACCTCAACACGAAATAACACTTTTTCGAAACGAAACGAGCTTGAATATGCGTCAGGTGCACGTGTACTATTTGTTAATTTCGAGGCGTCCCACTTGTCTTTCTGCTGTAGAATCACCATCCGACCGCTTGTACCGTCATTTCGAAGATAACCTGTATATTTGTACACATTGTCACACATTGTCGGTATGTACCAATCATATATGTTGAAATTAGGTCAAGTGCGTGTTTCCTCTTTAATCTTTCAGCGATGTGCATCTGTTGTTAGCTGATTTGGATGCATTGCGACTCTATCATCGTATCTTTCGTATAAGTAATGATACACGCGGTTACAATTTTATTTGAGAAAAGGACGATTCAGACGGAGCAATTTCATATTAATCGTCTTCGACGAAAGTTTTGGCCAAGAGTGTACCGCCCTCGGCCTTGGTGGCCGCGTTAATTACTGGCCTCAGCCTCGCTATTGAGATTAATGACATCGGTTCGTATTTTATGCGAGGATGGGTTTATTGGTAGCGCGAGCTGCCCGTTAGGTGTGCTCGTGAGCGCGGTCGGTGTTAATTGGTACAGACGATCTGGGGAACGTTGCTGTGCGAGGCCATTCGGTTAACCAGGATCGAGAGCGGAGATTGAGCACCGTGTTCGGTGCAGTCGTTCTCTCTCCGACGTTCAGAGAAGGAAGATCGCTGCCCTCGAACCATCCTACTCAGACGATTGAACTATCCATGCGGTCTTTACCCGTCGATAGGTGGTTCCTTCCTTCAATCTAGAGCTTATTAGCGTGTAATCGATATCTGAATGATGCGTTTAGAAAAATGATATTATCCTACTGATAATGGTACAAGTATATGGATAATATTAATACGATGGAATCGTCTGGCTATGGTTCCAAGAATCAACGTGTATATACGCTATACATCATCCGGACGTAATGACAAACAAAATAAAAACGTAATGGCAAACAGGGAAAGAGAGTTTCAGAGTATAACGTCACTCCGTTATAAGCACTCTTCCAATCAGGATTACGTTACACGTTTTTATCGGTTTATATCGAATGACCACGTCGTGAAAATTGCACGCCTCGTATGTACTTGCCGTAACCAATTTCGTTTCGTGTTACTTACGTGTCCGATTCCCGCCATCAAGTGTTTTGGCAAAGCTTATCACGATAATCGATTAGACGCGCAAACTATAACAGCTGTACTCGAAAACAGTGCTCGCGAAAACGTAACGCGTAAACAAAATACTCGTCATCTATGAGCTGTTGCTAGAAGTATAATTAGGCGAAAATGCAGAGCAGTTTTAGTTGTCGTCGAAAGACTTTAAATTTGCCTTCGCAATAAAGAAAAGACGATCGCTGAGAAAGCGATTTCACGTACCTCTATGCTCCTTTCTCAGCTTCGAAGCAAACAAGGGCACCAGGTTCTGTACCCACGTATAACTTGAAATATTCTATAGCGTTAGAAATGTACAATTAGTTAAGAAATGAACAAAGCACGTAACAAAACTGAAAATATTTGCTATTTTTTTTTTTGTAAATATTTGTAATTTATTTGTTGTCTATCGAGACATCCAAACCAAGTTATAAAGAAAGTAGTCGCATTACTTTTTGATAAGATCACGTATGTATGTCGAAGAGAGAGATTCGAGGAAATCGAATTGCTTCTACCAAAAGCTTCTCACCGGGAATAACGTCGAAAATAACGTATTCGTGCCTCTCGGGAATAGCCATCGCAAACAATGACTTTGTAACTCGTCGAGGATAGCGACGGACACGAGGCCCATCCCTGCTCACGGTTGCCAATACCTCCGGGGCGAAGTTAGCCGCGCGACCCTCGCCTCTGCCCGGATGGACAATGGATCCCCCTAGTCATTATGAAGCGAACTCACCTCCGTCCTCCACCGATGGTTAAATCTAATCCGACGCTCGTGCCAAAAGGGTCCACGGCCACGAAGGGTTAGACCAGGTTAGAACTATCGCCAAGGGACACCGAAGGTGGATCTCGATGCGCTCGCGTGAAATTTCCAACTGGTTGCTT
Source organism: Bombus impatiens (assembly GCF_000188095.3). Taxonomy (NCBI): domain Eukaryota; kingdom Metazoa; phylum Arthropoda; class Insecta; order Hymenoptera; family Apidae; genus Bombus; species Bombus impatiens. The sequence goes on along the minus strand of NT_176439.1, from coordinate 1,353,635 downwards.
TGGGAAACGGTGACCAGTGCTATTTGGAATTGGTTAATTTACACGTGGAAGTATTTGCCTCTGATGAAATGAAATTGTAATGGAACGAGGGTTTCAAACACGTTACTTGGTATTTAATTGAAAAATAGATACCGATTGGACAGGGTGTTAAGAAACACATAGATGTATCGAACAATAGGTGTAGAATATATTCTAGACACGAAGATAACAAAAAAAAAAGGTTCACGTACGAAAATGTTTTTTTGAGGATTATTTTACGAAATGGAATTCTCGCGGACTCGAAAGTTGTAGAAATGGAAGCCACGGTCAGGCTTTGATTAAAAATTCGCTACAAGCCCACTTGACGAAGTTGCTGGAACGAGGCAACGCGATTATCGAGGTCCAAAACAATGCGGAAACAAACCGAAAGACGCAATTAAAGCGTTCCATTTTCGCTTTGACGCAGCCTCTGTCGCCACTCGAGCCACGGTTGGCTCCTTTCGAACCTCTCTGCCTCTCTTCGTTGACAGCAGAATTAATTCCTCGGTAAATTGACTCCGTATGCCGAGAGGAAAGCCTCTCTTGCGAGCGTCGCGACATCGACTCGTCGCGGAACACCCGAGCCGACGAGACAATAGACCGAAACGACTACGGGAGCAGGGAAAAATATGTTTCGTCCCGTTGGATGGTGCGGTTTCAGGTAATTCGAACGATAACCGGCCAGTCCGTGGCCGAGCCTTGTCAAACAAGGGAACTCGAGACAATGAGAAAGTTTCACGAGCGACGTGAAACTTTTTCCTGTCAATGATAGACAGAGAGGGAGTAAGAGACGAAGTAGTAGCTGGCCTGCTATAGAGAGAGAAAAAAAAGGAATTGACGGGGACAGAATCGAAACTTCAGCGTGAGTCGTCGGTCCATTGTCGGGGCGTACAATCGTCGGAACGAAAACGCGACGTCCACGAGACCGGGGAATAAGTGTACGTCGCGGGAATAATGAAGAAAAAAAGAGACTACGCCGCACTCTTCCCGCGAACGACGATCCACAGGAGCGTGTATCCTTTCGTTCCTTTTCTTTTTTTTTTTTTTGTTTCCCTCCTGCTATCTACTCTCGTCGGTCTGGGTCTGTCGACACCGGGGGGTGAAGTAATAAAGCAGGAAATTCCGCGCGACGCCACCGTCGAAAATTTGCATTTTCTGCTTCTGCAGTTTTTGTCGTGCCACTCCGATTTGTGAAAATCGCGGTTGCCCTTGCGGTTCCGGGAATGGCAAATTTTTTACGATTTCACGGCGTCAGTGGCACGAAAACAGCTACGAAACACGCTGGAAAGTACCAGACCGGCGTCGACTCTGTCGTGATTACAAAATTCACCCTACACGAAGTCACGAATCTACGTTCGTATCTCCATGTGCATTTTTAAGAATGCTACTCAAAGTTGCGACGTCATATCACGAGTTTTTGATATAGATCAATATATTTATTAGTATTGTTCGTCGCTCGGTATTCGAGGCAGCATAGGGACAAAAGTATTCCACTCGTTCGCACACCATCACGTGATATGGATATTCGACGATTTGTGATACAGCCGACCAAGGAATTATTTTCTCATAAAAAGAAATCAGTCGAAAATGTAGAATAAAGTTCTGCATAGGAGGCTTCGTTTCCGGAAAAACGATTTTGAAAAACTGCTCGAAATACATATACCAATTCTAAGTTCCGTCTCGGTGAACTTGTGTGTATAAAGTTTTATTAAACAAAAGGCACGTTTTAATGATGACAGGAACAGATAAAAGCAATCAGAAGTTATGATTGTATTGGATTTATCGAAAATAACAGCTCAGAACCTTCCAAGTATACACGACGAACAGTTCTTTTCTGATAGATAAGAGTAATAGATAAAAACGAGTAATGGAAACTAATAGATAAGACTACTTAAGGTTTTGAAGGAATAATAATAAATAATATTATATATAATTGATAATATAAGGAATATTAATAAATAATAATGATAATAATAAATAAATGCACGATAAATGATTGTTAAAGCTATAGATCACATAACAACTGTGTTTGCTACCTGTTCTTTTTCCAACATTATAAATCCTTTGAAACAGCATCGAGATACGTAACATCAATACACTTAGAAATCCAAGAGATGTGACATTAATTTAAAAATATTTTAATAGATACTACTTTCACTGTCGATTTCTTTAATCTCGTTTAAACGCTTGATATCCATCCTGGTCTTCGTCACTTCATTCCATAATTTCTAAGAAAACACTTTTTAATTTTTATCACTTTTAACATTTTCAACTGGTCTTTATCCAGCAAGAATAGATACATTTTCAAAACGCAAACAATATAGTTACCGTATCTCGCAATGCGCTCGAACAGATACTTGTTCTATCTCGTAAAGAATTTATTTTGCTTGTACGATAAGTTTTGAAAAAAAAATGATATCAATACGATACCCATTGGTTAAGATAACAGCATATCGACTGAAACACCGAAAATCCAATTGCAACATATCAAGATAGTAATTAGCACTGAAAATAGTAGCCAACATACGACCTACTTTTATTTAAATCAGCCTTCAAGATCTTCTTTCTAACGATTAGGCTGCAGAGTTTAACGTATTTATAGGGGAAAGAATTGAAAAGAATTTTATAGAATTTGGAGGTTTTGGAAATAACATTGAATAATTCGCAAAAATGTATGAAATATCTAGAACATAGTATTTGTTATGATATTTAACACGTAAAACAAACTTCTGCTCAAGTTCCATTTCTTAAATTATACTCGTAAGTATACTTGCGTAAATACGTTTATTAAGATTTTTACTTATTTTCATAAATGTTGCAGAAGTTTCACACCAATTTTCTGAAACACTTTATGTAACGATCTTGTTCTATAGCGATCGGACCCTCAGAGGAAGCTTCATAGTCAAACAGAGGCGTCGACCTACCGGTCAAAGCGTATTGATCGCAATGTAGGCGGTCATACGGCGAATCTGCAAATAGATTTGAGAATGTACATCCGACCGATTATGCCAACGATAGGCTAAACGTCGAGAAGGCACTTCGATTCGCTTAATCTCGGCAAGCTCTACCTGAAATGCACGCTATTATCGTGACGTGCAAAAGGCAACCATCTACTAGTCGATCAAACACGCTCTCTATCATACGGATCGATATTGAAACCGGTGGATGCAGCACCCCCTGTCGGCCGAGGTTTGGCAAACATCGTTCACCTGGGAGGAATTCGCTTTCCATCGCGAGGAAAGTGGGAAAAGAGCCCATTACCCACGCTCCGTTGAAACTTGGCACGCAAAGTAGCGAGAGGAGTTGAACACGAAAAGGAAACGTTCGTCTTTAGGTCCCCCGAGTATCTGCTCCTCCAACCCCTTAACTCGTCGTGGGAATATTACCAGCTAGACTGGCTCGTTACCGAAACTTCGACGCCGATTACTTCGGGAGACTTGTATCGATGGTTAATCGAAGAGGGTGACCGAGGCAGGAGCGAAATGGTTCATTGGAAAAGACATTAGCTACTTTTTCTCGGAATAGAGCTCTGATTGCTAGCGATTTCAACGCCGTGAATATAAAAACACGAACTGGAGATAATTTATGGGATACTACGACGATTTCATCGGATGTTGGGGGAACGTTACAAAGTAACGACGCAGCGGTGCTTTGAAAGCTCGTTGCAACGTTAATTTTAGAAATACCGTTTTTACGAAAAAGGATTGTTTCACGTACATCGTATACGTCGTATTGCACTGAGAAATTTTGCGTGAGATGAATTGCAAAATTATAGAGAAGGGAGATAGAGCTTCGTTAAAGGGCAAGAATATTAGGATTGAGTGGGACCCGTGGAGAGATAGTACCAGACGCGGCTCGTATTTGTTAATCTATCGCGGAAGAGCAAGGTCTTGACGAGCGGCAGGCAACAAAGGCGCGTCTGGAGCCGCCTGATTAATTTCGCAATGCGGAGAGGCCGACTGTTGGAATACTGGAAGATAAATTAGATCGTTCCAAGACAATCGCGCATCAAGCTGATTGCGGGACACGCAACGGCCTTGTTCAGAAGTCCGCCTAAATTTCTATCAATACACGCGAACGAACGACAGCCAACCGAGGGTGGATATGATACGGCTCCTATAAATCGTTGGATAACGTGCATGCATCTAGGCCGAAGAAAATGTTTCATAAATTAAGACGCGAACGATAAAGCTTACGGGATGAATCACTGTCTTCGTTCTGCGAAGATTACGATGAATTTAGTACGACAGAAAAGCGCAGAAGTTTGATCCTTTTTGCAGGGGAATAATATTAACTATTCAACAGTGGCTCTTATCTATCACCTTCGTATCTTCTTCGGACCGCAACTATTTTTTATTCAATAAAAACACCAGTTACTAGATCCAGTATGATTCATTGACCCAAATTAGGAACAGAGCTTCGCGCTCGTACAATATAGCGGCTAGAGTCTTAAAAATTAAGTAACAAGTGCAAATCTTTCTGTCGATATGTACTACTGAAACGATCGTCGGTTCTTCGATTTCTCCATTCTCGAGCAATACATCTAGCCACCATGGCCAGCCATTAACCGTCACGATAAGAATCCATTTTGCAAGCCATCCAATTTTACACCCTCCAGCTGACTGCCGGGACGAAGGAAAAACAAATTCGCCAGCATTCCCGTCACGTTTCAGGAGGACGAGTTCGTACGCGAAATTGCCGACGGATTCCCATTAACCATGGTCCTCCCCCTGTTGTCTCCCGATCTAAAGACCGATTCGTCCGGTCGACTCGCGAGCGTAATTCCGCACTGGACCACGAGCACAATGCAGGCTCCACGTCGCAGACGAAGTAACGGATCGCGCTTCGTCCGGTGAATACGGATGGGGCTCGGTAACCGAACGGTTCAGCCATTGTCCATGGTAAATTACCCCTGTGAACGCGAGAAACTCGTTTCAGTCTGATCGAGCTCTGTTCGCTTGTTTACTTACGATACCGTGACATTCTCCACGGGATTTGTAAATGGGGGCGATAAATGTGGTAATGATAATAACGAGGGCACGTGGGAGAAAACGCGTGAGGTGGAAAATCGTTCGTTGCTACGTGGATGACGCGGTTCTTCTTTATCTTCCTGGTTTTGTAACAATTCAGAACTCAAAGATACAGAAACGAGGAGAATACGGATAACACGAAAGGATATGTAAAATATCCTAAAGTGAATTTTCATGAGAAAACGTATTATTAAATCGTGTTAATAATTTTTAACTATCCAAGATATTAAAATGACGTTTGTTTCAATAGTCGTTACTTTTGATTTTTATCAAACTTCATCAACTTATATGCTAACTATACTATATCGTTTATTCTTCGATCGCGAAATGACATTAAATACTGAAAAACATATAAATCGACGAGATCAGGGTACTGTTTCTTCTCTAGCAGACCCGACCGATGACTCTCGATGCAAAGCTGAACTAAGACCGTTTCAGAGTCTCGGGTCCAGGATAATTGCACGCATGGGGGTGAAGTAATCGGCCAGGTCGGTCGGTTAAAGGGACCAGGGTTAATATTCATAGAAGACGGCGCTGATCTCTCTGAAGTTCGGATCGTAAAACTACTGTTAACGGGAATCCGGAACTTGTACTCCCAGAGGCGCCCATCCCTTTTATAGAACTCACCTCCTTCATGGCGTCCTGCGATACGAGTCGACCGCAAGGGCGGTGGAATATCTTGCGGCGGCAACGGACAAGCGGAGAACAGAGAAATTGGGTACAAGCAGCCGTAATACGACCGGAATGCCGAACGTGTAGACGGAAACACCTGGAAAATGTTCATGATTTTTGCGAGCTCCAAACAGGTGCAGCTTGTTGGTTTCCAGATGACGCACCCTTCAGGGAAATCAAACGTAAACCAAAAGCTACGACGTTTCTATCGTAAAAAAAGGAAATAGTTCGTAGGCATCTGCAAGCATTTCCCGAATTTTCAACAAATTTCTCGATAACAGTTTTACTTTGTCGTCAATGTCGAAATAATTCGCAACCATATCTCTGTTCGTTCAAGCTAATACACGAAAATTATCTGTCGATAGGTCTGGAATATAAGATGAATATTCCCATTTTATCTTACACGATAAAATTTGCCAACAATCTGATATCCAAAGGCTCTATGTTTATACCGTAGCACTATACACATACTCCTGCAACAAAATTGACACAATTTGTACTCTAGACTAGTTTCAGTGTCAAACATGAGAGAAACGTCTTGATTTTTGTCCAAAAATCCTGGGTACTTAAGATTCTACTGAAAAATATATTCAAAGGAGAATAACTCCTACTTTGTAAGCCAGATATCGTAAGAGTGGCACGTAGTTCATTTCATACTTGAAGTGGCTCACGCACCACGGCTGGCGAAACTTATGGCAACTACGACATCCTCGACGAAGCAAGAAATAAGCCGACGAAAAAGGTCGAAAGAGCGAAGAAGGGTGGAGTCAAAGCGGCTTTCTCCATCGGACTGTCTGCGAATTATTAAACATAACGGTGAAATATCGCAGCGGCCAATACCAGCCAGGAGAAGGGAACAACGTGAGCTGCTTTCGCAACGGCCTTTTCGCTTTGTATATTCGGCCGGAACGGAAAGGCGCGAAAGAAGAGCGGCGTAGCTGCATCGATGCATTGGCCACCGCGCCGCGCCGCTACGCCACGATTATTCGATCCTCGAAAGAGCGTTTGATCGATGCGACCGACGTTGCGTGCCTGAAACCGACGAGCCCGCCTCCTTTCGAATACACTAGCAACGCTAATGCGTTTGTGAATTTGTTCGAAGGAAGGTTCGAGGTGACTTCTCGCTTGAAATTCTCCTTCCTCTTCTGCATCTTGGAGATTGAGTAGTTTTTCGCAACTATATCGTTCGCCATTGAATCGGTGAGAAAGAAAAAGATGAAATTAACTGGTGAAACTACCTGCATAAACGATCTAAGAAATCAGGAACGCGATATAATTGCTTTCCTTTAAATGTTTAAACTGTTACATAGGCAAAGTGTATTTACGCTCCTGTAATACATGGTTAAAAAATTGTGAACGGTACATTATAGAAATAATTGCACGCAAAAATATTCAATTTTAGAGAAATGTTTCTATAATATGAACGACTTCAAACTCCAAGGATCTTATTGCATACGCAGTATAAGTTAGATTCTTGACAGGAACAAGATAGAGATATTAACACCCGTCGACTTTTCTTTCTCGGCTGATTTCCAGCGAGAGTAGCTCGTTTAACACGGAAGCTCCCCATGGAACGGAAGCGTCGTTTCCGCGGAAGGCAACTGCAGTTACGATTATGGGAGTTGCGTTCCCCCGTTGACGGTCCTACTTACGGCATATTAGCGACTCCTGAGACGGCCATTAGTCGAGCTCTTACAAGATAGACCGTAACATTAGTTGACGCGACAATTGCCGACCTCCGACTCGCCTCTTTCCTTCTCTCTTCTCGAGAAAAGGCTTCTCGCGCCACGATAATAGCTACGCTTACACATCACTCGTTTAGATAGCGTTCAATCCTCGAATGGATGAATTGCATTGCGTATCTCCAGGAGACGACGCCGTTTAATTGTTATTAATCAGCCCCCTCGTTCTTGGCTCTATTCTCGTGTTCTCCGACGATCAACTAATTGTGGAAATGTCGATCGAGAAACATGACTCTAATAGAGTTCATCGTGCTGTGTGATATTAATTGTTAACTGTTGCAGTCTGATCACTACGGGATTTTATTTATAGACGAGCAAAGGCTGTCCGCGTAATACTACAATGCATGAACGACGTCGGCTTAGTATCGATTTATTTACGTTATTATATGTATATACATTGACGGTAGTACTACACTGCACTAACTATAAGTAGTATACTTGCTGTTTCGTATCGTCTCGATAATACGAGTACATTACAAAGCTTAACGAGGTGTCGTAGAAATACGATTCTTCTTCACTGACTCGATTTATTAACAAGTAACCCATCGGCTTTGAGCGACAGGTCAAATTTTGCGAGTTTCCTAGACACAGGTGTTGACTAGGAGTTATAAGCTATTTAATTGCCATAGTTTCCTGGTTTCAACGTTTAACTGCGCTGCCTAACGAATTGTTATTTTATTATCCTGCTGTTGAATTGGACATATCAATGTCGTTGATACGTTGCTGGACGAGCAAGGACCTAAAACCTTGGTCGAAGCAGCATTCCAAATACGATTCGGTCAAACCGTCAACCCCCGTATTCTATTTTCTTTGCGAAAGAGGATCTTTACTCCTGGACTACCTGAAAGGGGATTGCTATGTCTCGGTGGGACTGCACGCTCTACGTGGGTCATATCGAAAGCTCATAAAAATTAATGTTCCACGATAACGTGGACGCGTCTCGGGCTACACGCTAGCAATCCGATTACGGTCCACGATGTCCAGGGATCCAGAGCAACCCGAGGGTTTACGCGAGTATTATCCGTTTCGATATCCTCCGTGTGTTAGCCTCGTTACAGGGATTGGCCAAAATCCAGCGGCGCTAATGGCATTTAATTGACCCTCGTCCATCGGACGTACTATCCACGCGGAACTTGTTTCTTCTTGGTTTCGTCGTCGATATCTGTTCGCGATTGATGCTAACCTCTTCCACGCAGTAAATTTCTACCAAATATCAATTTTTATTTGATATAAAAATTGGAGAAGATACCTAGTTAATTGCCAAGTACGTGTTATTTGTTACAATTCGTTGATCTATTTCTGATGGTTTCAAGAATGATATAACAAGTATTTTCCTTGAAGATTTTGTATATTCCTACGTGTTATGCGTATTCCGTACATTTCTACACGTTTGATCAACTCCGCTTTTGGCAAATATCAGTCTCATCGGATATCGTAATTATGCAATTAATTTCTAACAAATAAGTGTCTCGATTTGACGATCAAAATTTACTTATTCGAACAACGTAACATAAATAGTATTAGGTTCGAAGACAAATTAGAAAAGTTATTGTTAATTAGTAGAGTTAATCGATATGACTTCTGAACGATTCAATTATTAATCGATCACCGCTTCGGAGAATGAAATTCTTGTTATTCTTAGCCCTTCTTCCTGTTCTTAATCCTTTCCCCTATACTCCACTCTGAACATTGAAGACGAAGATCGTGTCGATCTATCGAACCCAGATAGAGTTAATTGATCAACGGTACGTTCGAGCGATCCCAAAATAAACGAGACCAAGGATGGGGTCTAACGTCCGATCTTGCAGATATTAGAGTGTTTATCCGGGCTTTACGAATCCACTCGACGCATTGTCTGTTTGTCTGAGAACACGCCACGACTCCCGTAGGACCAGCTAACAACATTAGCTCGGGATTTGTCTTTAGGGCTGGATCTGGCTATGTTGGGCGACCGGAAGGGGCGGGAATGAGTATACCCTATTAATATTGCGGCTGTATCACAGTTTCACCAGACTTCGCGTCGTTAAGGGAGATATACGCGGAGATAGGCAAACAGCCGGTCGCCAGGACAGATGAGGGAGAATGTTGCGCCGCATCCTTTGCGTTCTCCAACTTTATTACGCTCGACTCTAATGTAAAACGATGATTTAGTCTCGCGACAGAAACAGACCATTTGATCGCCACGGATATTCATCCGATGGATTTCCTTGTTTTACTTACGATTTGCACTCGGGCGGTCTTAGAAGCCCTAGAAAATATCATTAATTTAAATGTAAACTGAAAAAGTATGAAACTACTAGTTATCTTTGAATCGTAGTTTCCTATCATTGGAAACTCTCTAAAATCGTTGCAAAGTTTAAACATTAAAAATCTTTTTCTCGACTTCTTCTGCTCTGATCGCAGCAGAGTTATCCAGCATGAATACCTGGTACGGTATCTCTTTGCATCGCAATCGCGAGTCTCAACGAAACTGCGGTGATACGTATTTAACATAAACGAACGTTGTCGCGTTTGATTCTATGTATATAAAATAAAAAAAAATTTCTCGTGCAAGTTATTGATCGCAGTCGGTAGGACTCGAACCTACGCTCCCAGAGGGAATCTGATTTCTAGTCAGACGCCTTAACCACTCGGCCACGACTGCTCGGTTGCACATTCACCGACAAGATTCAGATGTTTATTCTGATTTTTGCGAACATTTTATTCCAAGCAACGATGGCAGCGAACGTATTAATAAAAAAGACATCTGTCTAAAATGCAACTTCTTCCAATCATAATATCGAAAATCATCGAATAGAATGTCATTGATTGTCAAAGACGCGCAAGATTAGAATTCGAAGAATCGAACGCAACTATAATATCATTTATTCGCGAAATCTCTGGAATAATCGTTAACGCACAAATAAAACAAGCCGATCCAAGACGACGAGCTCGATCAGTTTACCTAGTCAACCAGAGGCTTGTATCTCTGGAGAACAAAACGTAATTGTATAAACAGTGACGTCAGTCTGCACCGTAATAACGATGGAAACGGCAAGACCTTTCTCCCCCTGGGAACGACCCATATAAGGGTTGCTTCATTAAATACTCGGATCCCGACGAGGGCTCACCCTCCTCCACGAAATTGCAGAGAAAAGCCAACGATTGTAATAATAATTACGCGATATTAATAATCGTCGAAGTTATGCGCGTAACGACGCTTCTGCACGATTTTGACGTGCCTCCATCGCCGAGATAGTTCCCAATTATAGTCGTAAAGACTATATAGGGTTACCAGCCAACGAAGAATTAAAATGTCCTCTTAGCGGGGAATTTTCAATGGTCAGAATCAGAGATGCGTGAAAGATTGCAGAAAGATCACAGAACTTTCTGATATTCGGACGAACGAACGAATCGTAAGAAGACTGACGAGAGAGACGAATCGAAGAGAAAAAAAGGAGACAAAGGAGTACGATCACGATTGATCTTCTTCCGCGTTTCCAGCAATCTTTAGGGACCAAGCTTCATCGGCAACAAGTTTGGTCGGTTGGAATCGAAGCCAATCACGACTTTGACTTTGCTTCGATTCTCGAATCCACTCCCCCGTTTAAGATCTCGCGGAAAGAGCGAATGAAAATCAAACGGCGGCGGATTAAAAGTCTTCAAAAGTCGATGGAGTCGAAGGTACGTTTCAGATCGGGCGTCTCTCGCGAGAGGGAAGCGTTATTAATGACAAGAGGGTGGCAGCAGCACCGTTCTACGGCTGACACCGCATTCAGTCGACCCGGGACGCCTAATGACGATTAATTCAATGTCTTGGTGGTACGGGACTGCCAGCAAACTGTCTCACAGCGCGACAGCTCTCAGGACTTCCGTTCGCTACCATGTTCCGTCCTGTTGCCCTTTCTCTCTCTGCTTACTCTGAATTCGCTTCAGCTGTTTCGAGCGAGAGGCGTCGCCCATTAATCAACGCAAACGAACACGAATAATAATCGATCTTGAACCCTCGAACTGGCCACTGGCCCTTGGCTACGTCGCCCAGTTACGACCCTCTTCAGAGCTATTAGGACGCTCGCGGAAGCTTGAATAAATGTGAATAACTACGGCGAATTTATCGAAAGCTTCAAAGATTATGAAAAATATCCATCGTCTCGTATAACGCGTGTAATATGCTCGTAAAGGGTATCTACGAGCGTTAACGCTCACCTCGATCCTTAATCTGGTTTTACAAATGTTGCAACAATCGAAAATCCGTGTCACCCGCGGCAATTAACGAGACTCGTGCGGCCTCCCCGTAATAGCGTGAAAATATGCATAGTCTATTAATCACAGCGAAGTTCGAACCGATATCCCCCGAATAATAACCGATTTCAGAATGGATTTTTGCCCTGAAGGCGAATCGCCACCCCCTGGTGCTTGCCTCTCGAAGGGCAGTAACGACACCCTTACAGCCGCCGGCTGCATAATCACAGAATTTGAAATTCCACTCTTCCACCGTGCTGTCTCATGCAACTTTTATAAAACGAGAAACGATTGCGTGGCGGTCGTAAAAAATCCTTTGAATCTAACTCGGGCTTCCGGAACGGAATTCCAAATTTTTTGCTTTCTTTTCAGCAAACCAGAATCTTCTAGAAACAACTGATAGAAACCTTCGAGACGTGGATTCCATCGAGCCATCTCTTTGGCCAGTCACCGTGGTCGTTGCGTGTATTTCAAGCAGCCGTTATTCACCCGCTCGCCCTTTGGCGATGTTACATATTTTACTCTGCATTATTCATCCTTTGACCCTGGAGCAACCCTATATTACACGTCAAGGAGAGCTTCTTCCTCTAACCGCTCGCGCTGCAACACGGCATTCCCTTTAAGAAGCGAACGTACACTGACCGATGAAATTAACGCGTTCAACTTAGTTAACTTTATCTGTGGAAAAGTAAAAATGCAGAAGGAACCGGAAATATTTTTGTAAAATAATGTCGCAGTGACAACTCTGGGGAAGATAAGAAACGGCGGAGGGTTTGTAAAAGGAAAAGGCATTGACAAACCGAAAATGGACCATCTACCTCCTTTTTATTTTTCTGCGATCGTTAACTAGGATCGTTAAACGGCAACCCTCGATAGGTTATACCTTTTTCGAAGTGGAAGGCTCGAGTTTTCGTTCGTCAAAGTCACGACGGCGTTACGCGCGATAAACCATCCCGAGATTTCGCTGATCCCGCACGAAGAACAAAGAAACGATGGGAATATCAATGGGAGAGCGTGGATTTCAAGGGGTCCATTCCCGGAGACGAATCGCGGCCCATTCGACTCTTTCTGATCTTCTCAGAACAGTCTCTGCTTTATGGAACGCGATAAAACTTGCTCGAGAATCTTCTTCTTCTTCTTTGTATTTTAGTAATCTATCCTTAGCGCGAATCTGTTTGAAAGACAGAGATAAAAGTTTCCGTTGCATCTGCAACTAAGCTGCAAGTTCGAAGAAACTTGAATTATTCCACACTGGCGATGCATCGTGTGTCGATAAAATTTACGGATAGATAAAAGGTACATTTCAAGGAACTCGAACTGAGTGCATTCGTTAAAAGATACGATTTACTGTACTCAAAATTAACAGTGCAGAGACAGTCTAGCAGATGACGTGGCACGTGCATCATCGTGAAGAAGTTTATGTTATTGTGCTAAAAAAGAATACTTAAAAAATAATCAGTTTCAAAATAAAAAGATTAATATTCCAGTTGTTAGGTATCGATGGCACACAGTGGATCAGTAACGTATCGTCGATACTTTTTGATATTAAAGATATCATCGATCTTTCACGGATCCTTCAAATTCCTCGATGGAAGTTAGCAACAACGAGCAAGTTTACGAGCGAACGAACACGTTCGTTGTTTAACGATCAAAAACAATCGAGCGTCCGCGCGAGCGGAACGATATCGCGTGCAAGGGAGTCGACATAAAAATTTGTAGCCTATCCCTGCCGGAAGCAAAGAGCCAGTGATGGGCTCCAGACGCTTCGAATCACGTTCAGAATGTACGGAAACTTTCCAATTCGCGTAACGCTCGAAATTATAGCTGTTGGAAAACTTTAAAGATCTGAAATGGTCCGACAGGACTCGAACAATCTTAAGTGTTCGAGTGGGTGATAAAAGTGGAACGATCAGTGTTCTGATACGTTTCTACGATTTTTTAACATCTTCTTTGCTTCGTAACTCATTCGTAACGACAAATCTGCGCCGAGATACCGGATAGATAATAGATCAGGGAATGTAACGAATTTAAACACACGATCGGTCGAGTACCTATAGTTCAAAGCACATACATTTTGGCAGGAATTCAACGCCGTTTATCTGTCATGATCGATGTATTCACTGCAACTAAGAAATACGAACATTATTAGCGAATTCTCAACATACTGTTAGGGAAAAATAAACGAAAGGGAATGGTTATTTTAAACAACGAAGGAAACAGACCGTTTACTTGGAAGAATAAGGGGAGAATGGAAAGGAAGAAGGGGCGAGTGAAATATCTCTAAAGAGCTGTCGTAAAACTAGCCGCCATGAAACTCGTATCTTTGCACCCCCTTACAGGGGGTGGTTATGCAGGAAAAGGGCACAGTGTGTCGCGAAACGACGCGTCGTCAAACGAAATCGTCTATACACGACGTTCGTCATAAGTATTTACATGTTTCCGTTGGAATCGGGTCGTGGGTGGGGCATGTCGTAAAAATCCGCACTGAAACGAGGAGCGGGGCGAGACCGAGGAGAGAATAAAACGTTGCGAAATTTATAAGGGTGGATCATTCTCGCAGAAGGAACGACGCCTTCGGGAACACGGGGCAAACGCGGGAAATTTGTTAAGACCCTTTCAAACTGTGTTACGCGGATCGCTGCGACCAGCAAAATATGTTGCGGTTGTGTTTTTTTAATATTTCATCAGCGCTTCTTCTGAAAAAAGAAGAGTTCCTCTTTTAAAGCGTCTGGGCGCGACTCCAGAAAATTCCACGAAATACGCTGCCGTTTATACGACTCCGCTTTCTAAATTCTTACGACGTAACAGTGACTAGCGAAAGTATTTGAACATTTATAGAAACTTTACTATGTTTGATCTTCTCGATATTAATGGTAGTCAACCATCGTCGAGCGCTTCTTGTACACTGACGTTGACTTTAGTCAACAATATGAACATCGGTGAAACAATAATGTTTCAAAAGAATGGAACAAACATTGCGTTCGCATCACCTTACAGAGTTACAGAGCTACAGAGTTAGAGAAAGAAAAGAAAAGACAGACGCTGCGGAGGATAGTAATAATTAAATAAGCAAGAATAATTATGTTGGAGGAAGAATATTCGTATAGATTTTCTGTGATAATTGTCCAAAGGGACAAGTTCAAATTACTTTCACCAATCATACTGCTCATGCATTTCGATATTCGGATTTCGTTTGTCATACCAACGATCCGTGAGAAAACACACTGTAACCACGTCCTTACATGTGCTCCACTTGCGTGCGTCGAGCACGGTCAATTCACGACAAAAAGAAGATGTCGGTGGATCCTCGACGGTGATACGTGACATCTCGGTGTCCCTCGCGGGGAACGGGAACAAATAAAGTGGCCGTGTCAACGAGATGCTAGCAGAGAGACAGCCGTAACGCTTTATCGGTGGTCCGTCGATCATCCTCGCGTTTATTCTCCGAGCTGAATATGTTATCGGCATAATCCCGCTATAACGAGCCAGTTAGATCGGGAAGAAAGCGTACAAGTTGAATGGCGAAGAGGGTTGTGTGAATAGAGAGAGCGAGAAGGAAAAGGAGATGGGCGTGGAACGAGGCTAAAGGGATTCTAAATCGCATTTACATGTTTCGATAGGTGCCGTCCGATCGTAAAAGCAGCACTCGACTCGGGGTAAGGAAGAAAGATCAAATAGACGAACATTGAAAGAGGGGGACACACGGTCAGCAACGGGAAGGCCAACGGGGCTCTGTTCTGTCTTTGATGCTGTAGACCGAGAAAGGGACAAGGGGCGCGTCTATCCAAACCAACGGCGACGTTCAATCGAATTTTCGGTTTGCTGCTACAAAAGAGACGTCCCACGGGAACGGGCCGATCGCCGATGGACCAGTTTTTTAATCAATTTCCAACACGTGGCATTGGCTTCCGGCAGGCTCGCCCTTTTTCACCAAACCGTGTCGGTTCTTAATTCTTCCCTCTGTTCTTTCCCTTTTTGCTTCGCTGAGAAAGGGGCAGTGTGTAATCTTGACGTATTCGGAGCAATATGGTTACTCGCTATCGGAGTTAATTTTCTTACACACGTAAGTAATACAGAGGTCTTCGTATATTTTATAAAAGAAGAGGATCTTTTTATTAAAATCAAGCGTTGGTAAGTTTCGCTGTAAATATAATTTTACTTTTGCGCTAACATGGATAAAGACGATCTTATTATCCCTTTATGTGCTAGAAATATACGTCTTCTTCTTTACATTCGTCGGTAGTATACATAATTGTACATCATACAAATGCTTCGTATCGTATCTCTTCTATTCTATTACTATAATAGATACATCAGGAAATTAAACTTCTATCGATATCCTTTCAACGAATTTTAGTCTTTCGAATCACGCACTTTGAAGTTAAGTGCACGCGAATTATCTGAAAGAACGGAAAGAACGAAAGCCGGATGAGGGATGAAATGGACGAGAGTAGCCAGGGATACGTCGTGGGATCGAACCCGAGGAAGAAGATAGAAGGCAAAATGGATTGCTTGGACAAACTACAATTACCAGTTACACAATGCGCTTCCACCCAGCGAAGGTTGTTCAAGGTGAGAGACGAGCTCTCGCCCGAAACGATGAAATTCGAACCGCTTTGAAGATGTTTCTGCGCGCGTTAGGGTTGCCCCGAACGAAACGCTGCCGCCTCGTGCCAAATCTAATTTCGACCTCTACTCTCCAACCTCACCCTTCTTCCTCCACCCTGCAGTCTAAAGCCACTTTCCAAGAGAAACTCTCCCTTTCGTTGTCGAAACTTCGCACTTCATCGACGGGTGGCTTGGATTTAAGTCGCTTAGAAAATCGTTCCACGATTAAACTAACTATTCAACCTTCGACGATTAATAGACAATTTCGTCAAAAGAAACATCGCGCTTCCTTCCGTGAATTCAAAACACCAAAAAGTATACAGTGGTTTAGAAAAAGGTATGAGATCCTCTAAAAATGTTGCGCTATTTTTCGTTGTACCAAACGTTTCCGACTTCACATACGGATACAGAAAACCCTCGATTTAAGGTGCAAGCGTAGACCAAGCAATCCCTCCGACGACTCTATCCACCTTGTCGAGCCTTGACAAACACGATTCAACAAACATTCCTGTCACCCCTTAGCGAAATGGAGGGGAGAAGAGGCCTCGTTGAATCATTGAATCGGGCCACGATTCCAGGAATCGTTCGCGGAGACTCGCTTTTCCTCGATAAATAATACAGTCGCTCCCTTGGCTCATAAGCCAGCGATGTCTTCGATGGTTCCCTTTTCAAACGAAAGTAACAAGGAGGACGGGTGCACTGAAAGAAACGCCGAGAGGAAAGGCTCGAGGCAAAATCGAACCAGGCATTGCATTGTCCGAGCTTCGAGTGGGAGCTCGCGTGTTCCAGCCTTGTGGCACTCGACTGACAACAACCTCCATGGCACGGGGGTTGCCTCGAGTGTTCGATGGAAAACGTCGAGCGAAAACTCGATACACACGGCTAACGAGAGGAGGAAGTAATGGGGCTAGAGGGGAGAGCCAGTGGCAACCAAGGGGAAAGTGCAAGTGGAATTAAAGTCGAAGAGAGTCGCGGGAAATTCTATTTCCCGGTGGAAGGTCTTTCGAAAATTCAGGCCGTTTCTTAGATTTGTCTAATGATTTGGAAAGACGACGACGTAAAAGACGAAGGAAACAGGATGATACGTTTAAAAAAATGGGAATATTCAATGCGACGGGGAAAGATTAACAAAATTGAGACAACGAAAACATTCGTAACGCGTCACAACCTAATATTTGGATTTTCCTGAGATATAATATTTCCGTAAGAAACGAACAGAAGTCCGGGCACCGTGTTCCCAAGAACTGCGGAAGTTTTATCCCGAAACTTTTCGCGAGTTAACGGATTTCACCCAGAAGGGAAATGCGAGTTTTCCAACGGGCTGGTTCTTCCAGACGGCAGTTCTCCCACGTTGACAGTCTGTAAAACTGTAATTGATAGCCAGAAGTAACATCCAACTCGTCCAGTGAACCATCTTCTATAGCGAAACGGTTCAACTTCTCTCAACTTCAACTTCTATTCGACACTTTCCTCTGGAACGCGCGCGACGCACAGTTACAAGTCCTCCTTTTCATCATCCCACGTAAATTAGTTTCCAGCTGTAATTATTGGAATAGGAACGAAGTCGACAGGATCGATGAAATTGCCCTGGTCCTAGAAAAAGTCAAATAATAAGAGAGCGGCGTTCGAAGGTATTCGTTGCGGTGACTGCCGGAACGAATTCGAAAAGAGACGATCGTAGCCCACGGGAAGTCTAGCTGTGCCAGGGTCGATAAGCAATTAGCGATCCTCGAGACAAGGGTCGGAATAGCGCGTAAACAGCGCGGACGAGGTAGCTAGGGCAACGAGTTTCCAGGCCAGCGTGACGACCATCTTAAATTTTCCAACCCCTCTGTGTCTCTCGCTACAGTTTAATCCGTCTAGTTCCCTTGGCAGATTAACGAGTGCATTTCCCGGGGAAACGAGGTCCGATCGGCACAAGGATCGATCGTGTTCGGCTTATTAGTCGTCGTGTACGATTCTTCGGTGAGTTAATAAAAAGTTCCTCGAGTATCCCGTTGAAAGGAACGAACACAAAGGTGGCACTCGATGGAACCTCGAATCTCGTTACGATATTAATTTGAAATGCAGAAACAAAGCAGTTCTTTACGATTAATTGATCGCTAATAAATCTATATGCAATGTTTATGATCCGTTGAATTTTAAAAAAACATACGTATGTATACAACGATTAAAATGATGTATAAAATCGTGTCATATATAGGAAGTAAATACTTTGTCACCGCGTCATATGTGTAAAGAAATTCGTATTATCGACATCGATCAGATAGATAAAACGCTATTGATTTCAAGCGTTAGGTTAGGAGATAAACATTAAAAAAAATTCCGATAACGGCTGTACACCTGTTATACTTATTTATTATTTATCGTTGACTGATTCACAGTTAACGGTACCACGTATGGATCGTACAATCGGCGATACGATGTCCCTCTCCAAATGATCGATCGACTGCACGACCTTGAAGGGAAATCGTAGCGGAATAAAGGGAGGAGACTCGTTAAAAAACTTGACTGTGTCTCGGGGATGGATCGAAGAAGCGCGGAATATTTCACGTGAACGCGGCGAAAAGGAGAGCTGACGCACGACGTACGTCACGCACACGCGAACCTCGGTTCAGCCTTGCATGGCCGATGGACCGAACGAGGGATGCATATCAAGCAGGCTTTTTGCCCGCTGGCAAATTTGTCAATGGACCCTGGGGCGCCGCCGAGGAGAATCCACCCTCCCTGGTATGTCTCTTCCCTTATATTCTCCGCGACCCGTCGATCATCCTTCGCGCCTAGACGCGCTTCACCGTTTCCAAGTGCCAAGGCGCGAGCTGTCGACGTGAAAAAATCACCAGGGAGACATTTCGCTCGATCGACTTTGAGTAGGAAGATCTTAATAGAGGGAGCAGAATAGCCGTAGAGTAGAATGATTCGAAGTGAGAATCTATTCGGTTGCTTATTAACGGGAAAGATCCATCGACAGAAAAAATGGAAGAAAGAAAATTATACATGCACGAGGTACAAGGTAATGTACGAAATAGCACGGTAAGGTGGTAGTACCAGCTCGTAAATGTTTAAATAAGTGGAGCAACAGACGAGTGTTGATCGTTTTAAATGGGAATTGGCGTGGAATTACGTTGACTGGCGATAAAACGGCAAGTGATAATTTGAAGGCAACGTCGTATCACGTAGGCGTCGAGTAAATTTAAAACATATATTTAATGGTAAACTACCTCACGATAATCAAGTACGTCCTTGATGAAATTCAATTTTGCAAAATTACGACCGTCGTCCGACTAAACTAGGCTCCATCGACGAAAGTTCGAGGACAGAAAAGTGACCACAGCGAATGTAGAACAGCACCCTAACCCAGATACATTTGCGACACCCCATTCGACTTAAATTTAGGGGACAGCCGTCCGGATGGCTGCGGTCCAAGCAGAGTTTGACCTTGCGCTGCCATAAATATTCAAGAAGGCCAGGAAATCGGGTGAAATCGCTTGCCACCTGCGACCGATAACCTAAGGAGAGCATTCCTGACACATTTACCGCTGACTGTGGCGCGAGTATTGGTAACGAGGGTAGTCAACAGAGGATCCAATAACGTCCTCGTGCTACCCTTAGAACGATCTTTTGGTGCCATTAAAAAAAAAAAAAAAACCCTCGGACCGTTCGAACAACCATCCGGAGACGATAAATCCTAAAAGTGCTGAAGTTTCTGAATACCCGGTGAATCTCGAAGGTGGAACGATTTAAAAGTATTATCCATCGAGATTGTTCGGCGGTTTAGGGGTGTCTTCTTGGCTAAAAATCGCAGTTCCTAACAAAGTTTCCGGCCCGTTAACGACATGGAGGAAAACAGGGATGAAGGAAAAAGGGCAAAAACTGGGAACGATCTGAAACGACGAGACAGGACCAAGCCAGACCCAGACGAGACGAGACGAGAGACGGCGAGGTCCAGGAAATGGATGGATGGTCGTTCGCAATTTGGCCCCCCAATAACCGCGGCACAAAGTAGCCAATTTATAATCCCCTGCCCCTCTTCCCAACGCTGGATACTTTTATCAACGTACCTGCCCCTCTGCCTTCTCGATGCAAGCCGTTCGTGTATCCTTTCCTCTGGCGCGTTTCGACCCAACGAACAGACGGCAGTGCGCGCCGATAACGGCCACGACTCGCGAGCAATGGCCCGAGAAATTAAACTTGTCCATTAACTTTTGATCGAACCGCGATCAAGCTCTTCCGCTACTTTCACTGGTTTCTTCGATTTCTACTTCGGAAGTCGATGCAGTTTGCAACTTTCCTTTGGTATAATTATGAAAAACGTTGCGAAAAGATGGAAATATAGGTAAGGGAGAAAATTACAGGATCGTTAAATTTGTATGGAAAGTTTGTCAATGTTTGAATTGTTGTAAATTCTCGAAAAGTGGTTGTACAATAAAGTAAATTTGGGCTTGCAATAGTCGTAAAGTTAAAAAATATTGAAATATTGAATATTTAAATTTTCCAATCTTGGTTAACACGAACGAATAAAATGTACGTGCTTTTCTTCTATCTTGCGGCCAAAATTCACCGATTCTCCATGAATGGCAATTTCGAAGATTACGTGAAACCCAGAAAGGTT
Organism: Bombus impatiens; assembly: GCF_000188095.3. Taxonomy (NCBI): domain Eukaryota; kingdom Metazoa; phylum Arthropoda; class Insecta; order Hymenoptera; family Apidae; genus Bombus; species Bombus impatiens. The sequence continues at coordinate 1,332,732 of NT_176439.1, read as the reverse complement.
TTCCATCTTCCTACGAAGAATGCTCCGAAATTAATTGGACCGCTGTAAGCACCACGAGGGTTCGTACATGGAGGAAGAAAGACTCGCTCGATCGACACGAGGCCTAAGAAAGCCCATGCATCAAGGATCGATCGAAGCAGTCATTCACGAGCGAACGTTTTACGAGCGTAATAGTCCACCCTTAATGGACGATGGATCAAAAAATTTATCGCGCGCGAAAGCTTGGTAACCGACTGGCAATTAGCGACCGGTCGTTCCGGTGAAATACAAGCGAGTCGTTCATGGGAATGTCCAGGGTGGCAATACCCGAGAATCTTCTCTCGCAACAATGTAACATTATAGGTATTAATGTTACTTTGTAATTAAAGAGAAATATTTGGATGTAAAATAGAATGAATCCATTAGATTCAAAGATACAGATATAATCGTTAACTTAACAAGTTAATAATCAAGTAAAATAATATATTAACCTGTTAATTAATATATTTCTACCAGAAGGCCCTACTTCGTTTCGCAGAAGTAAAACTGGATAAAAATAAGGCAATTTCAAGGTTAGATCAATTTTTATTTCTGTATGAAAGAAAAGCGATTCGTTTTCTTTTAAATTGTCATGCACATTAAAGAAATACCCAAAGATACCGATCGAAACTAGATTCAATTTCACTTGGACGTTTTTCAAGAGTTTGTCATCTCCTCTGGGAAAAAAGTCGACACCTAAAAAGGATCCAAAGTTTGCGTCCCTCCGCGACGCACAGAGCTCTGATGCCCATCAAGGATTAGAACGAACTGCGAAATTCCCAAGGGTGGGAAGGGGAGATGGGTTCTACGAAGCATTCTACGAAGTTTCTACGTCAACCATCGACGGATGGATCTCCGATTACGACACGCGGCGTACTGTATAATTGAGCAGGTGTTGTGAACAGACCAGACGTGGGTAACGAGAAGCGCACCCCTTGTGCTTGGCTCTCGGGAGATGATCGACAAGCAGTTTTTCAGTTTTTCCTTGCTTTCCTGTGAAAGCGGACGCTTCTGTTGACTTAGGTCCGTTGCACACGAGCATCATTTTTGCAGTCACGTCAATTTGACGCCGTGCTTTTCCCTTCAATTATTTTTTCATGTTACAAAAACTACGAACGCCAATTTATAGTTCAGGATTCGGTACACAGTCTTTTTATTATCTACATGACTTTTTATTACCTGCTATAAACTAAACGAGGAAGAAAACATTGCGTTCATTCATAATGGTGTTAGGTGCTTTCTTTAAAGGACGTTCAGTACATTTAAGAGAGGACGAATTTGTAAATATCTATCGGTATAATTCAACGAACTGTAACAAAGATAGGGATGATATAAAAATTTGCAACGGTATGATAAAATTACTTGTATCATGGCTTGATATATTCACAGCTTATTTTTGTCTCGTTAGTAACGAATTGCTGCATAAAGATTATACTCGTATCAGAAATCTGCACGCCTGATAAAAAGATTACTTCGTCTTAATTGATTTTGGACGAAGCAATGTATTTTATAAGCTTACGAAAAAGTTATTTATGCAACAGACTTTGACAACTAATGATCGAATATAGTTTTCGGAATTTTCCGTTCTTAAGCTTTTACGTTCTCTTCTGACACAGCACTGAATTACTTCGAGTTACGATATTTTTAACATACTTGTACGATACCGTAGCAGAACGCAACTTAATACGATTTCATAAGCAGCGATCGTTAAAATAACTAAATCACCCTCTCGTAGCTCTCTATCGCGTTCAATTTTCTTTTATATATTGGTCCTTAATACTTCACGAATCATTATTTGATCGACTCTACTTGGGTTACCCAGTTTCCTTGCAATTTCCTTTCAGAACCAGTCGCCTCGAGATAAATGTATAATCTCTCCTAATCCAATTTACCCTATCTCCACATCCGTCCTCTCTTCCAGCTTGTCTCTCTATCTGCCAAGCGAAAACTCTCCGCCCTCTAGAGCAGTCTCTGCGACGTCATTCTGGACCGTTTAATTATTATCAACCCCCGTTGGCTGGCAGGCCGAGTGACGGATGGATTTTCGTTTATATGACGCGCGACGTGGCGTGTAATTAACTGGCGGCCAATTATAGACACCGGGCACCGCGGTTTTTAACGTGATCTCGTGACGGCCGTCGGTTGCTTGTCGCGATATTCCTCTATCCCTCCTTCTGTCTCGCTCCACTGCTGCTGCTGCTGTTGCTACTACCGTTGCTAAGGTTAGACGAGCCAGTTGAGAAGAGTACAAGGTGGATCGAATTCACGCCCGTCGAAAATGTCGATAACATGTTGGCTTAAGATTCAAAGACAGAGAAATAGACTTTTAGGATTGAAATTAACGCGTAAGATGACACGTTCGAATTCGCGAAGAGAGGATTGGAAATATCGGAGATTGGAATTAAAGTGGATGTGATGGAACAGAGAAATAATGCAACACGAGAAATTTCAATGAATTTTTTTTCTTTTTTTTTTCATTTCGCTTCATTTCACCATTATCTTTAGGATAATGGCATTAAAAAATGTTTATTAATATAATATGTATACTTTCCTTAAAATCATTCATACTCGTATTCTCATAGCGTAATAATCATAATAATATATATAATCATTATAATAATATATATATATCTATATTTATTTATATATATATATTATGTATATGTATTTCGCATATAGAGAATAGTCAATTACATAGTAGGTTTCCGTAGGTTTTTTTCCTGTTGTATTACCATTATCATTATCATTATTATTATTTTTTTTGTTCATTTACTCTTTAATGTAAGGTATTTCATTACTAAACATATAAAAGCGGTATAAAGCTCGATCCACACACGCTAATTAATATTTCTTCTTTTCTCCGTCATTTTTTTTTTCTCATCTTCTTCCTTTGTTTGTCCGTTCTCACCCAAATTCTGATTAATAATTACAAATTGTCGCGTCTCACCACCAGTGTGTTTCTTTTTTATTTTATTTTATGTGTGCTTCTGTCTTCTCCTTTTCTTTCTAAAACGCTTTGTTTCTTTTTCTAATAAATTGCCGGTTCGCGATAATTTCCGTTTATTCTGTTCTCTTCGCGTCTCGCATAACCCATAATCTCATCGCTTAAATATTTCTCGCTTCTCTCCTCTCGCGCATCCCTCATAATACTCTCTCACTCTCACGTTTCTTATTCTTCCGACATTTTGCTTTCCGTTTACTTATTTCCATTAAACCTAGGCGCGCGCGCGACGTAATTCCGCGATGCGTTTTGTCTTAATGCTTACGAACGCACTCGTTTAGAGCGTACTTCGTCGACATCCCTCTCGCTGGTTTCCACCACTTCGCGACTCGTCGATCGAAAATACAATGTACGGATACGTTAGAAGGAGAGAAATAATAATAATAATACAAGGACAGACAGGAGAGGGGAGAAGAAAAGAATACGAAAAGGTTGGAAGGGAAAGAAGAAAGGAAAAGCAATATCCCACCAATGCTCGATCGAACCACGAAGGGGATGAAACGCGAGACGGACAATGCGTAAGCCCGAAAATAAAATTGCCAGGACCATATTGACCGTGTCCTCCGCTCTGTTTAAGAGCATCGATTAATTAACGCGAACTCGTATTTAGCGCGACGATGACGACGGTATTAAAAAGTAAGGGAGGTTCCCTTCCTCTCTCTCTCTCTCTCTCTTTCTCTCACTCTCTCTCGCGTTCTCTCTCTCTCTCTCTCTCTCTCTCTGGTGATCGTGACCCTCGATCTGTCCCTGAAAATTCGGGTCAATGGCCAGTCTAACCGTCGGCAACGTCCTCGAGTAAAATATTAAAAGACTAAAGGCGAGTCGTTTCTTCGAGAAACCTCTCTCCCGCCGTTACTACACGTTCCAACCATTCAACGCATCCAATAGGCCTTCGCTTATATTTTATTTTGTACGTCCCCGATACGCTTAAGTTTCCACGACACTTTTTATTCTCGAATTTGTAATCTCCTCCTCCGCTCCCCCCTCCCTCACATTCTCACGTTACTTCTCTTCTTTTATTCTATTTTGTATATTTTTGTCACTTTAAACGATTCTCTCCCGGTTTACTCTTCCTCTCTTTCTCGAAGAAACGACCCTAACACGTGTTAAGCACTACCTCTCGATCGACACAGTTTATCGATAATATATCTTTTTCAACCGTAAATCATCCTTCGTTACTTTCCGCTTCTTCGTGCGTCTATCTTCCCCCTCGAAATCGCTGGCGGGCGCACCGGTTTGATTCGCTACCTTTTTTCTTTTTTCATACAATCTTTTCTCTTTTCTTTTCATTCTCACTCGACGACCCACGATATTCAACCGCCGTGGATCAACCCGTTCGCCCTCTTCCTGTTGGAGAGAACGTATCCTCGACGGTTTCCAGTAATGTGAATCGTGTTCGACCGTGGCTGCTGCTTTCTTAATCCCTCGGTTTTACACGACCCTTTCCCGTTTCTTTAATCGCGAGCGAATTCTTCGCGAACGATCCCAACGCCCAGCGTCGAGAATGCACTATCGACGAAGCAATTCCTCTCGAGAACCCTTTTTTCGCGTCGCGTCGAGAGCACGTTCGTCCCCTTTACAAGTTTCCAGCTACGATTCGATACTCGTCATCGATATTTCACACCATATTCCGTTACGCCAGCTGAGCTTTACACGCTTCATAGACGAAGATCTTAGTCGTCCCTGATACGACGATTGGTCTCGCGATATTTGTTAATTACACAAGGTTAGTTGAACATAATTTCTCTGTAAATGTAAAATTTCTTTATTTAAAGTTTAATCTTTTGCATCCGAAATAACAAATTTTTTTGTTTAACGAAACCGATGCATACAATTATTAAGCATGAATTTTGTATTCGAACATATTTCTGTATGTTCTATTCTTCGAAAGAAATCAAACGTTGTACAACCAAGCAAACAAATATGCAGTGCGGCTCGAAGGATTTCTCGTAATTTTGCTTGTTGCTTTCTGAGAAGATATCACACTTGAAAATATTATAAAGTATAAGTATATATTAATACACTGATATAAATGTACATACGTAGATGATAGAAACTACTATTTCTTGAGCATAATTTCCCTTATGCAAAGTGTTTATTTCCACCCTAAAAGTAACATAGAAATCATTGTTTTTGTTCGAATTAAAATTTAAATCAAATAAGCTGCGAGTTTCTTTACAAAATTTACAAAAGAAGCTGGAAATCTTTTTAAAATACAAGTAACGCAGAAATCGTTGTCTGTTGTTGTTTCGCGAGATCGAAAATCATCGTTCTTCTTCCGAAGATAGTAAAAGTTCGAAATATCTAGTAACCGGTCACCGACCGCCCGCCAGCTAAAGGTACAGCGTAGTATCTAATAACACCCGAGTTAGACTCTCGCCCTCAAGCCAACCAAACAAATATAGTTCGCATACAATTATTACAATACGAATTCTTAAATATCAACTCTTATACTCTAACGATAGAATGATAATAATAGGGTTGTGTCTCGGCTGAGAGAGACGGCCGAGGCTCTCGAAGCGCCCCGGAAACCGTCGCCGGCTATGCATGTGTGTACGTTTTTCACTGTGTACGCTACATAATAGTTTTCTTTCTTTCTAACATATACCGCTTTGTTTTGCTCTCCTTTTACTTCACGCTTTTCTTTGCTATTTCTTTTTTCTCGTCTTCAGCGCAATCGACGGATGTTCATCGCTGTGAAAACGAAAGTACGTGTTTCACAGGCAGGATAACGATCACTGTTATCCGGATGTTGTGCGATAACCGTCGAATATTCGCGGTGAATGAGAACAGAGCATTCTCACAATTGTCGATAGTGATTTGATCGAAACATTGACAGACTATGACCGTTTGCAACTACTATGAAGCTGTCGAGATCGGTAAAGATGATTTTACGACACCCTCCGGTGTGTTTTAATTGCTAATTATTTAGTGAAACATTTCGTTAATCGAGTCATTCAGAAGCTATACTGATCGACCAACATCATAAAAGTTCGTGGACTTTTACGTCGCAAATACTTTTTAAAAATTATTTTAGAATTTACTCTGTTCTATCAAGTAAAATGATGAAAGATAGCACGGTGTTGCTTTTTTATCTATCTTTTCTTCTTTTTAAAGTGGCACTTGATAAAGTTGACGAATTTGTTGAAGGTGTAGTCAATCAGTTTATCTTCTGAGAAATTCAATTTCGAATAAGTTGAAATTACGATGCGATTAATATCGGTATGAAAGAATGTTGTGGTAAAATCGTTTGTTATAAATTCCTCTGTATCGAGGTAAAAGGGGTAATTGGACTGTGATAAGGATAAATATTGCTGAATGTAGATAAATAGGATTCGTTGCAAATTCCATTATTAGTGGAAGTTGTCTATCTTAAGTGTTTATCTAGAAAATATGTATCTGAATAGGATTCAAAGCGGAAGTTCCATTAGCGCTGCTACCTGAACTCTCAATAAGATCGATTCCAGGAGCAGACAAAAGAAAAGACACTTTGAAAATTTTTCCAAGATCTCGAGCCTAAAGAAGTTTTCTATCTGCTGGTTTTAGCGTTGTGTACCGATGCTTTTCCGAAAAATGGCCAACGTGGATACCACGTGTAGTAAAGTTAATACCTGAATATTCCCTTTATCGAAAGCTCAGTCGACTTTTTAGACAGAATATATATCGAACTGGATTTACACGAAGTGATCGTCGATCAAGAACGTTGCGCGCAAAATGTTCCAATCGAAGTTCCAATTTCTTTGTATAGAAAATTTTACAAATTTCCCTCTTCGGGATATTATGCTCGACAGACGACGCGATTCCTAACGCTAATTACATCTATTTCTGCCATATTTTCTACCACTACGCTTCTACTTCTACCGTTCCTATCTTCTACCATCGAAATTCTCCTTTGTTATTCTATTCTTTTCTCCTCCCTCCTTTTTTTTTTGGTTGTTTTTTGGAGCACTTTTGAATAGATTTTTATCAAAAATATATTTCGTATACGAGTGTATACGTAGTCTCTTTACACGCGACGTCGATCGTCCACCCGACTCTCGAGTAAATTCTTACGGATATTCGAACTATCAAGGAATTCTTGAACGTTCGGATATGGAGTGGTCGGGCCAACGTTGTTCGCCGCAATTCGTCAATTTCCTTCGTCGTAATTTTGTTTCTCTTTAATTAATAAATACATCGTCGGTCGAGCAAGCATATTTTCCGCGTATTATTAGAATTCTGTAATTTGACTTCCACGCGATTCTTGATCCAAACGACCTGCCCTTCGACATATTTTTCTACGATTATTTAGCTCATCTACTAAAGATCAGTCTGATAAATCGGAGATATAAAAAGGCGTCGAAAAAACGCGGCGAAATGCGTCATAAAAATCGAAGGCTGGAACAATTATGTTTCTCGAGTCTTATTGGTCGGCAGTTGGGCGCGTGGACCGCCGCAAGCTGTCCCTCGAGTCTTCGTGCCCGCTCACGAGGTTAGAGTTTATTCGCCACATTGTGATCAAAGCATCCTTCGTGTTTCTCATTTTATCTGACCAAGAGCCGCGATTTCGTCGAAATAAAATGCAGCAAGAGTACACATTCACATCGTCGACTATCTTGCTGCTTCAACGAAAACAATTATACGAAAAATTTTGCGTTTTCGGAGTTTGATCAGGCCAGACAGCTTATCGCTCTGCTTCCTCGATACAGCGAGAATTTGCTCGAAAGACAAACTACATGTCCACGTTTGTTTCTTTTGCTTCCATTCGTTTTATTGCTAAATTGGTAGAAAATACGACCGAGCAAGTCGCACGGGATTACTCGTGATTCTGCAACTGTATCGGTGTGAAAAGGGAATCGCAATTGGTTAAAAATTGTCGGTCAGTAAAGTAGACGTTGACTGATGCGTATATGAATAACTGGTGCATGAATTTACGTGTACGTGTGTTGTTTGCTTGTTGATTAATCGTATATCGTTAAAGTTCGTACGATTACGTGTGTAGTTAAGAACTATTTACAGACTCTCGTGAGAATAATACGCCCCGAGCAGGCGAAAAGGAGACACACCTATAGAAAAACGCTCACCTATAGAGAACAGAGCGTTCTTCTCCGAATAGATAGAGCAAGATTAAAAATCGGAAACGTTCGTGTTTTTATATCCCTACGGAGCGGAGCTGCATGCAAATAGACACACCGAATTCTAGCTACGATTATCGAGTTCGTCATCCTCGAAGCTTGCTTTCCCTATACACACGACTATAGACCATCCTGTCGTTTCGATGCACACTGTCCTTCCTTCTATCCGCGGCGACATTACCGTGTACCAATCTCACTTAAGACACAAGCCTGGTAGATCGTTCCGAGAGAATTTCGCGAAACCGGCTACCATCGTATCTCTTCCCCCGTGGTTGTGTTGCCTGTTTTTTCTTTTTTTCTTTCTTTCTATCTTTCTTTTTTTCGTTTCCCAAACCGTGGGGGACGAAGACGTTCGAAACTTGCTTCGTACGTCGCAGGGATTGAGAATTACGTTGGCCCTGGAAACCTTCGAGTTGGGTTCAAGTTTTCGATATTTCCAGCCGCTTGACCTCTCTCCTCGCTTTCTCGAGAGCGTCGTCGCTAGACTTTTCACTTCGTCTCGGGACATCGTCGTGGGATTCTTTTCCAAGTTTGAATTGTGACGAGGGAAATCCCAATTTCTCGGTATTCTAATGTCCTCGCGGTCTGATACATCGGTTTCGATAAAACGTTATAGATCGAACAATTTCTGATATTTTGGATCATTTTGCAGTCTTTGGTTTCGGATAGATCGCCGTATGCTAGTTGGAAGAAACTCGGTTCCCATGACGCGCGTAACGAGCAATCCCTGGGACGCCATACCTGAGAGAATTCGGGCTAAATCGAGATAAATCGGGCGAAGCCGCGCCTTAAGTGCTAATGGCAGTCTAGATCGTTAACGTACAGGTATGCGTATGCTCGTTAAGTGTATACAATAATATATGTTATACGTATCGTACCTCGTTTAATACGTAACACGTTTGAAATAAGACCTAACTCTAGATAAGTATACGGTACATACACCATATAATATAATAGATCATTTGTTAATTTTAGATCGTCGTAATATACTCATACCACCAGGGGAAAACATCGTTAAACGTTTACTCTCTTCCTCTTAATATTACCTTTTCCTTTTCTCGTTACGCATTCTCACATTTCTTTCGCTCTCTCACGCCGTATTATTTTTCACTCGACCAAGCATACCGATTTCCTCCGCCCTTTCTCGTAAACTCACACACGCAAATTCTCATTTACACTAATCTACGATCGATCTGACGGTCACTCGTTTCTCTTCTGTCTCGCGTCGTCTTCCTTGTTGCTGCTTCCTTGCGTCAATATTCCATTCGTCGCTCGAATATAATTACTTTTGTTAGAAAAATTTGTACTCTCATAGGGGAGGTATAGAGAAGACCTCGGACTCTGTCTCTCGCCGAATCGAATTCCGAGCAATTTTCACTGTGAATCCTCTCATCGATAAACGATTATCGATCGACGGCGGTAGCTCTGCCAGATTTTTCAACTCGTCGATATCCACTTCAAACCGCTCGAATATCGGTAAATTAGCTCCGAATTCATTGAGCGGGAGACAGCCAGGTCGACCAAACGAAACGCTCCTCCGTTGCCACGGCCGACCACGAAGAACGAGGACCATCATTGCAAGAACGTGGCGTTCAATTAAAGCTCACAATCGCGGACCAGCATATTCTTTTATTCATTGTCCTGCCGTATAAACGGACGAATCCCTTTTTTCGCTTCTCCGTTTCCGTTCTTCGCGATAAAAAGGAAAACAGCTAGTCTTTGTTCCCTGTGCTCGCGAGTCCAGGCTTTTCCTTTTCTCTTTTATTTCTTTTTTTTTTCTTTTTTCCTCCATTTGCACAGCACTCGAGACGTCTGCCAATTAAATTAAATAGTGTCGAGGAAGGATGGACGAATGCTCCTCGAAGCAACGATTCAAAATAAAAGTATATGTCCCTTCTGTTTTCCGGCTCACAGCTTCCGTTCTTGCGACTCGTGTCTCTTTCTCCGGCGTTCTTCATTTGTAATGCAATGATCGTCACTCTTGAACCAGAGGGAGCGTTTTACACAAAGTGGCTCGAGTCGATGTTTCTCCTCGTGGTCGGCGACCAACGGGCATCAGATTTCGTTTCCCTTCACTCTTTCGCTCGCCATCGTCTCTATATCTTTTCTTTCTCCTCTCTTTCTCCCTCTTTGTTCTCCCGTGTCGAAAAAAAGGTGTAGAACGCGGTGGAACGGAAAGGAAAGCTATAGCGTTGGTCTGTTGGCCAACGAGAATTCGTTCGGACAAGGGCTTCCGGAATACGATTTCGTCAACGGAGCTTTCTATACATATACACAGGTACACGAAAGAATTCGAATACTAATTTTCCACGAAACGTACGTTTGTAATAAATATCTCGTAATTTCTATATACATTGTTCAAATTGGTCTCCAACTTTGCCAATATCGTCGCAGCAATAGCAATGATATTTTAAAATGTCGTGTACAACACACGCGATATAGACGTAAAAAGTTTTGCGGTGAATGATCAAAGACTTTCGTGGGCCAGTGTATACCATTTTTCTCCTTTGTATTTTATTCTTGGCGGGCTGCAAATTCACCGATGGGTTAAGATCCTTTCGTTTTTCACACTCATTCGCCACTCATTCGAGATCGCTGATCACCGCGACGGCGCATTCAAGTCGTTCTCGTCTTTCACTGCTCCTTTCAAGAATAAAATCTTTTCGCTCGATTAAATCGCTTCGACTCGTTCTTTAATTCCAAGCAACGATCGATCGGCCGATTTACAGGATCTTTCTTTCTCTTTTCATCGCTGATTGATTTATCGCGACGTGAACGCGCCGACGTTTTTCAGCTATTCGCAAGCTACACGAAGAAATGGGGGATAGCTTCGATCGAGTATTTAATTACTACGAGCAAAGGGTAACCTACGAGTTATGTATACACGAGTCTCGCCGCTTAAAAGCGCCAGGGCTTTTCTCTTCCTCTTCGAGAAAGGATTATCATCTTCGCGAAGGTTGCGCGTGCGATACAGGGAGGTGGGATATCTCGTCTAACCTCTACGATCGAAACAGCAAATAGCGATTATAGTTACGTACGTCTTAATACAATTAACTGCGTGTATATATTGCATTATATATCGAACGCGCGTTAGTTCGAAGGATAATTGATCGAAACGTCGTTACGATTGCTTCTTCCTTCGTCGAAGATTTCCTTGGGAAAGTCTCGCGTAAATTTCATCTTTCTTTCTTATATATCCGATCATTTATCGTGTTTAAACCAACGAGATTCGATCAAATTTCTCGTTTACGAATAATAGAAACTGTTAACGTTCTTTATTCCATTTTTCTCCTTAACGAGAAACCAAAAGAAAGAAACGAACCGCGATTAATTCTTTCGCCACTGTTTCATCGTTTATCACCGTCTTAAGCACATTATAAATAAAAAGCGATCTGTTCTAAAGAGTCTGACGATTGAATGTAACAAACAAAATTAAAAATGACAAACGTTTAAAAGACACGACGATAACGACGAATACCAGAAAGACCTTAATACGCGAGACATCCTAATCTCTGGAGATAGAAGTTTCGTACGACGCATGACCGCGCTCTTCCTTATACATTTCACGTACATCGATACAGAAATATTCCCGTCAACGAGACAGCGAGCTTACCCTGACAGACAAACGCACTGAGTCCGATAGAAGAATTTCGTACAAGCCTTAAACGTTAAGAATGGTGTATCGCTTTCGAATACCACGTAGCCAATCATGGATCTCCGAAGCGTCTTTTTCTCTCGAGTCACTTCACCCCGTTTAAAAATCGAAATCTTTACTCGATACTTGAATATGTCGATAGTATAAAAAAGTTTAGCGACGAAAGAAAGAGGACAGTAGAGGCAACAGGACTAAATTGAAACGACTCGTTAGAATATTTTCGTGAAAATCGCTCGAGAGAAACACACGCTTCGTGGAAAAATGTTTTCTTTTTTTAACCACTACGAACGAGTCTTCTAGACGTTGATTTCCGATGGAGCGGCAATTTTACGAATCTCGCATCTCTCTTTCTTTCCCTCCTCTTCTCAATTTCCTCAATTTTCCATGCCTCGACAAGTCTTCGTCCCATTTTATCCCTTTTCTCCTTCACTTTCTTTCCTCTTCGTTATCCTTGCTTTGAAGCACCCTCTGTCAGTTGTCCCGTTTGGTCCGCACTACCAGCATTGATTATTTTGTTGCTTTCGCAATGCACAAGAATGCTTGTGTTTTACTATGATTTCTTATTACTCGTTTTTTTTTTTAAACATTTTTTCCTCCTTCGCCATACTTCCTTTTTCCTGATTTTAGATCCGTCTTTCCATTCCTTTCTATATGCCCTCCGATCGGTCACTCCCCTCCTTCCGGCCTTCACGTTACTTTACAATCGACATTAATTAACGAATTAATTAGTACAAGCTAAACACGCGTTAGAAGAATTATACAACTAGAAGAAAACGCGGGCTTCGCGATTGGTACTCGTTTTTCCACAGAATTCGTTCAACTTCATTCTTCTTTCTCCCTCACTCTCTCTCTCTCTCTTTTTCTCGCCACGAAATACGCATTGTGCTTGTTTTCGTATTATCCTTCGTTCAATTTCAGAATGAATTCGGTGAGTTATTCGACTCGAGGAGCATAAGCGTGTTAACTGTTTCTAATTTCTTGAAGAAATACGCGAATTCGATGGTCGTTTCTCCTCTTCGCCACCCTTTTCCGTTTCAAAGGGAACCTCCTCCTCCTCCTCACGCGGACGAATTGAAAAGTTCGATCGCACGTGTGAAAGGGCTAAACAGAGGCGAACACCTCGATCAAAGTTTTTCTCAAAAGATCTCGAAAGCATCTTTCTCGTCTTCTTCTTCTTCTTTCCTGTGGCGTGTCTTTTAACTTCTTTTTAAGAAGATGTTTATCTTTTTTCCTCCCTCCTTGTCAAGTTTCCAACCTTCTTTTTCATTCGTATCTTTTCCTTTCTCCTCTTGTCAACAGCTACTAATTTATGTTACGCGACGCGGTTATACGCTTAAACTAAACTTAACACGAGCTATAAATCCTAGCGCGTTTTAAAAAACGTACGACCCTTTTTGCCCGATCTCGTTTCCTGATCGCCTCGGCGATCGCTTAAAAAAATAGGGTACAAAAATTATTCATCTAAATTTCGAAAGCCTTATCCGAATACTACGCGAAGTTTTTTCGTTTCTTTTTTTTTTCTTTTTTACTTTTCTCTCAGAATTTCCTTTTCTTAACCCCCCGCCTAATAAACACAGCCGAATAAAAATGCCCCGACTTCGAATTACGATTCACTGTAACCAAAAATCGTTACGAGATCCTCGATCACACGCGATGACATTTATCGATTATTCGATTTGACGAATCTTGTTTCTTTTCGAAATACGTATAAAAAAGACTACCCTAAACACGACACGTAGATTATGGTAATTATTACAATTTTTTCTCACCGATATAAAAAAAGGAGATTGCTTATCGTTTTCACGCGGAAGACTCTCCGCCCTCTCGCTTCTCTCTTTTTTTCTGTCCATCGTCGTATTCTTTTAAATGACTTTACTCAATGACCGATAGAAAAACGCCGAGTATCCTATGAAACGAGCTCGCTCTTCGGATCCACGCGACTATCCGCGCGCGTAAAAACGGAACGACTGAAAAGAAACAAAAAATACACGTCGCTGAATTGGTGTCGATATTCCACGGTGATATTTCCGCACTGTCGCCTCTCTTTCTTTCTCTTCTTCTTACAACCGAGTGCAAAATGTATGTCGCAGTCTTACACACACAAGGTGTCGTGACGTATACGCTGGAAAAACCGTATTACAAATACACACGTGCAAGCTTACGCTTGGTGTTTCGTGTCACTCTGAAAATTTCACTCGTGTCAGCTTCACGCTTAAAATCTTCAATTGCCGATTTGAAGAAAAAGCGATGTTCTCTTCGATATTTATTCTCTCCGCCTCGACTCTGCTACTTTATTGCGATTCTACGGCTCTACGATTAAGAACAAATTACGAATTATCATCGAAAACATCGATCACGATCGAGGAGAGAATTTTCAGAGTATTTCTCTACGTTGGTGCGAAGAACTCTGCCGAGAGGACTATACTTAGAGACACGGCAGAAGAAAGTACTACTAACAAGGGAATTGGTTAGCGATACACACGATTACATACATGTATATACGTAAGACTATATGTATACACACACAGAGTAAAACGCGATTAAATGTACGTAGGGGAAGGGAGTAGTAGGTGATTATAGCACATCCACACGCCATTCAGACACATTGGTTTACCCCTTGAGGAAATTGCCTGTAAACGGGTTTCGATACTTCGGGGCGGCCTACCAACTAACGATTAATTACGCGTCTCCACTGTGAAAGCTTAATTACGATCGTTGCACGCGCGTATCTATTATCTTGCTTCATCCAAATATCTCTTCACCTTTCTTGCTCGTGCTTTTCCGCACCTTCGTCTCGTTCCTCGAGTGTCCATTGGAGAAAAGCAAACTTTCAAAAAAAAAGCGAGAATATCCTTGCGTCGTTGTATCCGTGTAATAGAATACAAGAACCGTTATAGATAGAGTCTTGGAGTCGTGGATTTCAAAGAAATCTCATTCTCGATGCAAGAGTTTGTATTCGAAGATTTTCTCCCTTTTTAAATACACCCAGCTTCCAGAAGACACTCGAGGGGGACATTAGCGCGGAACGGTGGCACGAGGGTAAAAATTGAACGCCAGTCACTAGTCCTGAATCGAGAGGATCTAGATGAAGACGCTATAACGCAAAGAATGGAAAACGAAAACGAAGCGAAAATTGAACCGTCGTTCGCGACGAGTAATAGAAGCCGTGTACGAGTTTATGTATCTGTACGTGTATATGTATTTTCTGTGTTCTTTCGTTCTCTCTTCTCTATGGAATTTTTCGTTGCTTTCATTCCCACCATAACGAGACTCATTCACTCTCTTGCTCTCTCTTTGCGATCGATTGGTTCACGGCTCGTAAAAACCGGGCCATCCGCGCGTGGTGGCTGAAACAAAACGAAAACACCGGTGAAAGGGAATAAATGGAAACTGGGAGGACCAACGACGATTCGAACGAACGAACGAACGGAACGAAGGTGAAACGCGAAGAGCCGTGAACCAATTGTCTACGCAGCTACACGTCGATTAACTCATCGATCCTCCATCCGCGATATCGATTTGCATATCCACCTTTCTCTCTCTCTCTCTCTTTCTGTCTCTCTTTTTTCTGTTTTGCGTTTTCATTCGTTTGCTCCATCTCGTTCTTAGAAGAAACCGCGAAATGTCGAAACCTCTGTCCTCTGAATTTTTAAGCTTTTTAATTATTTCCTTTATTTTTTATTTTTATTTTTATTTTATTTCGTTCTCTTCGTGTAAAAGGTATATTGTACAATATGTCGATACCTTTGATCATTTTTTTCAAAGTTATAGCTTATATGATCTCTTTCATTCCTTTTTCTTTTCCTTTTTTTTTTTTTTAATTTTAAAACAAGAGGAAGCAAACGAGAAGCAGGTGTTATAGGTTAAATAACAACATTATGTTCCTATGTACATTTGTACCTTAGCCAACCTATCTCCAATCGACTCGATAATGGCCGGGCTCCCAGGATTAGTGAACTTTCAGGTCTTTCCGAGCTCCTTCCGAGATTCGTCTACAGAGGGGAAACACCAGCTTCTTGAGAAATTACCTTCACGATATACATATATATTCGTTACAGGGCCAAAGAAGAGAATGCTCGATATACGTTTTTCCTTTTTGTGGTTGAGCAAATTTGGACTGTAGGTTCAAGAAGTTGTTCGCAAAAGCTTTGAAAAGTGATATTTCCAACAGCAACCCGTTCAACGTGATTTGGCACCCGATATACACGCTTCCACCACCGTATGACATATTCCGTCGGTTCACCGTGAAAAATCGTAGATCCCGCTCGATTCGCTGGGAGCCCGGTTCTTTCTTAGAGTGTGAAAGACAGCCGGTGTGTGTATTATTTGCGTGGTCGGCGATCGTCGGCCTTGCCTCCCGATCAACCTCTCGATATAAAAATCTTTCTCTAAAAAACGCGCCAAAGAATTCTTTTCACTGGGACACGTCCGTGACTGGACGAAAGAGGGGGTGTGTGGGTTGTTTCAAATAGGTACGTCGTGTAATCTCTCGAGAAGTAAAAAAACCTTCCTCTTTTCATCTTTCGATCTCTCCTCTCTGTCTTCCCACATTCTTTTTTTAATCCTCTCTTCTTTCTACTTTTCCTAAGCCCTCGTTATTTCGATAATAAACTTTCTTTCTCTCTCGCTTTTTTTCTCTTTTTTTCTTTTTCTTTTTTCTTTTTTTTTTTTGTAAGGATCAACGGTAGGATTATTATAATCGCGTCGAGAGACAAGGCGCGAAGAACAGGGTCAACGTAAACGCCGTCCGCGAGAAAAAACAAAATCGCTCTCCAGTAGCGCACTCGATAAAATTTCTTCGTCGTCCGTAACACGTTTCAGTATTATAACAACACCATATTTTTGGGCAATGTACATTTTAAATTACACGCATCAATTACAGGAGATCTCCATGGCATAATCAATCTTTTTTTATCTTCTTCATTTTCCCTAATACGCGCTCTCTCTTTCTCTCTCCCTCTCTCTCTCTCTCTCGCTCTCTCTCTTTCTCTTTCTTTCACTCTCGCTCATCGTTCTCTTCTCATCGTCGTGTTGGGCGTGGAAAAAACAGTGGCCTCTGAATCAGCGTTTGCAAAAAGGGAGGGAGTGAGATTTATAATCTGTCAAACTTAATCGGGGCTCGACACACGCGAAACCGAAAGGATTTTTTCCACAGGGGGAGGATTATGTATAACCAATCGCGTCTTCCTTGCTTGTCTTTCTCATCTCGATTCGGTTTCCCCGGATCATGGAACGACGCCCTTCCGGTTCCACGTTCGCGTTAATATTATCTTTTTTTCCTCTCTATCTTTCTCACTTTGTACGTCTTTCGATAAGGTCGCGTTCTGTCGATAGACAAGTGGCGCGATTCGGTTAAATGCTTCTTTTTCTTCTCCTCTTTCCAGTTTTTTTTTTTTTTTTTTATTTTCTTTATCTCTCCATTTAATGTTCAACCCTCTCTCACACTGCATTCTCGTCGTGCATCGAATCGCTCAACGTCTTTCGCTCTCGTTCGTTCTGCTCTCATTCATACCCTCGCTCTTTCCACGTCTCTGCGCCTGAAAATAACCGGGTTGGAAAACGAGAAAAACGCTCGACCCCGCGGGCACGTCGATCAAACTTTGACCAACATCTTTTACAACCCGATGGACGATACACAACGCGCCTTCTAATAATTTAATTAATAACTTGAGGTAATTAAGGTATCCGTAGTTTTTCATGAATCTCGCCGCCTTACTTCGATCAATTTCGAAGAAAAACCTTCAGAGACGTACCCGCGACTCTCGCGACTAAAACTAGACGCCAGACGAATGTTCATAGTCGATGGAACCTAATTTAGAAACACGTGTTAAATGGTACCTAAATGTCGAACAATCACGATCGAGCCGTGGCGCGTTCGGCTCAATGGACAACAGGATCGCCAAACGAAAATCAAAGAGAAAAAATAAGATAGAAAGGAGAATCGTATTATTCTCTGCACAATGGACTCATCGATCTGTCGTTCGCGAACGGAGCGGCAAAGTAAAGAAAAATCAATCACCGTACAGATTCGAGATGCTGAACGACCTTGAAATTCTCGCGACAGCTGCCGCGTCGTTCGTTCGTCGCTATGATTGGAAACTAATTAAAAATATCTCTAAGAAACCTACGATGCGATAGCGATAAATCGTACTCGACTACGAGCGATCATCGACGCCGGG
Source organism: Bombus impatiens (assembly GCF_000188095.3). Classification (NCBI taxonomy): domain Eukaryota; kingdom Metazoa; phylum Arthropoda; class Insecta; order Hymenoptera; family Apidae; genus Bombus; species Bombus impatiens. Next base: position 1,314,765 of record NT_176439.1, on the reverse strand, counting down.
GAAACGGACGTCGTCGTATGATGAGTCGAGGAATAAATCAAAGGAGTAGTACATCTCGTTGTAGACCTACATATTATTCTATGCAGAAGCGAAAATTAAATGAAATCTGCTCGGAAGAAAACTAAAGCGATACGGCTACGATCTTTAAACGATTGGAAAAAAGTGTTCAAAGATGTGTCGATGGATCGTCGTTCACTGTTTTATTCCAATCGTTCGGTACAATAAATCAAGCGTTCTATTTAATCGCGACTCGACGCTGGAGGGCGTCGATTTCTTGTATCGATCACAAAAAAGTATCACCATTTCGCGTGCACCCCTTTCTACCCCGTGTGTCTTCCGTACGACTTCGCACAATATTCCTTCCTAACTTAAAAGCAACTCGTACCCATCGGTGGTAAAAAAATAAAATTGTTAAATTAAAAGGACTTTCGCGAGGACCACTGAATCGGGCAACTAACAGTTGCAACGAAACGTCAATTAATTGGTTGCCCGTTTAAACGAAGAACAGGAGTGTGAAACGTAGGGATTTCAAGGAATCGAAAATATCTCGACGGATTAAAAAAAAAAAAAAGGGTAGTCGCACGGAAGGACTCTCGACGTCGCGTCGGCAGAAAGGGGAATGAAATTAAAAATGGACTAACGAGCGAGCCGGTGTGCTCGATGAAACGTTAACGAGGAGGCGCTGTAAGAAAAGCTCGAACGCGTTTCTGATCACGATCCACGCGGCTCGGCGATTTATAATTGCGACTACTGAAAGAACATCACCTGTGTACATTTGTATAAATGTGTATGTACGTGTACTTATGCGTTGGTATATCTGCTGTCATTGTATATATATTAGGTGTGTCGTATTGGTTCGCGCGGCGCGCGTATTTGTCCAGTGTATCGGTATACCTATGTATGCACGTGTGTGCGTGTATGTGTGAGTGGGTGCGTGTATGTCACAGACGTAAAAAAAACCGACTACAGTGAAAGATCGTGTGACGATTTTCTCCCATCAAATACGCACGTTGTTCCCCTATGTGATTCTCTTTAATTTCGATTAAATATCGCGACGTTTCATCTTTCTCAGAACTTTCAATTGTTTTCGTTTCTCTCATCTACTTCTTAGTTTATTATTTCATGTTTTAGAATTTGTATATTATTTCTTTTTCTTTTCTTATTAATTCTCCTTCAGCCGAACCATGGACGATTACAGAGGTACTCTTATTGTCTCTCGTACTTCGTATTTTTCCTGTCGTCTCGTTTGAAAGTACACCGAGAAGATTAAAAAACAGAAAAAGGAAGAGAAAAACGAAGGATCATCGTGCGTATTTGGTAAATCGCCACTCGATCTTTTCACGCGTCCACCTCTCGTTTCCATATGAAACGTTGTACGTATTTTAATCACTAAATAGATATACAAGACGTGTTTTTTTTTCCTTTATATTCCTAAGGAGAGCCGTACGAGCGCCTCGTACGAGCGATTCCCGCACGCAGACCTCGTACCGCGTTTATTCTGCGTCTTTATACATTTAATATGCGTGAATTCTGTTACCGTAGTGTAATGTCGTTTATGTATATATAATATATCGTCGTTTATGTATACCTATAGTTGTCTAGCACAGCTGTAAAGAGAACCTTACACACTAAGAGACAAAAAAACCGATCCTTAAACGTAGAATTCATATATAATATTTCATATTTATTTTCATATATAATATATATATATATATACTTCATCTTCTTATTAGATTATTTTAAATCGCGTGAATGTCCGCGTGAAAAAGAACGTCTCGAAGAACAACCGATATATAAATTGCAGGATAAAATTCTTTTTTCTTCTCGTTTCTTTCTCACCACCATTCTTTCTTCTATTCCTCTGTCGAGCTTCCACAAATACGACACAGTAGCCTATCACTAGAACGATTCTCGATCGCTCGACAATACGATTTCTCTTCGCCTTCCGTTTCTTTCGCGTTTCTCTTCTTTTCCTTTTCGCGGAAAATTCGTTCTTCTTCGGTTTCTCTGTTCGATAGAAGACGATACAACGATCTTCTTAATTCCGCTGTTAGAAACGATCGAGAAGAAGAATTCGCGGCATCGAGCGTCGAGCGATAACCGAGTTAGAGCCGAGTCTCTAAAATATTCAACGAAATTCAAGAATATCTCTTTGGGCGTCGACCGGCTGGCCAGCCGACGGGCGAAACGAAGAAAGTTCTCTTAACTAGAATCTGAAAACCGTCGTTTTCCAATAAACTTACATATTTATCGATGATTTCAAAACCTCTCCTCCTTCGTTACATCACCTCTTACCCTTCATAATGACTATATGCTAAACTCTATTCATAGTTCAACCATTCATAACCTCTCTCCTTTAATTCCCATCCTCGAGACCTTCGCAAAAAGAATTTCTTTTCTCGCGTTTGCTTCATTGTTAGCCCCCCCTCCCCCCTTTGTTGTGTATAATTCCCCAACCACATACAACCCTTAATCCCATCCCCTCAACGTGCCATATAGATGTGCTATTCGATTAATTATCATTAGAAGAATCCACGGACACGATTACGACAATCGACGAGACTCAGAGAAACCCGTGAACACGAGCGAAAAACGTTTCTTCTTTCTTCATACTTTGAGACACCTTTGCGGATGGTCTTTCGTTTCGAATAGTCTCGACCGTGTTCACGGACACGTTTCTCTGTTTCACTCGTCGTACTCTTTCTATAAAAACACCGACATAGAAAATCGTTCGCTCGATGGACGTCGCTGTACGAACGGATCGCGGGGGAAGATTCGAATCGTCGCGGCGAAGAACGCTTCATCAGCAGGCAACCGGATTTTCTTTCCTCGATCTTCCAACGATTATTGCATCGGCTAGCCGCGAGAGAAAGAAACAAGTTCCCGGCACGACCAAAGAATTCTCTGCTCCCGGGGTCGCGTGGATCGAGGTAGATTCGTCAACGGGAGAAAAATTGCGTGTAGTTTCGTGTAGTCGAGGAGAAGGCGATCGTCGCGAACGTGCGTCGTTTCCTCCCTACCTGAAACCGCCCTCCGTTCGTCGACGAGCGTCACCGAGCATCGTGCGAAAGTAGAAGATCGTTACAGCGACTTTTACTTGGGGAATAAAAAAGGTTTAGCCTAGCTTTAATGTTTAGCCTTAAGCAACTACAGAGCGAGTGCGTCATTATGCGTCGACGCACCATAGAGAAACTAATCGCGCTCTTACTACCGTCCGTTCCTTTTCTCCATTTATCGTTCTTCCTCCTGTTGCAAGTTGCAGAATATTTTCTCCAAGTTGCTTGCTACGATTCCTCGATGCAGTTTCTTCCCTTAAACATTCTAGATATAGGTACGTCGACGCGTCGAAACTGACGAAATCTTTTTTACAAATCGAATCAGGTGCCTCGAACGGCGCGGTCCTTTCCACGATCGATCGATGCCGACTTTCTTTCAGAGATCGCGTGTAGTTGAACGAGATAGATCGCGAATCGAGTCACATTATTTCGAACGTGGGTTCGTAGCGTTTGTTTCTTCCAATAATTCGTACGAATCGTATAAAAGCGGTAGAATTTGTTTCTTTTAAATTAGTTCCACGTGATAACATATCGTAGCCAATTAGTTGTGCCGACTACTACTTTTATCATTAGATAGCGAGTTACTCAGTTTGTTGAATATCGAGGTTAGTTTACTTTAATTACGTTCTTCGCCTATGGGTCTGCGTATCTAAAGTTGAGAATCATAATGCTGTATCACTGCATTTGCTAGTTGTCATAAAACAACGTTCTGCGTTTATCGTTGTAAAAAGTTTATTATATGTTTCTCGAGTCATGAAACTACACCGTCGCAAGGATGTAAAATTTCGATCGAATTAATTACGAAACTAAAGGAATGACACGTTTAAAAATTGTAACACAAATAATTTTCGACAAACTTACACGTTTCAGCATTTTGTATTTAATACCCGTACACAGGTACTGAGTGTATTACCTCGTCAAATAATTGAATTACTATGGAACTTTTTATTCGTTTCGTAAGTATAAAAAGAAACAAAAGCATAGCGTGGAATCTTGACCTACGCTACTATGATTCTCGGTTCGGCATTTTAAAAAATTCATCACGAACCAAGAGAAAAGAGATCTCGGTTGATCTTGCGATCTCGATGAAATCTCGAAGACGACGATCGATCGAAGGGACACGCGTTGCGATCGGCTTCTCGCGAAGAGGAATTCCACCACTGTTTCCTTCGTTCCTCCGTCGATCGAGTCGCGATAGGAACTAAAAGTGAGCCGATGAATCTCCCGGTATACGTATCGCAGGGCACCTATGGTGTTCAACGACGCGAACCACGTAGCGAAAATTGAAAACGGTAGGGAGTACAAAAAGTAGGCGCGCTCGCGCGCTTCGTGGCGCGAAGAGAAGTTTCATATTTCTTTCGTTTCGCGCTTTCCACGCTCGAAAGACGCGCGCGGAAAACACGCAGGAACAGAAGGTTCCTAGAACGTGTGCGCGCAGGATCGTCGCACACGCGAGCATGACGCGAGCTTCTCGCGTTTGAACCGAAACGAGGAACGAATCGCACACACGTGTAGCATTTTGTTATTTAGTTATACGTCTAGAATCACTGGGTATGAACAAAGAAGTAATAAAAACGAATATATCAACCACCACAGCTCCGAGATTATTTCTAATTGCTAAAATCGAGCACGAAATTTCTATGTGTGTTTGGGCTATGCTTCGATGTAGCTTTTACGACCATACATGCGTATATCGGTACTTATAAGTCACGGAATATTTGATATATTCGTAGAATACGCGATGAAATCACACAATAAACGCGAATGAACGAAGAACTTTCGGGCAAAATATTTACGAAAAATATTTTGTTTTTTACAAACGAATGTATCAAGAAGATACTTGAACTTGCTATCTAAAATTTGTTCTTATTCGTCTAGAATTTATTAAGAAAGAAACATCGATTGATTTGAAATCATTCGGAGTATTTTCAAATCAAATTACTGAATTACGAAATTTTAGTTAGTTTCGAATAATGCAAAAAAGAAATTCTTCTTTAGGAACCGTTATAATTACCGATCCAAACGTGACTACCATTTAAAAAATTGGAACTAAAGCTTCCAAAACATAGTTCGCCACGTTTACCTGCGGCTCGTTTCTAAAAAAAAATTCCTCGATTACAAGGTGAAGTTGATGCGTTATCGATGTGTGTAATCCGTGTGTTTTACACGGAAAGCTATAAATTATACTATTTTTTTGAAGATTTTACATCGAATTTACTTTATCAGAATTGTTTAAAATTAGCAAATATCCTGCGACTTATAAACGAAAGTGTACCCTTGATAACCAGATGAAAAGCGAGGAAGCTAAGAAAATCGGGTTTCGAACAACCGAAAAACATCTATGGGAAAGATTCACAGACTCGCAGTTATTTGTTTTCCTGTTTCCCTTCCATTCTCTCACAATCTTTCTTCCCGCTATTTGGCACTCTGAGAAAAACGTAACGAGAGACGATCCTCCAACAACTCCATCTTCTGCTCTGTTCGTTCCCGTCTGTGTGTGTTTGTCTGTGTCTCTCGACTGCTTAGACGCAAAGAGGCTTGCTCGCGACACGACAAAAGCGAACGATAAAAAGGAAACGAAGAAAACTGAACGAGAAACGCGGTTTCGTTGCGTGGCAAAATCGGACGACGTTGATGATAACGCACTCTTCGGCTCGTCGTATTCGGCTACCCAAAAAAGAAGTGTTCCACGCGGACATAATGTACTTCTTTTCATCCCCGAATACACGTGTGCATTCAGAGAATTAGCGCGTCCTCTTGTACAAATATTCTTATTCCATTCTTCTCTTTTTTTTTCCTTTTTTTCTTTTTTTACTTTTTCCCCTTTTAATCCCTCTACGTCTCTCGTTCTTTCTCGCCCCTTCCACTCGTACACAGAAAACGTTTTCAGCAATTTGTGCACCCCTTTCTCTCCCCCTTCTGGTTCGTTCGCTCTGATCCCACGTCTTACTCTCACTCGCTGATATTCTCATAGATTAAATCGTCGTATAGTGTGTGCTCGGTTAAATGAAGCCCGCCACCGTAACAGCCTCGAACATTTCTCGAACGAACGAAGAAAAGTGAAAGAAAAGCACGTAAAAGACGAAACAACCTTCTTCTCCTTCTTTTTCTCCTTCTTCGTATATATTCTCGCGCTATCAGACGAAGAGAAAAGAATCTCGTGGCGAGATCGAGCAACGAAGACGAGAAAATGGTTCGTGAAAGGCGTCAGGCAACGGGGTTCACGGGGTCCTCGCTAAAAACCTGTACGGGACAATATAGAAATCTCCTAAATATACTTCCCGGCGTACGAATGGATTAAGTATACTTTTAAATCGAAATAACGTAAAGAAGGTACACGATCGACTATACTACCTTGGGAAAACGGTGGGCGGTCTTCTGTTTGTGGGACGGCCGCTATTGATGGACAGCAACGACCAGCATCGCCAGAAAAACGAAGATTTTATTTCTTCTTCCTTTTTTTTTCTTCGCTCCCTTCTTTCACGCTGTCATCCATTCTCGTATTCTCTCTCTCTCTCTCGCTCGCTCTCTTACAAACGCTTCGTCCTTTCTCGCTTACGTTCTGTACCATTCTTTCACAGGCTTTCACGAACGAACCTGCATATGGCTCGTTCTTCTCTTTTTTCTCTCTCCCTCTCGTTCTCTCCCACTTAATTACGTATTTACACTGGCTACTTCGGGCGCCCATGGCTTTCGACCACCCTTCGGGAGTATTTCCAACGTTGTAAAATTGAAACAAAAGAGGGAGGGAAAAGTATTAGGGGATCGAGGAGAGTAAACGAGGCTGTGTTTTCATCTGTGGTAAACCAGTCGTATGTTTCGAGTTATCGAAAAAGGGAGCGAAATATATAAGGATGAAGTTAAAGGATCGAAATTTAGGGAGAGAGAATGGTCTCGAGGGCGGAAGATCGCTGGGCGCCCGGCCGTTCAACGTGAAAACCCATCGAATGAGTCGTAGATCCTTAAACAAAATCAACATGGCCGCCATAAACGTATAAACTAATAAAATGTAAAAAAAACAACGTTCTCGATTATCTAAGTAACAAACGATAGTTCATTATCTCTTCCCCCTTTTCGTTTCGAAGTGACCATTTTCTTCTTTTTTCTTTTTTTCTTATTTTTTTTCTTTTTTATGTTTGTTTCTTATACATACCTACGTAATATACAGGAAAGTTAGACCATTTTTTTTTCTTTTTCTTTTTAGCGTTCTGCGTATCTCGATCTATACTTATCTGCAATTCGTAATTTTTGTTTCTTCGTTTTCTTCTTCTATCCCTCCAGTTAACGCAATTCAACTATGGGACGCGAGGGACGAATCTTATAAAAAAATCGCTGCTCGATTGGAAACGCGTCAACTGACGATAATCGACGACGTATCGATCTCGTTCGACATTTTTAAACCTAATTGTTCGACTTCCCTAAAGCTAACAAGATTTCCTCGAACGGCTAATTTCCTTTATACACACGCCTATTCTATTCGCTATGATATTTGACTCGCATTTAAATTCGACTAATCGTATCTCTGCCAATAGAACACGAAGAATCATGTAAAGACACGTAAAGACGAACGAAAGTAAAGGAAAATGAAGGAACTTCCCGCGCGTTTTACTAAACGTTGTTTCCTACGCAAACTTTTGCTAACTTAAAGATCAATTCCACCAGAAACGTACTCCAGTTCTGGGATTTGTTGATTAATCTTACCAATAATACTGACGATAATCCTTGGCTCGAATTCTCGCCAAGAGTTGAAGCTCCGCCGAATCGATCGATACGCCGTCGAGATGCGTTGGTTCCCATGTCGATCGATGGGATGATCTCGTCGTTGTGGCCCAAGTACACGGATTCCCTCGTCCCTCGCATTGAATTAACATAGATAAACCCTACTATATCGACATTGAAAAAGAAAAAAACCTTAAACGTTATCGCTGCTACGGGAACTCGCCGGTAATGACCTTACACGTCCGTTTTATACTCTCGATCTCAGGTTAATCGACATTTCGGCAAGATCCTGACACGTTCGTACGTAACATAAGAGAAAATCATTTTCTTGACTCGCTCGATTGATAACTGGAAACACATTGGCAATGTTCCCGAAAATCGGAACGCTCGAATGAAAAACTAAAAATTGATCGTTTCTTGTAAAAACAGAAAAGAAAACTCGTTCTTGCCGAGAAAAAATGAATAAAAGAGCGTAGAAAAAGCGAAGTGCCGAGCCTGAGATTTTTCACGCTCTTGTTGCTTTCTTCTCGCATTTTTCGTCTTCTTCTCCTTCTTCTTCTTCTTTTCTTCTTCGTCGTCGTTATCTTCTTCAGGTGGATGATAATCGTTTACAGGAAAGAATTAAAACGATCTGACGAACGTGGGG
>NT_176439.1:1280660-1305694 GCF_000188095.3 Bombus impatiens | reverse complement strand
GGGGGGGGGGGGGGATGATCTAGAGCAAGGTCGCCCGGAGCAGGGAGATCAGTGGATCGAAGAAGAGGGGACACGGGTCAGTCGCGATGCTTCGACGCCGGTTAGCTAAGTTCCCTAATGGTTACGGCCACTGGCTATAAAGCTGAAACTGCTCGCGGGTGAAGCAGATCGAGAGCGGTTTTACGAAGTGGGCGTCCACGGCTCGGCAATGCGGACACGCGAATACGCGGCTGTAGTCCGAGTAGAAATTGAGCCGCTGGTGCGGATAGATCAGTGGCTTCTGGCAGCTGTTGCACTGTAACAGACATTAGTATTTTTCCAACGTTTACTTGTGTAGATATATCCAAGTACCTACGTTAAAAGATCGTGAATACTTTTGTGCGCCGAAGTGTTTATCGGTTGAGTACCTATTCACTGGCAGATTGAGTACCGGTGAGAGAAACTCGAGAGTCAGATAACATATTTAGAGATACGATATTTAACACGATGGTGTCCCGAGTACTTGTTCGTTGGAGAATCGAATATCGGCACTCGTAAGAAGATGAATTTCAGCTTTTCACGACAGCTACAGATAAAATAATTAATATTTTCACTTCTTCGATAGCAGCGCCCACCGTAGCCGATACACGCGAAATACGTAAGTCGTCATCTGCTTGTCTTTTCCAGAACGTCGTTGATTTTAAGAACACATCGTTGCGAATAACAAAGACGCCGAACGAACAACTTACCTTGAGTCGCTCGGTGCAACAAGGCATGGCAGCGAAAATATCGTAGCTGTACATTGTACCAAGGACTAAGCTAGATCCGTCCCACGGCTGAGTACAGCAACGACAACGTACGGGTTGGCCACCGCTGCCTTCCAGGCAGCTCATACACACAGCGGACAAAAATTGCGTGCGACCTTCGACCTTAACCTGAAACAGCAATCACGTCATGGTCATAGGTTCACATTCCAGCTAACTGTAGAATATGAAAAATATGCAAAATATGAAAGAATTGTTTCAATTCGATGTTAAACGCTTTATTAAAACGTTCAGAGTACTTTGATTTATCGAGATAAGAGCAAGATTAAGAACATAAGAATCGGAAGATCGTAGACGCAGTGAATTCGACGCGACTGAAGATTATTTAAAATCGTGCGAACTACACGAACAGCGATTGAAACTTCGAATTACCTCCGCGCAGGCGGACGAGTGTTGTCTGGGTGACAAGAAGAAGGTACCATCCACTAAGGGATACCTGTCGAAGACTAGCATGGGTGCTCGACAAAGGACGCAGGAAACTCTGGACCATTGTAGCGCGGCCAGCGTCGACAAAATGAAGCATCTGGTATCATCGTTGCCATGATTGCCCTCGTCTTCCATCTGTAACAAGAGAAAAATAAATCGTGAGCGAGTTTCGACAACATACTCGAAAGAAGCACCGTAAAGGAGAGTACAGTCGATTAAATCCGTTCGTCGTAAAGGAAGAAAAAGGGGATGAAGGCATAAAACGCGAAGGCTCTCTCGATAAACTAAATAAAAAGCATTTTCGTGCGCAATCTCGTTCACAGTTCGCTCAACAGCGACATATCGTACGGGATCGATAATTTAAACGCGGAATTATCCATTTCGCGAGTCGTGCGAACGCTGCGATAACGTTGGAATAGCGAAACAAAGAGCAAATATTCGTTTGGATTCGAGTTAAAGCGGAATTACGATCGAGAAGACTGCACAGGTGATTGGGAGAGAGAGAGAGAGAGAGAGAGAAAGGGAGAGGATCGGATATGGGCGAAAATATGGTAAGGGGCGTTTTGAACGGAAGAGAGGTGTTCGATAAGAAAAGGATGAGTTAAGAACGAGCAAAATGTCACGTCCTTAATGACGAAAGAAGGAGGAGGAGAAAGAGAAAAAAAGAACCGCGGTCTACGCAGACAGGAAATGAGAAGAAAGGGATTGGTAAGGTGTTGTAGCGCATCGGTGACTGAATAAACGAGAAGGTTAGTGGGCAGAGAAGTTTAAGATCCAGATAGAAAGAGGATTTTCTGCCTGTGACAGGATAACGCTTTCGACGAGTATTCATACATTTTCGACGCTTTAAAACCGTATGATAAATATAGCTCACGTTTCGAAAAATATCTTGTTTAACATGCTTTGAATGTATCGGGGGTTTGATCTAAAATTTATAAATTTTCAAATAGTCCTCGTTTAAAATGACGCTGTCTTTAACTTTCTTCTTGTAACTATCACGTAACTTAAATAATTTGTAAATTCCATTTTCACCACAAGTAAACGATTATTACGTTGCTTAAGCAATTTAATGTTAATACAAATTATACAATTACAATGCGAATATGTGACGAAGAAAAGTTCTCGTTTAATTAAATTCCTCAGACACTCGCATATTCGAAAACTATTAAAGGGGTTAATATTTCAAGGTACAAGGATGAAACGATTCGAAATTATCGGGGAGATAAGCTCGCGCCAGTGTTCTATTCCTAGATTATTCCCAAATTGAGATCGAACCAGATAGCTCGAAGAATCCCGTCTACGAAGTTCGCTATTAGATCCTTTAGATCCTCTGCTCGATACCCATAGAAGCTAACCCGACGAAGGATGGTTAGGATCACCACGTCCTTCGTCCGATCCCTTATTATACTCCCGTGATCCTTATCTCCGAAAACTTGATTCCCAGGAGCCCCTATTATAGCTCCTTAGAAATTCCTGCAAAGTAGAGCTTAGCTTCGCGCCGCCGCCCTCACGATCAGCCCCCGATTAAAAATCTATTTGCACGCTCGCGAACCTCGCGTGTTCTATGTGTCTTTTATCGTCTTTCGAGCCAACTGAATTGCTTCGAAGGATAAAGGCTTTTAACTTTGCTCCACCGATTCAACACGGTTTATCGATACGATCGAAGCAAGACAAAGTGTTATCGACTATTTGCTATTGGCACTCAATGATGCATTCTTAATATCCCTTAGCCCTTAACTGCTACCGTGGTATTATAGAATACTCGAGTCACAATTTTACTCCGACATTGCATTGTTATAATATCATTATATTAATTATATATACATAATTACGCTATTGCAATTATAATTATATACAGGGTGGTTGGTAACTGGTGGTACAAGCGGAAAGGGGATGATTCTACGCGAAAAAAGAAGTCGAAAATATAGAATAAAAATTTTTCGTTCGAGGCTTTGTTTTCGAGAAAATTGACTTTGAATTTTCGCTCGGTACGCGTGCACTTTATCACGTCTCGTTATAACGGATCTCACTGTAGATCGTTGTCTCGATGGAAAAATTATTAAAAAAAAAAAAAATTTTATTCTATATTTTCGACTTCTTTTTTCGCATAGAATCACCCCCTTTCCGCTTGTACCACCAGTTACCAACCACCCTGTATATATAAATATACTTACAATCATAACCTATAAGTTAAGGTCAAGATCCTTCTTGACGCGTTTTAGAATCTCTTCGGAAAATTAATATATTTCATGTCCTTCCAAATATATGTCGAAGAAGTCGTCTACAGCAGTATGTTCACGAACTAATATATTATTTCGAGCAGACTGTTGAAGAAAGATCATTCAGGAAAGTGGAATATCCATTCTAGAACAAAGAGAACGAGCAGAAATAATCTAACGAATCGCGAAGAAGCAGCTGAAAAAGAAAACGATCGTTCAAGAACTTTGCGCTGCTCGACAACGAGAAGAAGGAAGATCCTCCTTTTCTATCCTGACCATCCGGGCTGAATAGAACGAGTCACACTAACGTCGCACATTCATCCATCCATTCACCCATCCATCCATCCATCCATTCAGCTAACCATGAAGAACCATGGAAAAAGAGAGCGGGTCGAATAAATAAATTGGCTTGGTCTGGTAACTTTACCAGTCGGTGCAACTGGAAACCGATCGCGCGTGGGTCGATCTGTGAGAGAAGTGCTTCAACTTTTTACGAGTTCGATTAGAGGCTTGAGAACCAAGAGAGAGAGAGAGAGAGAGAGAGAGAGAATGGTAAAAGTGGTATTGTGCCTTCGTCGGCGCGATTCTTTTTTACTACCCTCCGACGGGAAACGTTCGGTTGTTTGCCGAGAGACAATTTCCTGAGATACGTAATTAATGTCCCTGAACCGGATTTTAATCGAGCCACCTCAGCATTCTATGATTGCAAAGAAAAAGGGATGGTTCCTCGCAAAGGACTGAAATTGCAGTAAAGGTAAAAGCCTCCGACGTGTTTAGCCGTAATCTCTGTCGAGTTCTTCACAGTAACACACAAGAGAAAATGGTGGATATGCCCCGTGAAAGTATTCCAACTAGGTAAACATCTTTTACGATTATATTATGCGTGTTTTCATCTTCCGTACACTCGTCGACATGATCGCTACGCTGTCTAATTCGAAGTCAAATATTCAGAGTGTTTGGCAAAACGACGAGAACGTAAAATATTAACGTCACAACAGCGTTACGAAGCTTCACTTCAACACTTCAGTAATTAATAAATAAGCGTTGTTATTAAGTTTCGACTTTACCATAATACTGAAAAATACTACGAATGTTGAATGACCCTATCTAATTCGATAGCCAGCAAGTGTAGGAGAAAGAAAGAGCAACTGCTTTGGGAGTATCGTTAAATAAACGCCCGACACGAGTGGAAAAAGCTGACGATTGGAAGCGATTTCTCACCCCCAAATTGGAGGTCGGCGACTATTCCGGAAGAGCAAAGTCGAAGGTCGCCGCCCCTGCGGATAATTTTGTCGCCGCAGCTAAAAGGCTAAGGGTGAAAAGAAAGTGAAAAAAAAAGAGCAGAGGAAGAGCGAGAAGAGAGGCGTGGAGGAGGCATAAATCGCGGCGTATCGTCTGTGGGGTGGACCGTCACCGGGGGAGGATTACGATGTCGGCGTAGCAGATTATCGGAATTCAATAATACCGGTCGGTACAAATAAATATAAAAATCAGCCGAAGGCACACGCGCGAGCGCGCGACCCAAAATAATAAAGTCGAGGAGAAACGAGCGGCTAGAAAGAAAGTCAACGAACTCGTAAACGACCCAAAAGGCTTCCGAGCTTTTCTGTAAATTTTACAACGCAATAAAGCGAGAACAGCGTTCGATAAATATGGTATTCCCTTCGTGGTCTTCTAATCTTCTTTCTCTGAAGACGTTCCACGATGGTAGAAATATTCCAGATCGTAAGAGAACTCGATCCGAATACGGAGGACAGCGTGTCGATCTTTCACGACAATTCGTACGCGTTTGGATAAAATTTCTTTTTCGTTCAACTTCATTTTCATACCCATCGAATTTCTGGTCCATTTTTTCACAATACGGATAAACTTCGTGCCTGATTAAACAAGTACCTGCGTACGATATACAGTCATATCATAGTTGAGTATATTTGCTAATACAGCGAATACGTATCTCTCTTTTCACTTCCGTAATAAACCAACCATACGGAAACCCTCGTCTCTCGCTGTACATTATAAGAAAGATCAGATATCCCGTGCGTCACACAACGAAGTTGAGCCCTTTTTTCATTTCGCCATGGAAGATGGTGACGAAGGACGTTATTGAAAATACCGAAAGTGGGTTTTTTACGCCCGTGATCGACCGAGGCAATTTCGAAACGTAGAAGAAACGAAGCGGAAAGGGACGAGCGTAAAAGGGAAAGGGAGGAAGGAGATCCGGGGAGAAACGATGGAAAGTAAAACGTACTACCCAGGGATTTGTCAAGACTCTTCTGCAAGGACGTTCTTATTTAGACCTTAACGGCGCAGTCGAGCGGCCATAGGTCCCGCGACGATAAAGCTCGGTTATATAGACGAGCATAAAATTCGTTACGATCGGCCTCGGTTTGCTTCCGCTTTTGTCCCTCCAGCGAGAATGCAACTATAACCGTCGAAGAGCGCGTGGTAGAAGAAGAAAATCGACCCTATTAATCTTTCGTTTCCTGTCCGACTCTTTCGAGCATCACGACGTGTACTTGGTATTGTAAATTGTTTGGGTTTAACTTCTCGCTACAAAACTAGAACGTTCAATGGACGGGAATGTAGAATGGGCGAAGCATACAAGTTCACTGGAGCAAAACTGCCAGCCAGAAACCTTACGTTTATCGGTTCACTGGTACAAGCTATCCAGTTCTATGGGATTTTCGAGGATTCCACGACCCTAATCCTCTTTCATAATGGTTCGTGGATTTATTTTGCCGATCGTAATACGTTTGGTTCACCGAAGAAGCAATTCGTTGCGTTTTCTTTACGCGAAACTTTCAAAGTGATATCGCGTTATGGATCGTTGCGCATGAACAGCATACGTCAAATACGTTTATCACAATTTATTAATAACCTATCGAAGTATCGCGAAAGTCGAACTGTTGCAAGATCTCGGTGTTTCTCAATTTCCCTCTCCAAGCAATCGCCGCGAAAACTACCTCTTCCATCGTAGAAGTTTCTTTACAGATCTTCAGAACGACCCGCCGGTTCACCAACAGCCATCAAACTTTCACGCGACACCAGTCGATAATTCTTCCCTGTGACGACACAAAGACAGCCCCGAGTAACTCGCAAACGTTTCGTGCAGCTACAAAACAGTACATAGTACGGTACAAAGAAAGATTATTAAGAAAGCTTGCCCTCTCTTGCAGCATTTCGTCGACGAAAGTCTTGCTCTGTCTCGAGAACTTCATCCCGCCGGCAACACTCCGCTCGCATCCTCGTAAATACAGAAACGAACGAGTGGGTGGATCGTTGCGCCAACAGTGAACGCGTGTGCCAAGGGTTCGCGAGAGTCTTCGAGCGACTAGCTTCGTTCGAGGGATTTACGAGCGCCGCGACGAAGGATGCAAACACCCAACATCGCTGGTGGCGCGTGTCTCCTCGGCTGGAAGAAGGAGCAGGAAGATCCGAACCGAAGACGCGATAACCAACTTCCCTCGTTTTTACTGATTTTCTATCCTCCTTCTGTGCATCGTTCTACCCCCCCCCCCTTCGAAAGCTTTCTCGTTTTTCCCTCGTCGGAGGGAGAATCCGTCTGCTTCTGTTGGCGGGCTGAGTATCAGTCTGACTGACCTACTGTCGAGCTTCGAAGGAAGAAAGCTCTTTTCACTCCCTGTCGTGTTCGTTCGCGCGCGAAAATAATCGATGCCGATTCTCTACGACCAGAAGCTAAAGACGTCCCTCTTTCCGACAGAGCTTAACGCGCCCGTTCACGACTCAGTGGAGACCCGCCTTCGCTTTCTAGACGACAGATTGTAGCTTTAGCTTTTCAATGGACGACCAGTTGTCGCGTATATTTGGTCACGAACGATTTGCGGGGCAAACTGGTTCACTGTGGATCGAAAATGTCAATTTTTGCATTTGACCGAATCCAATGTCGTCGAAGCAACTATCGTTTTTAAGCTATTTGCGGACTGACAGATATAATTGTCCGCAATCGTTTCTATTTCGTAGTTTCCACGCGATCTAATACGACGTTTGATAAGAATTGTTTGGGTGTCTCGAAAGTACGATTAAACGAATGCTAAATTAGATTAAAAATTAAAGACTATCGACAGGCATCGTAGGTGGATTGTTGTCTACAGACAATACCTATCGATTCGAACGCGTTTTATACGCACCCCTAAGTTCAACTATATTTCATTGGAACAAAGACAGCCAAGTTCTTTCGATCTTCTAGGCCAAAGTATTAATTAATACCGTATTATGCCCGATATTTTCCCCCTCTCGAACGCAAACAATAAGACGTTCCTTTAGAAGGAAGGTAAGGGGAGGTCTTCTTTCCCTATGACGACGTTCCCCTGCTCGCCTGGGGAATCCAGACGACGTACTCCGTCGATGCAAGTGACCCACTGTCTGCTCAACGGCGACGAATCGAACAAAGAAACCCTCTTTACGGTGCTCCTCCTCGCGTGAAAATAATCGATGCCGCTCCTCTTCCATGGAACTTCTTCTCTTCCTGCTTGCCAAGTTCCACCCTCCGTATTTCATTCCCTTGGCGTATTCGAATGCAGATGGACAGTAGGGTAGAAGGAAAGAATCGAAATTATACGATTTTCATTTTCCAGCAGCGAACAAACTTTTCCTACGTCGATTTTTCCAAAAATTCACCTTATCCGTCCAGGCTAAGTATGCCTGGAAAATTTGTTTTCTATCGAGTGAATTCTCGAGTGCTGCGAGGATCTCTTCTAAAACGAAGAAATAGATTCATCTAAAAATTTGTCGATCAGAACCAATTTTGTCAACTTAAACGTCGCTATAGAGAGGGCAACTTTTCTTCGCTATTGGAAGTCATGAATAGCACAACAAAATTCCCCTCCCCCATATTTCTTTTCACCCTAATACACAGCATCGTTGGCAGTATAGGGAGAACAGAAAAGAGGGAACGAACGGATATCGGACGAACAACGCCTGACGGGACTTCTCCGAAGTGAAATTGCGATCCCTAATATTACTGACAAGCGATAGAAAAGACAACGCGGTATCGTTGGCTGCTGGAATTTTATCGAGGGTGCCCCGGAAAAAACTATTCTGCCCGAGCGATAACGCGAGATGCGCCCAATTCACGAAGAAATTTTAAACGGGGCGAATGAGAGTTCTTTGTCGTTCGATTGAACTCAATTTGAACGAGGTAGTTCGATCGACGCGCACACTCCCTTTCGCAAGTATCAGAACACGTGCTGTTTTCGTACGAAGCGCGATGATTAATTCAAATTTTAGATTTTACACTTTGACGACGATTGGATGACGTGTTCGTGGGTTTTCGAATTTCGAATGTGTCGTTATTGATTCAATTTTTTTATTAATCTCTCTACTAATGCAACAAGATTCTACTTTTTTGTATAAATTTGTATAAAAGTGCGCAGTTTAGTTGGAAGGAAGAGCAGATAAAAATTCGATTCGTTCCTGTTTCTCTGGCATACAATTTAGCCGTGTATTTCGGGGATACGTAGCGACTCGACGTATTTGGTCCTCGAAGAAGTCCGATAAATCAACAGGACAAAGAGACCAACCGCCGGAGCACGGGGAAATTAAAATCCACCCCCGAGCTCTCTAAAGAAGGCGACTTTTTCGAGGTTTATCGCGCGTCAAATGCATTCCACGCCGGGGGAACAAAGGAGAGAAAGGTGAATTAAAAGCGGGAAGAAAGAAACCAGGTAGTCATTCGCAGACTAGAGAGGGTGGCGTTCCGACGCTTTACAAGATTTTCCCCTGTAATCCCCCAGCTAAGCGGCTTACTCTCGATTCCCGCGTCGAAAGACTATATCTAATCGCGATTGGAAAAAGAAAAATTAAAATTTAGTTGCGTTCGACTTCGAAGAGCCGCCTTCTCTAATTTTGAAATACGCGTGGTGCACGGTATTTTTTTTTCTACGTAATATGACAACGACTCGCGTTATGACAACGAAGAAATGTAACGATAGGATAGAACAAGAAAGACGAACAAGCCTCTCAATCACCGTCAGAAGGATGTTACAATTATTTTCTATAATTGACAATTTTTCAAAATACGATATTGCGTCTGGGAAAATCACGCAACGACAGCCATCTTTTTTAAATCGTTTTCAAATATTCTCGAGTCATCTGAATCTGCTCGCAGATTTGGTTGCGCGAGATGACTGTTTCCTATAAAATATGAACATGAAGAAGCGTTCGAAATTTGAAAGTCAAATCTGCAAGTTACCGTACATGAACTTTCTCGTTATTTAAATTATAATTTTACAAAGTGTATCCGTTATAATTTTAGAAGAACACTCGGTATAAAGCGAAAGGCGTCGCTGGAATTAATTACGAGCGTTTCTAGCGATGCGACACGTGAACGCCAGATAAAGGAATGCATTTTTCATGCACGCGAAAGGGTGGCCTCGCGTATCGCGGGACGATCGCGAAACACGCGACGAAGAGGAGGCGAAGGGAATTCCTGGCAACAGCCTCGTCGGCAACCCTCCGCGATTCGAGCCAGGATAACCGCGCGTGTGACTGTCGTCATTGAAACAGTCCCCTAGATATGTACGCGTCGAGGATCACTGGAGCCAAGAAAGGAAGTACCGCCCATCTGAAAGATTGCTTCCCTATTTTATGCATCTTATTGACTCACAGTGACTCACGAACGTACTCGAACATTTGTAGATACCTTTCACGATACCTTTTACGTGCGCGAATCGGGCGAAACAGCGACGGTGAGTGTAAGTCAGCCATGTGGAACGAACAAAAGCTACATGTAATAGTTCACTGAAGTATTCGAACGCTTACGTGTGTGATACAGATGAAACATTT
Source organism: Bombus impatiens (assembly GCF_000188095.3). Taxonomy (NCBI): domain Eukaryota; kingdom Metazoa; phylum Arthropoda; class Insecta; order Hymenoptera; family Apidae; genus Bombus; species Bombus impatiens. Next base: position 1,295,442 of record NT_176439.1, on the reverse strand, counting down.
TCAAATTTCACTAGCATCGTCATGATTTTATATCGGTAAAATCTGAAAACAGTGTAAAGATACATGTAGACATTACGAGATATTTGATAAAAGAATTAGAAGCTATACAAAAAATGCGAAAGTAGCGATATGACGTGTAACGTTACACGTTGCAATTTTACATCGAACGAACGTTTCAAGGGGTGAAAATTGTATGGATTCGACGAGCAGACAACCAGACGAAGCAGTCGATCAAAATTAGAGTTAAGCACGGCTCATTTTCGATTTTATTATCTCGATTGCCGGTTCACTGGTCCGCGTGAACGGCAGAGAGGGTAGATTTCGTTCGACGACAAAGAGAGGCTCGATTTCGGTCGACGATAAAAGAGAAACTCGCTTCGAAAAGCTATCGCACGCTGTGTATTAATCGAAGAATCGAAATTAGTTTGGCGTTCGAGCCAACCCAACGTATCGCGGCTCTTCGGTCAGGAAGAGAACCTTGAACACGCGGAACTCTGTTCGAAGACGTCGAGTTTCTTTCCTATGGATCCTCGAACTTCCCTAAAAGGGAAAGAAGTTAAACGAGGAAAAGAGCAAGAGCGATCGAGGGGTAAAAATGAATGTTCTCTATCGGAACGCAGATGTTCGCGGCCGGGATATCGCGATCGATCCATCAAACGATGAAAATCATTTGTCGCGACCAGCAGGGGAACGCGTCGCTATAAATTGCAACAAAAACGCGCGAGACGGCCACTTGGAGAGTCGCGTTTCGAACGAGCGGCTCGACAACGTTGATTGATACATAACATCGGGTCGGTGAAAGCGTCGTAGAAATTAAAAACCGGCTTCCGGCGCTATTTTCCGACAGGGGTGTGACTTTCTATCCCGTGCTGCGACTCTTGGAGCGTTCAAAGGACAATCACGAGGTGCGTTTCGCTACCGCGTAAGATTATTCGTGAAATATTCCCGATTTAGGTATAAAAAGTACCCAGTATGTCAAGGTGAACAGAAGAATAACGAGATTTCACCAATGTAAGAGATCTTGCACGATAGAACTATAGGATACTATTGCGAAGCGAGTAAAATTTTACAAGTTGCAAGATAGTTAGAATTGGTATTAATAAATTTCCTTACGCAGCAACGAGAAGCGTGGTAATTGAGTAAAACAAATTTTATATGTTGATAAAGAGACAATACAAGTTCAAGTATTTCGATGACAAAAAGAAATAATTTTTGAGGAACCAAAATATAGATCTAGAGAACAAAAAAGAAAGAAAAGATTGGTGTCCCAAAGAAATATCAGCAGCGAGAAACAAGGGAAAGGTAAGAATAAAGAATAATACAAAAAGTTCAGAAGACGGAACCACAGACAGGCCGTACTTTATTCTGTGGTTTCAGATCTTCTCAGGTTTCGACAGACACCTGGAACACGTAAACCCGGATGTTTGACCGATTTTACAACCACGTTTTGTCGTGGATACTACTACATCGTGTACGAATAACAGAGCTGGGTGTAACTTTCGTGCACTCGGTGTTGCTCGAACAACCTGATCTGCCTTGTAAAAATATTCACTGGAGAATTACGCATAATTCTGCCCCTCTGTAGGCGCATAGCAGTTTCTATTAGGGATACAAAGCGTTTCTAGCCCGTTCTCCGCTTTATCGCTATAAAATAAGACATTCAACGTGACAATGATCCACCCTTCCTAAGCGAGGGTTAAATTTCCCATAAACGCACAAACATCCATAGTCTACCTCTAATCCCAAAGTACATGTAAACCACGTTCTACCAAGTGCCAGCGATTAATAACCTTCGGTATCCCGAAACATCGTTTAACAGTTTCGAGTCAGTTGAACAAAAGCCACCGACGTTACCTGTGCGCTTGCTCCGCTACCCTTACCGCTAAACCCTCCAGAATTACGCAACGTTGCCTCGAAGGGAAAGCAGGATTTACGGGAAGAACACTTTGGACACCGAGTGTACACGCGTACGGCTGGCTTTCGCCATCGGAGTCCTTTCCCGTTGAGTACGCGGGAGGAAGAGCCAAGGGTTAGGGGCCTCCTCTTGTCCTTATAAATCAGCCACGCGTCGCCGAAGAGGTTAAGGATGGCCTCTCGCTCCGGGTGCGTTTGCAAAAGGTCGAATACACGGAATGCCGGATCGGTGGGATGCGTACCGCCTCCTACTTACACACGCACGCACAAGCGCACACACATGTACATAAGCTTATCCTTGGCGAAGGGTTGCTCGTGGAAAGTAGGCCCCCTCGTTAAATTTATCGCGCCACGTCGTCGACGGAGTTATGTGCAGCTTCTCGCGGTGGGGAGTCCGCTTTCTTGCACAGAATACGCCACCCTCGTGGCACTACCCCCGAGTGGATGAGCTGCTCTCTTCGGGATCTAGTAGACTATCGTCACGATTCCTTGTGGAATATTTGGGGTTTCATGTACAGTTTGTCGAAACGATACAGCGATCTCGTTATATCCCTTCTTGCAGACAGAATATTCTTCGATCATCATTTCTTCAAGAGATAGATAGATAACGCACTGTATTCGGAGAATTTCAGAGGTCTTGAATCCAAAAGAAACGACAGATCGATCGACAACAAACGTTTTTCGCCGTGAAGAAAGCTGTGTGCGAAGAGAACCACGCGTTAGGACGTGACGCACTCGCTCTAATTGCCGGACCGCACACCTCGAGTACGAAGTTAATCATTGCCGACATGCATACGCCGAGCGACCAACAGAAATCGGAAGAGAAATTGCCTGCTCTCTCCGCCGCTAATTTCTCCTGCTGTCGCTTGGAACGAAGTCCCGAGTCCTGCTGGGACTAATTTCTCGAAAAATATCGCTAACAAGATACGTAATTTTACGACTCCTCCAACGTGAAAAAAGGTTGCAAGATGAGTTATAACTTTATACTCGATACTTTCACGCAACGATGGAGCTGATCTCTTAATTATCACGTTACACGCTATCTTTGATTCCACGGTTGGACTTTTTGTTAATCTCGGCGACCGTCCCCTTTTAGCAAACAAATGGACACAAACCGACCCCTCGATTAGAGGCTGGAATTAGAAGGCGGTCAACGTTCGACGAGACAAATTACCATTCGGCAGGTTTGATTAACGCGTAGACGTATCACACATCACGCGATAAAGAGGAATATTATATCTAAGTAAAGCTGCGTTTTCACTGAACCAGCAACGAGAAACTTTTTATTGATGTTACGTGTTTCTCGAAGAATTTGCTGATGCATTAACTATTTTCAGCAACGTACCAATTACTATAGCGTGAATCTGAAAGCGATAGAGGATTAATCCACTAGGGAGCAAGCGATAATTTATCGAAGTGTCATAAGTGCTTCGATTTTTCCGCATTTCGTGAAATTCACGCGCAAAACACAGCGACAAAAGATAATAAAAAAATATTAGGAGCTCGCGAGCAACAAAAAGCTGCTCGTCGTTGCTTCAGTGAGAACGCAGCTTAAAGAATCGCGTGCCTCTCGATAATGCAAGGAGGCGTGGAAACGCTATATTTATGCTCTAGTGTGTCCCACGCGCCGCGAGAGAGCCACGAGGCCGTCTAATTAGCCGTTTAAGATAAGATTTTCATCGGACCTTTACCAGTTGTGATTAACGGCGCGCTTAAACGACCAGCCATCGCCTCTAAAAGAATCGATCTCGCTATTCACTCGGACAAGCCTGAAATATTCCTTACCCCTGAGAAAATTCCGCGTTTAAATCGAAGTAAAACCCCTCGGGAAAATTAATTTTCATGGGAGTCGCGATCTGAAAACTCGCTGGCGTTACAGGATCTCCGGTTTCATGACAAATTTTCTAATTTCGAGGCAATTAATTATCAGAGATCTGAGAAACGAGGTGGAAGCTAGGCGTGAACGAGGAGTAATCGCGGCCGATAGAAGGGGGGAAAAAGAGGAAATCAACCCCCGCGCGCGAACGTTCCGAACCCTCGGACGAACAGCGATAAATCCAAATTCAAGATTATTAATAATGCACGCCGACGAATTGTCGGTGGCCCGGTTTTCCGGCGTAAACCAGTTATTGCTCTCTGGTCGTTTATTTCCTACGGGAGAGCCAGAAGGGAGAGAAACAAATCCGCGGCGTACCAGGGGTTGTTACCTTCCTGTCTGTCAAAAATCGCGAACGAGCCCCGGCGGCTGAATAAATAAATTAACGCCGAGACGCGTTGCCTTCCTTACCTGTCAGGGAACCTTCCCTTTTACCCATGAAATTCCCATACTTTCATGTATAAAGTATCAAGCTTCGAAAGTAACAAACCTCCCTTTGCAAATTATCAAATATATCTGAAAATGCGGCAAAGTATGTACATACACGCTTTTGCACAGTTCTAGTATATACTATTCTATCCTCGTTCTTATAATATTCTTATTTCCAATTTATACGTCATAAACTTTCACCAATAGTAAAAACACCCCTGCTACGAGTATCACGTTACACGTCCAATATGTCCAACACGGGAGACGAAGTACAGTTGGGAATTGCAGGGGAGCCATAGGAAACCAGCGTCGTGTAACAGCGGGCGATTAAACCACGCACGTGGCCAACAACGCGAGCAACACTCGCGCGAGTGCATACTTAACCTAACCGCGTTCGTAATCTGACGCGAATCTCCCGAAAACCGCGAAAGCCATTCGGAGCGGATTAGAATCGGGAGCGGACCAAGCAGAAACGAATTTACGCTTCTTTAAAGGGGCAGAGAGAATGCATCGGCTAGCTACGCGATAGATCTGCTTAAGAAGGCGCATTACAGTCGCGAGTTCATCTTCTTAAAGCCAGGTCCGGAATTATTCTGTAGATGGAATGGATGATGGTTGGGGAAGGGGGTGGCTTTGCACGATCGCAGCCACCCTGAAAATCCGGTAATGACGCGAGAACGGCCGGATTTGCGCGAAAACGCTGCCTTCGAAATGAGTTTAAGAGAGTCACTCCTGCGTAAGAGGCTTTGCCAGCACTTCCACCCGATATTTTATTAATTACGTTTCGTCCAAGACCGCCTCCACTTCCGCTTCGAACGATATTTCTCGTAGCAAGGTTATACCGATATTCCTGTCGTTCAAAAAAACATACGACTATGGTATAAGTAGTTACGAAACCATTTGCGTATTTTCTTGTTCTCCGGCGAAGCACTTTTTTCTTTATCAGAATCAAGTTTCTGTAGCTTCTATAATTTTTTTCAGACGAACGAACCGTTAGACGATTCGAATTTTTAATCTCACTATACTAATTCCGTGACGAATACTTTTTCTCGAGAAACTGGTGAACCAGCTGAAAAAAAGGAGAACGTAATTTTTACATTTCTCGTGAAATATCGGTCTGTAGGCACCGATTAAACGGCAAGGCGAAACGGTTGCCCTTGATGGAGATGTAAATTCCATCGGGTCCAAAAGACGGTAGGGCGCAGCTGCCCGAGCCGGGGAAAGTTTTACCGAACAAGGGAACTTAATCTCGACTTGTCTTACCAGAAAACAAGAGAACCCGACAGCGGATATGTTTTAATACTTAATAAGACTCTCGGGTATCCGCGAGCGACTTTGTACCCGTTTCAAACCTCCGATGTATGCGAGGATGAAATTTTCTATAATTACCTTCCGATGCCTCTATCCTCTATTCCCTAGATACAATTTTTTCATCCCCAAACCGGAACAGGTACAAAAAAAAAAGAAAAAAGAAAAAGGGAAAAGAACAGAAAATTTTTTCAAGAAGAGTACTTCTGTTATAGTAAAAGTTCCCCTTCGATTCAAACTTTAAACATCCTTTCAAAGTTCCTCCTTCAGATGCACAATAATATAAACCAGCACGTATGGTGAGCACAATTATACGTATTATATCCAATCAGTTCTTTACAACAAAGTCGTACTCGAACATGTCGAAAGGCTTCTTCCTTTTATACGATACGGGTTTCAGAAAATTCGTTTCGAATACACTGTGCATTTTCAAACGAGGGTAAAACGTAATACGTACAAGTCTTCTGAAAAGAGAGGGCGAGCAGTCCCTTTTCATGATCTGGGAAGAGAATTCCAATGGAAGGTCCAACCCCTTTTACCCCTATTATATACAAGGGAATGTAGGGTAACGAGATTCGCGTTCAGGTGGCCCAGACACAATAATTTCCTCGAGAGATCGGTTTCTGATTGCTGGGCGTGTCTCACGAATCCGCGGAACGACCCTTCATCGTGTTCCACGATTTTGCATTCAGTCGATACTACGACCGAGAAATATCGTAATCGCAGCCGGAGCTTCTCGTTTCTTCGTTTCTCACGTCGAATACGTTTGCCTCGGGCGAGAAAATGAGAAAGTAACACGCATCCACGCTCTATACGTATTGTAGTTTGTAAAAGATTTCGGTATCGATGATACCGACCATACCATCTTCTCGATAATTGAACTTTGAACTACATGATTAGACCTGATAATTTAATCGTCGTAATATAAGCAATAAAAGACCGATCACTTTAGACATGAGAAGGATAAGTTAACAACGAGGCAGGTTGCGACGAAAGTATTTGAGTTTCTCGCGTGTACGAAGCACAAAGAGCGAGATTTCTCGTTCACGAGCTGTTAAATCAACAGAGTCGCGGAGATCAAAATCTACGTTGACATTTAAGCGCCGTCTCCATTGTCGCGAATCCTGAACTATGCTTCTCTGTCACAACGTCGATGCTGCGACCTGGTCGTACACCGATAATGCGCAACTATCTCCTCAGTGTAGTTCGAGCGGCGCGAATCGATTCTTCTACGATCGATTAGAAACGGCTCGATTCCCGTTACGCAACTTTCACCTCTCTTTCGCTCGAAGAAACCGATACTACGAACAAAATTCCGTCGCTGAATATCAGTACTATCGGAAACTTTATTCCTTCGTTCTTCGGATCTTCTCTTCTCACACACTACTAACATTTTAACACAAACGTTCGATCATTTTTCTATTCCTTATCGTTAGGCTACAGATATTTATGCAAAACTAATACTTTAACAAACACTATTAAGAAAATGGGACATATTGAACATAAGAATACTCTCTATTCTGAGTGTCATATAAATATATTAGCTTTCTATGTGTATTTCGTTGAAATTTTTCACAAATGCATAAAAATCTGCGGTCTACTTGTCATCCATGTAAATTCTCTCCTATATGATTCCAATCTTAAAAGACGTATGGATCTCGAAATCTAGAAAGATCTTGCGCAATAAACTCTATAACGTAATTAGAAAATTCCAAAGATACCAGGTCGTATAGATCGAGTTTGAAAAACGAGATCTAGACGTTCAACCGATTCAATAGAGATCTTAACGAGGTAAAAATTCCCAAAGATATTTGCACCGATTATCAGCCTCGATAAGTGGCGGAGGGGGTGTGCAAAGCGCAAGAACGCGCGACGCGGTTATAAATATAGCCGGTAGTGGCGGTGCGTGTACGCAAAACAGAGCGAAAGATATCTCCATCGGAGTCGCGGCGAGGCTAATGCACTCTAATCTAGCCTCTATAGATAGAGACTTCTCAATGCCATTCACTGCACGTACGCGTGCAACGGGCTGCACACAGAGCGCCAAGAAGCGATCCTCGCACGATCGTAGACATTCGTCGCGACGAACCAACAAGTTATTCGTTCGAGACGTGGTCGAGCATTTGCGAAAATCCTTTGTACTTCCTGTTCCGTAAAGTAAGAGAAACGAGCGAACGAGACAGGACGGAAGAGGAGATGCTACGATTTTATCACAGAAAGTTAGCTCGTTAGTAGATGAGAATTCAAGGACTGTTACTTATTAATTTCGCGCTCGATACTGCATATAGGCTCCTTTCTTTACGAAATCATTTCATATGGAACATCTGGAGAAGCAAACACTTATTTCCATGAATTTTTAAATCGCTATCAGTGCGTCCTTCGGTATTCGTTTAAATGTATCAGAGACGACGGTGGAAAGTATAAAAAGACAAAGAAAAGATTCGTCAGCTGTTTCAACCGTGTGGTATATCTGTATTTATCTAAGAGATATTTCTAAAGTCACGTTTATTTATTTGTTTTCACGTTTATTCATTTGATTTTTTAGTTTACATTTGTCTTATTACTCTGTCAAGCTATATAAACAATTTTATTCCTTGAGTAAATTTCATTATCGTATAGCTGTTCGCTTTATCGGTATAAGACAAAGCCAAGCCCCCACGAGACGCGCGTTAAACATCCAGGGGATCTCAAACGATCCTTTATATCCCATTAATCAAAATAATAATAAAATAACTCTAAAGAAAAAAGATAAAAATTTGAATGACTCGTTATCCGAGATAACGTTGATCACAGTCAGACATGACACCAACCAGACACACTCGTTTCATCGATGTTCTTTATCGTTAATAATTCTCCGGCTATCGACGAAGCAAGAAACGTATCATTTTTGAAAAGTAACATTGTCTTACGAAATCGAATGCGACAAAATCGAAGGATTTTCAATGAATGCGAAACTAACCAAGAGTACCAACTAGGAGGAAGTGCGAGGCATGGCGCAGATGTCGTCTACGGATTACCATTAAGAAACATCCTCCTCGCGTTGTTCCCCGGCTTATTTATTCGCGCTTACGCCGTCCTCCTTACGGATAAGTAAGAATTAAATATTCATTCGAACAGACAAGCACGGCGAAGCGCTAGAGAGAAGGAGAGACGTACTAAACAGAAGAGATTAAGAGGGTGAACACGCGAGTGAAAGAGGTGGAAGGAGAAGAAGCATGTCGAAAAAGGGAAGAAAAATGAGATAAAACAGATGGAGATCAGAGAAGAAGGGAAGAAAGGGAAAGAAGAAAGTCCACGGGGAAAAACCGAATGAAAGACGACAGAAGGCAAAGGGAGAAAGGACAGAAAGATTTGTCGCACTCAACCGGATTAAACGAAAGGTACTCCACGAGGGAAAGGAGAAGGGATCCCTCTCGCTTTTTATACACCCTGCACCACCCCTTCCCTCCTTTTTCGACGCTGTTGCCGTCTGTTTTCCTCTCGCGTCATTCGGCAAATAAGACGCGAAGCAGTTTCTCGCAGCGGTGTGTCGTCGTGCATTATTCACGGCTAATCTGCACAAAGCCACGAGAACTTCTGACGTCTTTTTCTTTTCCACAAAAGTCCTGTCAACGTTAAGGAACACCCTCAAACGTAACAAATTTCCGAACCTTAACCTCCAGTTTCAGGTTTGGTAGGTGAAAACGGCTAGACGAAATCGTTCCAGGATTTTTATTCCTTCTTTTGCATTAGCAAACTTCTTGCTCTAAAAAAAACCAATCTCCAAAATCCATCGCATGTTTCCTGCAGGAAATGTTTATACCGCTGTAAAAATAGCGCAAAACTACTCTAGGTGCACGTCCTTTGAACGTTTTTACGTCGATATTACGCTCTGAAAATAAAACTTGAGAAAAATATTTTTAATTTTTCATACTTTAATAACGTAGTTTAAAAAATTTCACGTATAAAAGCAAGCAAAAAGAAGTAGCGGATACATACATAGCAAATAACCAGCGAGCTATATGAACTAAACCAGCTGAATTCTTCAAGAAACTCGCGCAAACTGGTGTACGTACATACTAGGTATATAAAAAGTTGCTGTAAGTTTCAGGAAATACTGACGAGCCCGTTACGAATAACGTTCGCGAAAAAATCATATCAAGCGAGCATAAAATGTTTATAAACGCCTTCAAAGTACTAATCACGAGCAGTTGAGATAGACTGAGAATTGTGCGTAACATTATCATCGATCGACGAAACTCGACACGAGCAACGGTATGTCCAGGCGAAAAACAAACGACCCAAATAATTCGGCGTTGCGTAATGGCGCAATGCGCCGTATCCTTTCATCGAGCAAAAGAAAAGGAAAAAATAAAAACAGTGTCGGACTAGGACGATAAAGCGCACGGAACGAGCTGCAGAATCCTCAGCTTCCTCTCGTTCCACCGTTCTTTCCACTTTTCTCCTCGCAAAATTGAGAAAAATAACGATCTTCGAAGGGATGAGAAAACGCTCGCGTTTCCTGCAACACGGTCCTGACAGCCGGTGCTCTCGCATTATTGCGCGCATAAAAGCCAATGTCGTACGTTTCCTTGCGAAATGGCGCTCCTTCGTCGTTTGTACCTTCTTTATCATCCCTGTACTAGCTCCGGCACGCGATCACCACCATACCCCTTGCCTTGTTCGTGTTTTTGCAGATGCTCACACTTTCTTCTTCTTTGAGAGAAAAGAGAGAGAGAGAGAGAGAGAGAGAAGGAGGGAGAGTGAATTATGAAAATTTTTTATAGTAATTTTTTTAGAAGATTTTTCCCGGGTCGCATCTTGCCGCTTCTCGAGAAAACAAAGACAGAGAAAGAGGAGGAGGGAGGAAAAAGAAAGTGTAAAAAACATGAGGCGAGAAAACACGACTCGGGAAAAATACTTGAGTTGAAATTCGAATGCCAACGACTAGACACGCTGTCTACGCCTGTCGTTCGCAGACATCGTGGGATTACAACGGAGACAAGAAATCTCAATGAGAAATCGTATCTCCGTCAGTTTTATCGCCCTGTCTGCTTACAAAATTGTGTGAGAGCGGAAAGAAGTTTCGTCGATTGGTAAATTCTAGGAAATTTTAGGAACTTGTCGTAGGAAAAATAGAAATATTTCTAAATATTTTCGATACTAAATGGTACGAATTACATTTTGTTGAATTTTCCGTTTGAAAGCGTCAAGTCGAAAACGACGAATAGTTAACACCGACCTACAGACACGTAAATCCTCTGTAATTTAAAAATAGACTCCTCGACTGAATCTCCAAAACGCATTAAGCGCATCAAATAACCGTTTACCCTAAGAACAACCTTCCTCTGTCGAATTAACGTTCTTTCTTGTACTTGTAATATAAATCTCGTCTCTAACAATTTAACGTCATCAATCAACCGCGAACCAATGCTTCTCCCCCTTTCATGACTCATAGAGAAGTTCCCTTTTCTCTTGCTGGAAGGTTCTGTAACCACGGCGCGAGGCGACGCACATAAATATCGCGGTAGAAACACAGGAGGTTCCTTCGGGCATATTACCATAATGGCTGCTCGTTCCCCTAGCTCTAGTCGAAGGATAATAGATCCCGTGGCGTCCGTATCCAAGCGCTAGCGCGCGTCATGGTGCCGCGAACTCGAACGCGAATCCACAATTTTTCCAAGGCACGTATTGCTCCGAGATAGGAAAATGGAGCGATAGGCGAAGGAATGCCGGTCCGATTGGTTATTTCTGATCGACCTACTACAATCGTACAGAGAAGCAGGCGTGTTGGCGGAAAATGTCACCTATATGCATAAATAAGACCGTATGGCGACGTATGACGGCGACCGATAGTTATACACACGTGTGCGTTTCTTCACGCTCGATACGCTTTTCCTCCGGAGCGATATTACGCGTTCTCCGTGTTGTCTGCGGACGATGCATGGCTGACTGGATTTAGCTTCAACGATAACCCTGACCAGTCAAAATCTGAGTAACGACGAACCGCTAGTAATAGCGGTAATTTTCTTGCCGCTTGTCGCTAAAACTCGCTGAGTTATCGCTTTCCCGGATCGTGTTTTCAATTCCACCCCGCGTTGCTGGTATTAATCACGAAGAACGTGTATCGAACGTATGATCTCTTCCACGCAACGGTTACGGTCCTCTTTTTACACAAATAACAGGATCCGAGTTAAATTACGCTCGAAGAGATTCGTTTCGACACGAGACGTTCGGATATTTATTTAAAAAAAAAGTTAAAATTACGCGCATTGGCATAGAAACTCCACAAAGGCTTGGTCGTAATCTTATTTCAGGTGGATTTTTCACGGCGTCGTACGTGTGTGCACTTAAGAGCGCTATTTAGAACGAGCCACGGGGTAAAAGTCATACGGGTTCAACCTTGCCGGCCGCATTTCCTCCCTGGGGGAGAGCCTTCGGAGATCCTTGAGAATATTTTTACGGCGAGTCGTTCTAAAGATAGGCAGCTCCGCCTCGCCGCTCTTGTTCTTCGTGGGTTGCGGTTACACGGCGATCTCTCCCGGCGAGTCGACTCCGTCCTCTCGGTGCGAACAACACCCCTCATCTTTCAGACAAGTTACACAAAGCTCGATCTACGTCGACTCCATCATTCAGACATCCCTCGGAACCCGTGAAACGACACTTTTAAACAATTTTCCTTATGGTTCGGATCGTTGGAGCGTTCTATTTTTCTCTGTCTTCGCTTTCGATTTTACTGATGATATTTTACAAAATGCTATAACCAGACTATGAATGTGCATTGGATGTGACGAAACCAAAGAAACGAAATTAAGCAGAGATTCGTTGCATGCACCGAATATTACATCGAGTAGTCTCCTTTGGATATTTTAAGACGTCCGATAATAAATTACCAAAATCACGGACGATAAACGATTCGTTTTTCAAGCGTCAATATTCGGCTCCTCGTTTCTAAATCATAAATTTGCAGATGAATAGTGGAGAAGGTGGAAGTGAAAGGTTAAAATATAACCGAGAAAGAGCGCAACCTTCGACTTCGACAAGTAGTAGTGATGTACTTGAATACCAAAAATCGTGTCACGAAATTCACGAATTTAAACCACGTTCCAAGATTGTTTGCGGTTTACGATGCACCTCCACGGCTGATGATTGTTTATAACGCTCCTAAATCGAGGACCGCGAACTGCGTCCTCCCGATATACGACGTATAAATACGTATACGGCGTATAAATTCGCCGAACAGGAAGACAAGCGGCTGTTTTTTATCGTTATCGAAGTCGACGCTGCTCGACCGAGGTTTATTGGAAGCTGTACCGAACCATAGTTATCGCCGAAAGGAAATTTACGATCAAGACGGATTACTTTTCATACAGAAGCAATTGCACCGATTGTTAAGAGCAGCTATGTCGACTGGAAACTGAAACTTACGTACGATTTTACCGATAATAAGATAGCGAGATTTCGCAGAAAAAGAATACTAAATTTAAGTGAGTGAAATGTAAGATACATAATAATCCTCGGTCTACTTGTAATAAAGCGGGAATGTTTCGAAATAAACACACTGGCTCGAGCCTCGAGTCAATTTTCCAGAGGTGTGCATACACCGGAAGCAGAGGCGAGCAACGCGCGAACTCGGAATTCCTTTGAAATTGCTCGCAACACTCGGCTGCTACTGTAATATAGCGGAGCACGCGGGTCTGCAATCCACCTTTCGCTTCTCCCAATGCAGTCGGGAACTTTGGTATTAATTAAAACTTGACGGAAGCCGAGAGAGAAGTTTCGATTGTTTCACTGAAAACGGCGAGCAAGATCGTTCATCGAACCAGTGTCGAGTGTTTCCGCGCGAAAGTCCAACAGACAACCTCATCTTCTTTTCCTGTCTTTCAACAGCCCCGACGATCCTCGCGCCAGGCCTCGATCGCTATTTAAAGTTTCCCTCCATGGCGCCTGGCCACATTCCGCCTATCTGCTTTCCCTCGATCCGAAGAACACGAAGAGATACGACCACAATCAGAGAAGGAACGTGATTTCACCGGTTCCTCTCTGCTAATGAAACCTTCCTCGATAGGATCTTTTCGAGTTGAACGAATAGAAATCGCTGTCCATCAATTTGATAAATTTTCCTCGATGTGTAGGGACCAGCGGTATTGTACTAAAAATGGACATTTTGAAAAATTGAATCCTCGTTCAGGATTTATAAGAGAAGATCATTTCGAGGATAAGTATCGTTTATAAAATATCTTGCGTCGCTATTTTCATCGAAATATGAAAATTCTCAAATTCAACCCTGCATATAAAATAAAATAAGAAAACAGTAAAAACAATGATAACAATTCCTTTACTATTTTGAAGAACGAAAAAGTACAGTTCCAAAGGAACTTCTTCCTTTCTTTTTGGATAACGTCAAGAGTTTTTACGGATGTAGTTCATTTTCCCTACTCTTTCGTACGGGTTTCAGAAGTCACGACTCGTTTTCGTCAGAGGCTTGATACGAGTTCCTCGAAGTCATCACGAGAAACGTCGACCAGAGGCGGGTACAAAGGTGTCGACAAACGTCGCAGGGTTGCCGGTTATTTTTAAACCGACACGGAGGAAAGATCCGATGCAACGGCATGCTACGCCCCCGGTGCGCTTAAAGGAATCATCGTCCATTAAAAATTTCACGGAACCGTTACGCTCGCTTTTGATCCCTCTTCTAATGACCGACTACTCCGCCGAATGCAATTGAAGTTGTTACGATGTCGGAACGAACAACCAGACTTTTGCCCTTTGAAACTCCGTCTTTGAATGTTTTTAATTTTCTGCGCTCGTCGATTCTCCTATTTTTGGTCTTTAATTCCGGACAAAGATTTGCATCAATTTCAATTTACGTAGATGTTCGACTAGATTCGTATCTTTGGGGTGTGAAATTGCATAGACGTTAATGAAATAAAACATAACCTAACTAGAAAGCAATCATAGCTGTTAGATATTATCAGAAATATTATGCTTTGAACGTCATACATATTTTCGCATATTACGCGCATTCTATGCACTGTTGGAACTTCAGATTTTCCGTAAGTGGATAAAAATCGGCGCTCTAGAGAAAATTACGCCAACGCAAGGAATGAAATCCTTCGTACACTGTTATTCCGAATTAGAAATATTTTCAATTTACCAAGATTTTCAGCGCCAAACGCAAAATTCGCTATGAAGCATAATTTTATCCATCGAAAGCCAAGTTGCGATGTTCGAGGCGCGTTGTCGTGTCGCGTAGGCGGCGTGATTCACTGTCCA
>NT_176439.1:1278049-1280002 GCF_000188095.3 Bombus impatiens | reverse complement strand
CACGCGACACGTCCCGGCACGCATCGCGACTTTTCCTTTTTTAAACGCGAAGGAAATTCGCGACAGCCACCGGTTGTCAATTATCCTTCCGCGCGCATTTACCATGCAAACGAGGGGACGTGGCGACTGGATGAAAGCCGAACGAAGCGGATATAACGCGGCGGAACACCGCTCTCGACAACGAACCACAACGTACGTCGTACGCAACGATGTACAACACGGAGACTATACCACGAAGACGAAGCTCCTCTCGGTGTGCCGTAATAGCCAAACGGCAGAAAAACCCATTGTTCTCGCAATAATTGGCCCCCGGTGAGTTATGACGCGGGAAAGTCGTAAAGTCTGTGGCGACCAGCCGCGCTCCTTTAACGATTGTCCGCCTTTATGTATCGCATCCCTCGAAATATCGCTGCTGGTTCGCCAACCCGCTTATACACTGCCCACCGACAAGGTCCCTGTCGTAGCCACAGCTAATGCTAGTTACAGTGAGTATGCACCTTAGAAAAATAAAGTTCCTGTAATATTGACTTACCTACGGACTCGCAGTGGAACTCTATTTGAGTTCCGAGTCGAAGAACGAGTCACTTATGTAATTGAAGTTCGTATTAATAGAAGCTCGTCAATTTTTCATCGATCGTTTTTCGTTCACGCGTTCATAAAAGCTCATGTTCAGACGAGCGAATTCAAAGCAGCAGAAATTCAGTGATTCGGGCATCAACCAAAATTTCGTTCCGATGAATGGAATTTAGGTAAATGGAGTTATGCTTTTTTGCTATTAACTCGTACTCCCACGTACTTTATATCTTTTCAAGCGATTTTTAACTAAGGCGACATACGTGCAATAATTTTTTAATAAAGTCGGCCGATTTTTTTAACACAGGACAATCTTTTATAACGTTACAGCCACGTTTAATTTCAGCTTTATACGAGTAAAACGTTTAGTATGTTGATTCCACTTTAAAAATTCCAAATTTATATTTAGTCAAAGTCATATTTCTCTCCCTCGAGTGTCTTTTTTCCTCATCCATCAAAAAACGGACAGGGAACTTTTTCCTTCGTCGAAGTACTAGTCTTGCAGCACCCTAGGCGAACAGTTGGAGCGACATCGTTGAAAAAACTGGTCGTAGACCGAAGCCAATCTCTTCTGTCGCGTTCGATCGTACTTCCGCATAGAAACGTCACCTTTTCCACGCTCCTCAGACGCATTCGGTTTATCGGGCAGCTGCGCGAAGATTGCACCTCCACTTCCGCCCGCAGATGCCGGTCGCGAATAATCGTTTCGAGCGGTTTTACACGTGACCGCTTCTTGTCTGTCTCAGGTTGTCGCGATTACGTTTTCGTACGATGTCATAATTTTCCCGAAAAATACGTTGTTGCGTGCTTACACGATTTACACGCCGTGAACCAACGGCTCGCGCTTATCCCTGTCACTCCTACGCATTTCTATCGCTAGCAACGGATTCGTGCCTTGTTACAGGATAAATCGGCTGAAACTTTTCCTTCAGGGATCTATTATAAAAGAACAATCGTTGAATTCAATACGCTGTCGATCAATTCCACGTCAAAACTTACTTGCAGAAAATTAAAAGCTTGCAGAAAGTTGGAAGAACGTATTCCAAAATACATATATAGCGATCGTTAGTACTCTTATACGACTATAAAAATCGAATAATATGAACATAAAATGTCGAGCCTGTTAAAAAGATCGCTCGGTTGAATAATAAGGGTATGTACAAATATACTTTTTACAGCCACTGTATCTTTGTATCCGAGAACTAAGACTCTTTTCCGCGTATCTCGACATATCCGACAATCCTCGTTTCTCCTTTAAACCATTTTAAAGCACGTTACCGATGCTCTACAATCTCCTATATCACCGTGAGTGAACGATCGATCGCGACAAAACGAAGTCGAACACGACGCGACACACGGCGCGGCGAGGCGGTGCTCGTA
>NT_176439.1:1249392-1277355 GCF_000188095.3 Bombus impatiens | reverse complement strand
GGCGAGGCGGTGCTCGTAAAAAGTAGTCGTTGTTGGAAGTCGGCTACGGAGGTGGATAGAAATGCCGGGCGCTTTTCCGCGAGCCACGCCGGGCATTCCATTAGCCGAGAGATCGGGTCCGGATAATAAATTAAAACGGGCCTACGTGGTCGCAGAAAACCGGTACTCATCGCCAATGTCTCCCTTTCTCTCTTGTAACCGTGTCTCTTTTCCCGTAGGTGGTTCAATTAAACGAGCGAGCAAGCGTGCAAACGATCTGGAAATCAATGCCGATCGAGACTCTGCGCCACGTTCGTTCTGCAACGTGTTCTCTGACGAAGAAACAAGCGTCCGGTGTCGTGTTCGCTTCCGTTGGAAAAAGGAAAAACACGCGGCGGTCCTTCGAGGTACATTCAGCTCCCTTTCAGCTTCTCTGAAGCGTATATCGCTATCGTGATAGAAGATGATGCTTGTAAACGCGTCGAGAGCGTGATAAAGTCGAGATAAGCACCGTGTATCGCTTATATTTTATTTAGACAGTTGGCTGGAAGATGTCACGGCACCAAACGCGGCGGTAAACTACCCCAAGGAAAATATACAGAATGGAGGATTCATCGTTAAGTTTCGAGAGTAATGGGACAACCCGAGGTAAGATAAGTTTTCTTAAGATTACCGAGTCGTTGCGAATATCTTTGATGTTACTGATATTGGAGCACTTTACATGCCCGTTCGCAAATGTTGCGTCAAAATATGGTGGTAATTGATCAGATAATAAAGAAAAAGTAATTATCGATATCTCATTCGCTTCGCAGATTTCGATGGTTTTTAAGTATATCGTAGAAATCGTTTCTTAATTTTTAAATATATCATAGAATTCCTTTTAAACAACTTTCTTGCTATACATGTAACCGCCGGTAAGAAATAATTAATCGATTAAAAATCAATCTTAATCTATTGAAAGAAAATGTCGTAAGGCTGAAACTTTTCTATAAGCGTTCTAATACTTATGAACGGACGCTCGTGGTTAAAAGAAGGCGGACTTGGATCGGTTTCAGTACTAGTGTGTATTGAAATTCATCGCGAATTCAATTTGGAATTCAATTTTCGTAGACGCGAATGTTTTCGTATGCGGCAGTCGTACTCTCCGTGTCGCGCGAAATTTTCTACATCCTCCACGGTACACGCGCGTCTTCCCAACGGAAAACCGATATCGATCACTGGATTGACAGCGTTTTCCGCTGGTAAGGGACGATTACGAAACAAAATCAACATTTTTTAACACCTGTTTTTCAGATTGGACACAGGGCGATTGTTTGGTGAACGTTCTTTCCAAATTCTCACCTTTATATTTTCGTGACCTATCGAGTGCTGTTTCGTATAATTCAAACTTTTAACTAAATTGCTAACAAAATACCAAGCTATCGTAAGTTACGCGAATTGAATCGTATTAAAATTCTTAAAAGAAAAGTAGGAACGCTTCGCTAACGTAAGAAGGTTAGAAACAAGCAAGTCTGTACGAGCAACGGGTTCGTGACGTTGGACGGAAAAAAGGAAACGCGACCGGTCAGCTTTTTCGTCCGACATCGTCCCCCGGAGAGCTAGAAACCTGAAGAACCGGCGAAAAGCTGGGATCGGAAATCGAGATCGTCGCGACGCGAAGGGAGAGACTGCGTGGCTGCGTCTGACCAGACTAGTCTTCTCTTTCCTCTTCATTCCTCTTCGCTGGTCTTCGCCATCTCTTTTTTCTCGCGGAGATCCATCACGGAACCAGATCGCGATCCAGTTCGCGCGACCATCTCTCGTTACCTGGTTCGAGATCGGGAAAAATCGGTTGGCCTCGTAGAAGAGGTTATTAGCAGTAGGAGAACGTTTTCTTTGCTAATCAGTAAGATAATCTTACGTTGGAAGTATCCGTGCATTCCTGCTGGTACGTAATGTGTAATTTATATTTTTATTATTATTATTTTATAATAAAAGCTTGTACGAACGTTCAAATACTGTCACGAGCTTCTGCATGGAAGATTCAAACGGCGATATACAAGGATTGGAAAGCTACAATTATTGAATTATCAATAAAGTACACGCTCGAATGGAGATCTCTCGGTCGCGTGGGCATTGTGCAACTTCGCAATTTCCATTTCCTGTTTGATACGCGTCCCTGACGATAGTACAAATGCGTAACGTATGTTCGATAGGAATGTACTCCACCCAATTAATAGAAACGCATAGATGTACCATAACCCCGTTCGCCTTACTGTATCTATTTCAAATCTGTGACTGTACAATGCGTGGAATGAAATTGGCAACTCTCCTGGTCGTATCGATTAATTGGAATGCATAATTCTACCTTATACATAGGTTTACTTGGCGATATCATGTTTCGTTCTTGTACTGGACAACGTGTATAAGAAAAGGCAACGTTCTTGCTCCTAATTATATATCAGTTGTCATATAAATCTTATAAATGTGTGCACTTTCCAAAAAAATTACGATACTAGATAACGAGCTTGTGCGTATTGTCAGAAATATTTTTCTAATTTCTTTCCGAAGATATTCTTACGTGATTGATTCAAATAAATACTGCTACATACGTATGTAGCAACTTTCTTGCGCCCGAACATCGATGCAAAGCTATAGTATTTCAATTGCAAGCGATATATCGGTAGCTTGTAGAAAATTGGCAGATCGTTGTAACCACGTACGAGCCACGGCTACCGGCAAATAGAATATCGACTAATTTGGCGGTAGTTACGTAGATCTGCGATCTGCGGCGCGTGCTGCAAGTGTTCCGAAGCTGGCGGAGAACTCTTGCTACAGATTTATCTGACAATCCTCTGCAAAGGCTCGGCGTAGCCCGTAAATTATACTCAGACTTAAACCATGCTCAGGCTGAGATTTAGATACTCCGCGGGATCGCGTGACGAAGAAATCTCGCGGCCAAGGATAATAAATACAATTGTGCACTAAGATTCGAATTCGAGATCCTTTTCGACTACCCAATTTGAATATCGTGAAAGCGTCGCAAATTGTAGAGCAAATAGAGTATCTTTGTAGAATTTTTATTACGACGTAAAGAAACGATTTGTATATAAGAACGATGACGAGATACACTCTGTGTATGTGTGTATAATATGACAGAAATGATCCTTTCCTGAACGAGAATCGATTTAACGCGAAAACACCATAGTCAATGGTCATTTACATATCTGTCGATACAGGTACTGATCAAATTATCGAAGATATTGTGCAACCCTTATCGCAGCTGACCGAGTACATTTTCAAAAGCGGTGTTAGCAGGCTCAATATATCGACAGTCTACGTTCGCTACGACTTTCCATGGGTAGGTTGCCAACCAACTGCTACAAGCGATCGTAAAGCTGTAACGAGCGATCGTCGTTAACTTCGCGAATTAGCGCGCTGACGTTTATTAGCTGTATCCTCTGCAACATTTACAGCGACGACCCTCTTAAATGAAGCGATTTTCGCCATGCTCACTGTAATTCTACATCCCATTTTACATCCGATACTATGGGTCTCGGATGCTAACATAACACTTATTGTTAGATGATCTAGTCCTTTGTATCCTCGATTTCTCTTTCTCCAATTTCTAAGCTTTCCAATCTCCAACATCCTGAATTCGCAATTCTACTCTCAAAACCCTTGAGATCTCACGAAATCTTCGGGTCCGTCTAATGGTTCATCCCTCAAGTTCCTGACACATTCCGCTCCCTATGGAACCTTCCTTAATTCCGAAGAATTCGAAATAACCTCCCCCCTTCGAACTTGTTCAACCCTTGGCGAACACACAACCTAGCGATATAATCATTTCACCGTTGAAACGTTAGTCACCGGTTATGAATGATCACCTACGAGGTAATATATTGAATATCACGTTTGATCTCTTGATTCTGTTTCGATTACTTTAGGTCCATTGCGAAGGCATTTGATAAATACAACTCTGATTATGCAACTTGTTTCGTAAAATAAAACGTTATAGACCTATAACTTTAAGTATACGGTTTTATACGAGTTTTCCATAGAATTGTAGGAAAAAGACAGAGGGAGAAGCAATGTCAAAGGACATAGGAAAGACAGAGAGGGCACGAAGAGAAACAGGCCAGCAAGAGCACAGAGAAAGAGGAGAGAAGGCGAGACGCGGTTTGAAGTGGCACTCCCTGTCTGTCGACCCACGCCAGCTATCTTGCGGCCTGTCACACGATATTATTATGTGCACATGCCCATGTATCACGGACTACCTGACAGATCGGACTCGTATCTATACGAGGCGGCTCTGCTCGGCTAGGTGTGGTTACTCGGTACTCGCGGCTGCTCGTCTGCGTCTCGTTGTATTGCCTCCCTCTTGCTCACCTGACCGATCCGCCCCCTCCTCCAGGTACAAGGTGTCATAGAAGAAGGCTTACTACTTTCTTTTCTCAAAAAAATAAAAAAAAAGCTCCGCTCCCCAGCGGCTTAAACCCAAAAATTGTATTATACAACGAAAAATGTAAAGCGCCGACACATAATACAGCATGGCTACGTCGTACCGCCGCGTATCGGTACCTTGCCTAACATATCACTGAAAAATTCATAGTTTATTGTGAATATGTACCTAAAACTGTATTCTTGGGCTCAATAAACAATTTTAAATCGCTAAAAAAAAACTACTTTCTTTTCTAAATAATTAAAAAAAAAAAGTTGAAAAACCAAAATATTCTACAGAACTACTATACGTAAAATATTTTGTAACGGTAAGAAACAATTCATTGTTAAAATCGCGAAAGAAGAAACGAACTCTTATTTATTTTTACTAGAAGAGCGTTCTAAAAATGGTACGAAACGGAGATAAGCTGCCAGTAAGCTCCTAATCCACCTAATTCCCTGAATGACGACAAAGCAAAAAGATAACGTTCCTTTTATTACACACTGTATAAGCGACGCGGCTGCTCACCGGAGTAACTTTTAAGGTCACAGACCTCCGCGAGAGCCGTGTTCCTCCCGTGCAAGCGAAACGAGGGCGAGACCTCGACAGAGTCCACCGAGTAAACCTTCCCTTGCGTCTCAGCCTCTCCACGTTTGGTTCGTCTCTCTCGCCTTTCTTCTCTGCAAAGCGATCGGTGTTCCCGATGCGTATCTCGAATTACAGTTGGTTACCGATCCTCTGCATCGAGGCGGTGCCCTTCTTTCCGCGACGTGGCTGTGGATCCACGAAACCGCGAAGAGTTTTGGTGGTACGGTCAAGGAAATTCGGTGAAGTAAGTTTGGCAGATTTCGTGGAGAAAGTGGGTTAGGTTTGGAAAGGAAGAGCAGGTAAGAGGGAGATTCGAGGGGTCTCGGAATAGAAGTAGGACAACAGGGATAAGAAAGAAACGAGAGGATACACAGTCTCGATATTCTATGAGAGGTTAACGACCCGATGACGAGGGTCGTGGACTGATTAGTCACGTAGTCGGCGCCCACGTTGACTAGAAACGAGATACGCGACGCGTTGAAGACCTGCCAGAAGAGAGGAACATAGGCATTGGAATTACGTTCTCTATCGGGGATTTAGTATTCTCGATTACGGCTATGATGTAAGGAAAAATGACAGAGTAATTGAACGTTTCGGGTTGGATCGCGGTAGAACAATTCTTTTTCTTGTTTTAACGTCGCTTAGAAAGTCGCCGATTAATATGGCATGATTAAAAAACGAAAAGAAGCAGTTAGTAAGCCTTTTGAAAATAGCTGACAGAGTTTTGTAGAAAGTCAAATAACTGTTAAGAGGCAACATCTTCGATATCGTAACACTCAATGTTTCTGTAATTATAAACAGGATTGAAAAATATACGTTTTAAAATCGATGACGCGTATCACCATTTTGCGTACAGGATTCGCGTCGTAGAAAAATTCATTGCCTTTGGTGGAAAAATAAAAGGATGAAGAAGCGGGAACTCGAAAGGATGGACCCAAGTCTCCTTGGACTCCCTTCCTCGTGACTGATTGCAGGTGCGTGCAGCTACAAGCCTGGTTCGGCGAGTGTGACGTAACGATAATTGCATAAATCCTAGGCCGAAGTTGGGTCGCAGCTGCGCGAAATCGCCGGGCAATCATCGTAGCGAATCTCGCGACGCGACTCGTAAATCACCGGTCGATTAAGAGGAGATCGTCTTGCAACACCCACTGTTGGAACGCGATATGCGGAGGCGCGCCCCCGCCTTCAACTCCTCTAGGGACACAATGTCGTTCGCCCTTGCACGAAAATCTATTTTTCTTGCTTTACCACTCCCTCGTAATTCCTACCGAGACTTTTGAATCTACATTTACTCGAGTCGCTCCGGCTGCGACCGAGAATTTCCTATAGATTCGCGAAACGAATTAATACGTTTAATAAAAACATCCACGTGGAATTAAAGTACAGATTCTATAAAATCGTAACAATTTTACGAATATACAGGCTGATCCAGGAGAAATTTTTAATCATACGACTTTTCGCATCCTACGTTTAATATTTCCATACAATCGATGTACGAAGAATATAATTAAAGGTAAAAGGAGTTTCGAGTATTCCCCTCTCCAGGGTGTCACGCCTTAATCACGTCCACAAAGGCCATGAGAAACATTCGGAGTGGTAATATGGTACAAGGACGACAACCACCCCCTGGGACTTAACCGGACCGCATTCGTCTCTGTTCTTTTTCTCCAGTGAACCTTTCCTCCCACCAAGCGAACTTCTCTGCAGCTCTCGACGTTCATATTGCACAACCAGTAACCGGTCCTCGGTGCGGATTTCGATGCGAACGCGTCTCTCTCGAAACTCGCACGCGCGTCAGGAGATCACCGAAATATCCACTGTCTCGTTAAGTCTCTTGAAATATAATATTCCGTTAATATATGCGCGATTTCATATTTCTTGCTCCTACATATTTCTATTTCCATATCTGAGTCGCATTAATTCTCCGCTTCGTATTACCAACTCAAAATCTACGACAAACTTTTCAATCTAGCGACTCGTTTAGTGACACAAATGAAAGAGACTCTATCCGTCTTATCACCGCCGAATCTACTTATCCAAATCCGAGACATCCTCGTGGCGTTATTATCCCAAAAATTACCCAAACAATATTCGATCCAGCAACGCGTACCGTGTCCCCTAATCGGATAAGCAACGAGGAGAAGCGCACGTGGGTTCGTCGAAGCGTTTCTGACAGCACAAAGGGACTCTGGAAGCATCCGTGGATGATTTACTTGCAACGACGCGACACGCGCTGATACCCGTGAAGCAACTGCGCGCTAATAAAAGCTGGCATATCCCGATTCAGCGGCCCTGGACGACGGACCGAATGCAATACGGTTCTCGTTTCGCGGCGACAACCGCGGCGATGATCCACGAGGACCTACGATCTTCTCTCTCTTCGTTTGGCTGAGAACAGGGCGCGCGCATCAAATCATGCATTCGCGTGTCGCCTCCAACAACACGGTCATATTTCCAAGGGTTTACTGCTAGGTATAAATTCCTGGCCCGAGGGCGAAATTACGATTATAGGCTAATCCGTAAAGGCACGGCCGCTTTCGCCGCGAGAATCTATTGGACGACAGGCGGTTCTTCCGCTCGATAAATTTAAGATGCTCGGAAGAGCTCGCGTTAAGCGCGTGATGGAATAAATTTTTAGTTGTTAGTAAGAAGAATCGTGTGTTTTAGAAATTGTATAAATTTTCGGGTAACGGGGAAAGTATGGCTTGATCGAAGTAATATATCGTTGTTAGTATATAACGAGATTCTTTTACCCATAAAGTTTATCCCGACGAGTTATCTGTTTTACGTATTCCTCGAGAATCACAGCTTACCTGAAACAAAAATAACGACAAACGTAAGAATACCTCCGATGTATTTCGACGTTTAATTTTAAATAATTTACTTTCGATGTTACGTAAGAGGCAATGTATGAAAGTAAAAAATAAAAGTATCGGCCAAGTAATATTCCAGCAATCTCTGAAACAATAAAATCAAATCCATTACCGCCTCGATCCGACCCAAGAACACGAAACTTGCCTTATCAAACCCACCCTCTAGCCTACAATGAAACGGTCCAATAGTCCAAAATAATACACTCTCGGGCTACCATTCGAAATTTCCTTTGTTCCCAATGGACTACCCCTTTCGAGGAATCGAAATAGCCAGGGCAACTGCTAAGACATTTGCGCGTTCGAGCGTAAGGGAAATATATCTTGGGTTAGCGACGTTCCCGAGCCATGTTTGCCCACGCGCTTTCATCCCGAGAGAAACTGGTGGAGGGGTGGTGCGTAATGAAAATGGTCCCTCTGTCCGTGTCTCCCGTAATTCGACGCAACCCCTGACCGCAAGCGAGCGAGAGAGCTTCGCCTTATCTAAAAATGGCTCCGATGCCTGTTCGTTCGTCCACCCTCTCATTATAGCTCGGTAATAACCGTCGTACCTCATGCCACCCCCGGAGAGCACGATACATCCCACACGATCGTCATGTGCGCTTTATCAGATGGATATCCCTTTGTCCATGCCCGGGGAAACCGGTCCGTTTATTGCGCGACGCTGGATTATTGGCCTGTTTGCTCAGAAACACTGTACCCTGTCTAGGTTTCTACCAGAGTCGCGAATAATTCTGACCATTTCGATGGTATTCTCCGTTGGTTATCTTCGGGAATTCCTGTCGGTCCACGCGGGACCAAGATGATGGATATTCCCTTTATCTTTACGATAATAAGAGGAATTCCTTTGTGAAAGCGGGATAAGACGCGGGGAGATTGTAAATTAGATTATTGCGGGGATTCTAAGGAGAGTATTATCTGCTTGCGCTTTTGTTTCCTCGATGCTTTATCGCTGGTCAAGAATAGCCGAACTCTCTTTATATAAATAATATAATGGACGATGAGCGTTTCTTAATCCGTTCCTTCCGATAAACGGAATTCTATTGTTTTAAATAGCAGAATAATTTTATGCCCAAATACTTTTGTCCTAACGGAACATTCTTTTTCTTTTTTTTTTAAAGTAATTTCGAAGGCAACAGTATCGGCGATAGCGATGATTTTAATTTCCTTTTATCACGGAAGAACCGTATTCCACGTGAAAAGAATTCTAGAGATTTGAATTAGCTTTCAATCGATAATAATCGAAAATGAGAAACCAAGTGCGAAATCTTAATGTATCTAAATTACATAACTCGTCTTCATCGTAGTGAATACTAAGTAAATGCAGCACGAACGAATTAACGCAGTGTGACGTAAGATATAACTACATTATATCCAGGAATAATTTGGATGGCGGGACTGGAACCTTTCATTACGGCCTGGTAATAACCAGCGTCGCATCCATGCTTCGACCGGCAGGCCGCGAACACGCGTGTACGTGTCCAGAAGATCCTACCAGCAGATAGGATGCCTCCTCTCTTCGACGGGTCGTGCGGAGAAACGTGCGCGAACCAAGAAAAGGAGGGGTGAAAAGGAGGAAAGAAGCACACGAGGGACCAACAACGGCAGCATATACGTCCGTCGTTTCTCGTGTCGTTTATCACGAATCTCGTCCCATGGCCAGGGCCACAGAAACAATGGTTGGATACACGCCTTCTTTGCCTCCTCCTGGTACACGACGTCGTACACGATACCATCGTACAGGAATTGAAGAGTCCACGCGCGGCTGTGCAAT
This sequence comes from Bombus impatiens, assembly GCF_000188095.3. Lineage (NCBI taxonomy): Eukaryota > Metazoa > Arthropoda > Insecta > Hymenoptera > Apidae > Bombus > Bombus impatiens. Next base: position 1,267,724 of record NT_176439.1, on the reverse strand, counting down.
GACTAGCAACTCTGTTTTAGCCACCATATGCGACTTGACGAATTGGACTATTTGATAGAAATCGAGTACAATCGAAGACTACGGGTGAACAGAACTGTATGACTCTTTGAACACGCCGATACAATTCTCGAGGAAAAATCTGTTTAATCTTTAAACAATCTCCATAGAATTCGTCCTATCTAATAGTTACGCAATAATCAGTAATCGCATAATTTTTTATGCATGAAAGATACAGATGCAGAAAGACACGGAACGAGTGATATACAAAAATGCGTGAAATATCCCACGTAGAATATTCGTTATATCTTTTCACAGCTAGGAAAGAACGAATCTCTGTTTAAGTTCTATTTCTTTAGTTACAATAAAGATTGCGTAAAACAATAAATTTCCATAAAAGTCCGCAGTCTAATGATCAAAGTCGCGTCGATTCGATACACGATCAGTTCCGATCGAAGCATTCGCGTCACGTAAAGAGAGAGCTGAATGTGTAAAGCCGGACTACGTAACAGGCAACGCAACCAAGTCCATAAAGCCTCGAGAAACAGCGCAATCCGGGCAAATCCTTGGTCCTTTATCACCAGCGGCGAGTGATCCACAGCCTGCAGCGTGGACCAGGACTCGCCTCGCGTCGGATTCATTGCTACTGGAATGAATAGACTCCATTTCCTGAATGTTCCTCACCCGAACGTAGCTTTGTCTCGTATCGCTAATCCTAGCCAGCTCCCTAATTTTCCTTTACGACCGTTAACCACCTCGTCTCCCGTCCTTGCATCGTTCTTATCCCGCCGCGTGAATCACGTGCCAGAGAAAGGTCGACACGTCGGAAGCGAACGCGTGGATGTCTCGTCTGCCTATTTGACGATGGAGCTTAATTCCGGACTCTTATCAGTCGCAACCTCCGACCTCGAGGGTGAAGAACACGCTATTCCCTGGACGAACACTGCTTTAGCCAGATGAGAGAGCATTCTGTTATCTCTGTACGCTGAACTACGGAGGAACGAAGGAGGCAACGTGATATTTCCGCGAGTATTAACACCTACTTCAGAGTATCTGCGTAAAGCGTGATACGCCAGCTCTGATGTAGCGAAATTCAATTCTTCCAGAAGTGTTAGCGTGCGTTTAAAATAGTCGTTGACTATAGGGTAGTCAGCTTCGTTGACCTTAACCTTGGCAGATGTGTCAAGGACACTCTGCCGAGTAACCTTCGGAAGGTTTTAACCGCCGCTCGTTACTCTTTACAATGTTATTAACAAAAGAAAGATTTGTAAAATGCAAGCTGTGGTAAAGAAACACCGCACACGTTGCTCGCTGGCTTCGCTCGCTCGTAAAAACTTGGTCCGACGCGATAATACCAATCCTACGCGTGAGCGAAGCGCGCAAGCGAGGAATGTTTAGGCAAAAAGCTTTTGCTGAAAATCGCACCTCCCTGGCTAGCGCTATAGCGACGTGGAATCAGTATCGAGTCGAAATAAATTTTTACGAACGAATGGAGCCAGCGAGCAACGTTGTTGTAAAAATTGTTCGTTAAGATTGCTCTCGGTAACTTATGTTTCTCCTGTTACAATTTGCATTTTAAGATCGACCTACTTTATGCTTCAGATAGAACGCCTTTTTTTACTGTAATCAATTATCCGATGATAATTGATCAATGACGTAAGCACACGTTGTTGGTAGTAGAGATTCGAGTTAATCGTGTACTTATGTAACGAAGTTAAGAAACTAATAAGATTCGGCTTGTAGGATGTAGCCAATCTAAATTTCTGCGTTAGATTCATTAGTCTTTCGCAAGATTCTCGCGAACCTTTTCGTAATTCGTTCCAACAGCGGAACATCGTCCCAACAACTCGGACGAACGACGTCGAAGAGGTGCAAACGAAGCCAAAAGCTTCTGCTCCCCTCCGTCGGAAAGGAAAGGGTTCGAACGACGGATACGGAAGATGGAAGAGAATCAAGGAAGGAATTAGAGGGGGCACCGAGGAACCGTGTAATCCCGTCGCTACCAGTAATTAGCGATATTTGCATATCTCCGGCAGCGAAAGCCGTGGCGGCGATGGAAAAAGCGATTTACATGCGAATGGGCTCGCTTCGAGTCTCGCGAAACTGACGGTTCCCGTAAATAAAAACTGTTTATGGACGATGCAGATGCCTGAAGGGAGAAAAAGGAGGATGGATCGTGAGGAGGTTACAAAGTAGTAGCAGCTGATCGAAGAATAATTTTTGCATATTTTTAACGAGTTTAAGGTAGAAGGGAGGAAACACGCGTAATGCGTTCTCCATCTTTTATAAAGTTCAGAATCAGTAATATCGGATTATTCTGAAGTTTCTCCGGCTTTTATATAACGTGCGTAATTACAAATTAGTAATTTAAACGATAAGATCAAACGTTAAAGTTGCGTATCAAATTTGCATATTACGTTTATACGTACGTTCGATCTCAAAGCTATTACATTCTTACAATACGAGATTACAAGACCAATCGTTATAACTAGACAGATAAGACAAATTCTCGATCGACGAACGTTTCGGCGATAGACGTGTCCCGTTCTAGTATTTTGCATAATCGAGGCATAATTCGCCGGGTTTATCGTTCGTTCGTGTCCCTAATGTCTCGGAAAGTTTCGCGGCTCCGTTCATGGAGGAAGGGAGTCGACAATGCTTCGTTAGTCGTTAATGGTCCCGTGAAAGAACTAGGATTAAGAGTTGTAAACCACCTTGCAAATTACTCGCCTCCCTACCTTTTCTTTCTCTCTCTCTCTCTCTCTTTCTTTTCGTCCAATTCCGAACAGAGCTCGTAATACCAGAACGGTACCTTGCGAAAAAGCAAAGATCCTATCGAGAGGACGATTTTCTGACGAACAACTTTTTCGATCGACTCGTTCCACGAGCTTTTCACCCTCCTATTTACTTGCCACGAAATTTACACGATAATCGTATGGTACGGAATTGAGCGTGAAGGATAAATATTGGCAAATTATCGGAGTTCGATGGAACGTGTTTTATAGGGTGGAGAACGACGAGGCTCGGTTAATTTTGAGAGAGCAAGAGAAGGGATATTACAGAGTCTGTAAAGTTTCCTCGAGCGACAGGGGGGTGGCGAGCGAGGCCACTAAAATTTTACTGCCAAACGCCCGTCCAATGAATTTGCATGGAAATTCGCAGTCGACTCGAGACGTACACGTCGTGAGAATTAACTCGGTTACGTCTAATGAGCAACGAAGGCTGAAGCGAGCAGTTGCGCCTTCAAAAAGACGACTCGTAACATCGATCCGTGCTACTCTCCGTGGGAGCGTTATGAAAGATGCGATTCTCCGAATTCCCGTTGCCAAATGTCCGATCGTTGCATCTTTGATTTTGTTGTACTTCGTTACGTCTTGTTCTCGTAGTCTTCTAACTTTATTCTAATGTCGGAATTGCTCGATAGCCTAGTTTTTCCATCCTTTCAACGATGTGTACGACAAATAAAACACCACGATACGACAACCGAAACGAAGAACGAGAATGTGACTTATTAAAGCGAAGAACTGCGGTGAGCATGTCACGTTGCACGTCGACGGACGGAACAAAAATACATCGGCAGCTGCATTTACATAACAAGCTCGCAACACCACCCTCGTACTTTTGCAAAGAATCCTGCGTATTCTCTGCGCGAATATTTCGAACAAAATGATTCTGCGTTTGAAAGGTTCTTGGCGAAAGAAAGGGAAAACAAGGTGAGCGGAGATTAAAAAGAAGAACGAATAAGAGGCGGAAAAGGAGATAGAAAGCTTTCGTCTGCGGCCGAGTAACATCGGTAGAGGGAGAGCTCGTTTAAATTATGAAATTACCAAGTCCGTGTAAAAGCCTCGTCCTGTAAGCTTCTTATAGGAGTTAACTAACCTCGTAAAATTAGCAGGTAGGTGTAAACTTCCTTCTCCCCATGAAGAACGCCCGCCCTTAGCGTCCTAACCCTCTCCTTCCGTTTCCACCCCTTCTGTTACCTCCTCGACCCAGTATGTCTCTCTTGTTTCCCTTTCCATGTTTCGTCCTCTCGTCAGTTTCCGTCACCTCGTAAAACCCAGCCGAGACAATGCCGAAACCCGGCTTGGGCCCGATGGAGCCTCCCTCCAAGTACTCGCAACCCCTTTTGCAGGCAACATCCAACCGAGTGTCTGGTATAAAGCCTCGAACTGCGGTTTACCTTCGTTCCAAGACGTCATGGGCGTCCAGGAGGAACGAGCTTCCTGATGAAATTTCGTGAAACGCCGCCACCGTAGTACGCTCCTCCCTTGTATACATGATCCGTCGCGTCGTTTAGATAAGTTACGTACAACCATGGATACTCGGCGTGATGCTTGGTAATCGAGGACGAGATCTAGCAGAGAAAGCTACTCGCACAGGAGAAATTCGACGTGTTGGTTTGCTTTTGAAATGATTTATAAATGGAGCTGCGCTTACGGCAGTTTCTGGATATCCATCGGAGAATATTCCAAGTGGATCTTTCGTACAGGAAGCAGCTGCATTAGGCAAATGACGCAAATAGAAAAAATTGAGTATAATTTTCGAATCGCTGTTCGTTCTTTAAAAATATTTTAAAGTAGAAATTTACTCGATTCTACGTCGCTCTTCGTCCACGTATACGAAACACGAAATATACGAAATTATGTTGAACAGAGTGCCACCCCTTGTTAGACTGTTAGACCGACGAACGAACAAGGTATGAAAAACACGATTATCGCGGTACACTGTCGCGATATCGATTTCCATTCAAAGAGAAGAGAGAAAGAGAGGAGAGTAGACACCCCTTGTGTCGGGAATTGGCTGCTCGAATACGTGACTCAATTTTACACGAGGACCGGGGCTGATTTTCACCCTCGGATCGCGAAACATGCATATTTAGAACAAACAGAGCCTGGACAACGAGCAGGCCTAGTGCTCTCCCTTCTGGCGCCTCTCCTCTCCTTTCTTATTCGCGAGTCTCGCTTTGCATTTAAACACGTAGTTTGCTTAATTTATGCGAGCCAGCGACGGTGGATACAGAGGGTGAAAGGGTGGTCACGGTAGAAAGGGCCATTCAACCAGGTCGAGGTATGAATAGCGCCAGCAACCGCCGAAACTTTGTACATTGAGAGGAAGAGAAACGTCTTGCGAGCCAGCTTTCTTCCCGAGAAACCGGAAATTCAACAAGGACGCAACGGTAATTAGGAATTCAACGTACCTCGCGGCCTTTGTCGATGGATTGGAAAACTTCTCTTTGTTGCTCGTTAACCGGTTACCCTATTCTACTCGAGACTTCGGGGTTCGCAAATTATTCTACTCCGTTACGATTGCCACCTGCCAGTTGTATTATACGATAAGGAGAATATACGGGGTGGTGCTGTTTAAAAAATTCTTCGTTTAGCGGTCGAAGCAAGAGAGAATTTCAACGCGAAATTGACTCGTCTGCGTGTCACGTTCGAACGAAACCGAGCTACGTGTTTACTCTTCCGAGTTCCCCTTTCAGAATGGCGGAAGGGGTGCACTTGAGTTGCTGGATCGGGGATAATGAAATTAATTGGGACGTAGGCCGAGACGCTGGTGTGCTTCTTAAACGAGGGGCCCATCTGCATTTTAAATTTTGCGCGAAGGAAACGTTCGTGCCGCGTTACGAATATAAATATCGAAAGAGGGAGAAGAAAGGGTTGGAATGGGTGTTTGGAGAGATTTCGCGTTCGAGGAACGGGTGAATAAAATTTCAGCATGCACGGCTTACGGACGATGGAGATTTGCTGGGAAATTAAGTGCGTAGGATATAAAATTAAGGGGGAGGCCAACCCCTATCGGAAACAAGCTTACCGAATAATAAAAAAGAAATGGGTAAGAGAGAGATAACTCTCGACGAATCTCGGTCTTCGTAATTATTTTCGATCAATTAATCCGTTCCGGTTGGCACGTGTAACGAGATAGAAGCGCGGATGCGCGAAAGCGGGAAACAGAACTCGAAACAATCGCATCTGGTTGGTTGAAAACGAGGCAGCCGCGAATTAATTGCGACATTAATATATTCAGCATCAACAGCAGGACAACGTTAGCGCGTCGAAGGTTCGTTAAGCAGAGCCGTGGAAAAGCTAGAGGAGAGAGAAGAGGAAATTGCTGACCGCAAATGCGGTTACGTTGCGTCGAATTCGAAGCGCGACGTGGAATGCGCGTCAGTAGAATGGGAAAGAAGGTGGTCAGACGTGCTTGGTCGGAAGAATCGACAAAAATTTCGCCCGCCAAATCGAAAGAGGGAGGGAAACAGTGGGGGAGAGGGAGAACCAAAGAGAGCGCACGATGCAACGCCACACCCCGCTATTGTTAACGAGAGCACAATGTCACGTATAATGCACAATGAGCTGTTCCGAGTCGACGCATTAATGCGACGTACAATGATGCGTGCGCGAGCCCCGGAACATCCAGCAAAAGGTGGGTGGTGACCGCGAGAAAGCAGCCTGTTTCCTCTCTCTTCCAACCTTTTTTTCACCTACTACAATTAGAACACGATTATCATATCAGGCAGGTATCGATTATTTGGCGTTAAAGTTATTTTTAACACGTTTAAGGAAAAATGTATTCTTGCTTAAATGAGAGATACCGATCGTTGAATCCGAAGAATTTCCGAAACATCAATTTTTACGTGTTCTCGTCTTATGCTATAGAGACAAAAATAGATATGATACTTCTCACGGTATAATTAGATGAATTTACAAGAAAACGTTTTGAAATTGAATAGTAGAGATATACGGTTGATGTAAAGGAAGAATTTCTGCTGCAATAAAAAAGACAAATAAGCGAGAATGCATTTTGCGAGCGCTTTGAGTGTTCGTTAAAAAATACGTCGGAATTGTCAGATTGCCAATGTCAGAAAGAACGGAACGGTTCGTTGCTCGTTAGCAGAGACGAGCGCGATAAAACGACGAAATGCAAGTTCGCAAATAATCGAACAATTTCATCGGGAAAACACGCGAACTGGCAGTTAGGATGAAAAAAGGGGCGAGAAAACGACGAGAGGAGAAAGAGACGAGACGAACGAGATTGACGCGTTTATCCGTCGCGCGGACCCGTCACAGTGTCGACGTCTCGTTACAATTTTATCGAAACAAAGCTGTCGCCGGTTGATATTCAATTTCCTGACCGCGGAACCAAGTTCCCCACGTTGGTTCCGCCGCGGGAACAATTCCGACTGTGCTTGGACAGGCCAGACGGAGAAAGAGAGAAGAGAAAAAGAGAGAGAAAACGGAACCACTGCGTCGAATCGAAACGAGAACCGTTGGCCGTCGCCAACGTCAACGACTGAACGTGACAGTATCTCCAGACGTCGACGCCGGTCGCCGTTTCCTTGGCGAGTACGCGCGCGAGACACTAAACTCGCGTATTGTAAACGCGCGACATTCTCGCCGAGACCCGATACGAGACGACGTCGCGTCGTCGTCGTCTCGCACAACTTTCTCTGACACGGCCGATAACGCGAGGCATGAGCAAAATGGGAGAAAGAATGAACTTGAGTTCCCTCTGGATCGAGGGTTCTTCCCTCGCTCATTTCGCTGGCTGATACTTAGGATTGGAGGAAGATGAGCATTGCGGTAGTAAGATGATGATATAAAATAGAAGGAATGAGTAGAACCTTGAGTTCTACTTGAGAGTTGAGAAGGAATGAGTAGAGTAGAAAGAGTAGAACCTTGATTATCCGAACTAATCGTGACACACGTTCATCGAATAATCGACGTCGATATCGTTCGTTACGCATTGAATGGAAACCGTCGATCCACGTACATATACGTAAGACATCCGCGAAATAAGAAACAGCATACGAGTCAACGTACTCGAAAGCAAAAATGTGGCCGGACGTGTGTTTCCTGTCGGACTTGACAGCGAAATCTTTGCCGCGCCGGAGGGAACCGCAAAAGGAGGAATATCTCGCGTCACGGTCGTCGTTCCTTGCGAGCAATGCGGTTTTGGGCCCAGACACCGTGACGCCGAAAACGCATTGCAATTCGTGGGTTCCCCCGTCTTCTCGAGCTTCTTTTCGTTTCTATCAACATCGACGAGTCGCCTCGAGGGTTCGAAACTTTGTTGCAGTTTCAGGACTGCGAACAAAAGGGCCCTCGATTTAATGGCGAAGACGAGCGTGCGCGGATGTGCGTGTTACCAGCTTTCGTTCGTACAATAGTTTCTGTTCCCTGCCTTTTGTTTGGTCAACGAATGCTCCTCGCATCGCGAGCATCCGTCACGAAAGCAGAAGAATCGGTTACAGTCGTTGAAGACTTTGCTTTATATTCACAAACTTTGGAGACATCATCCTACGCGATAAGGCGAAGAAATATCTTTTACTGAAAACGATACAATTTAGATATGAAAGAATGACGAGAGAAAAATTAAACTTTAAAGTTAGGTTCGTTCAGGTTGCACGATGGCGAAAGCACGTTAAAGGGCGAAGAAAGGAAAAATCTGAAATGGGTAGTTTGCAAGATTTATCGCGATATTCTTGAAGAGAACGCGTATCCTTTATCGAGCAACATAAAGCTACATTCGTAAACGGTAGCTTCTGGAAAGCTCTCCAGCCGTGGCTTAATTAAAGCAGTTTTCGAGCAACCGCTTCTAAAGGGTTTCCTCTCCACTCGTGACGAGAATCGTTTCTTTGATGCCCGATTGTTTTTAACGAGATCCACTTTCAGCAAAATATACGAAACCAAATTTCGTCGAAAGTGACTCGCTGGAAAATATCTATTTCTTCTTACAACACCGCGATTCACGATTCGTAATTTGAATTTTAAATACACCCAAATCCAACTGCCAATGAGAAAAAGATTATTCACCGTTAAAACATTATGATTGCCAATCTTAATTTTACATACAACTCTCAGTAGAAAAATAGAAATGAAAAGTAAAAGAACAATGCAACACATGCTGGAGTATCAGGTATTAAATGTCAACGTTTTATTCGGCCAATAAAATCCACCCTCTGCGGAAACCTCCGAAGCAAGACAGAAAAAAGACATAAAAAAGGGCTGAGCACGCAGAGAAAGAGAGGGGGTGGAATGGAGGGAGGAAGAGAGAGTGAGAATCTGTGGCCTGAGCGCGTCACGCGAAGAAAGGGAAAGGGAAAAAGGCAAAAGAGAATCCAGACGCGTAAAAAAATGGCGATTGTTAATTAAATCCGCTAAGCCGGAGGGGGACGACCGAAACCACTCGCCATTATCCACTATTCTATTCTCGTATTTGTCTTGCGGCTCTTCCTCGCGAGATATTTATTCACGTGGCCACCATCACCGCATAACGTCGTTCCTTCTATCCTCCTCTACGATCCAATTAATCGACTATCTCCAGCCGCAACCCTTTAAATGAATTGATCTCCAATTTTTTTACCATCCAAATTCTCAATCGTGAAAATAGGATGATCTGCGTCGGACTATAGAAAGATTACAAAATTATTGGAACCTCCCACGAAGTGTGTCGTGGTACAAACACAATGAAATAATAGATTTATAATAAAATAACTAGAAAATGGAACTTCTAGGGAATAACAAGAATATATAATGAGGTGTATGTGTTGTCTGTGATAATTGTAGCTGCTGGCTGTACTGCTGTATTTTCTTCTCATTTAAGAATCGTGGAAGGAAAATCGGACTCCGGTCGCCGGGATTTGAACCAGGGGGTCCCGAACGTTTGTAACCCAAGGCGCTAACCATTGCGTTACCGTCGTCCGACGCTAGTTAGTGTCGGGTGGTGGTATTTGCTGTCCAGTGCCGCCACAATAACTTAACCTAACTAAATGTTTCTCGTTAGATTTTCAGCTTTCTTTCCTCGTAAATTATTCGACGCCGATTTTAACGTCGTAGCTACAATTCGGAGTCCTGGAGCTATTATCGAAAATACGCTTATCTTTGACGCTCGCGTTGCAAACATTATAGCCACTTCATCCAGAACGCAGTTTGAAAGGCAGCTGCAGTGAATTCAAAGACCAGAGAATCGTAATCCTTCTTTACAAGTCCGCTCGTCCTTCCTCATATGGAATGTGCCTCGCTAATCTGGCAACCTCGGTTAGTCAAATATTATTGTAGCCGGCTTGACAAGAATCCGGTATCAGTTTCTACGGTACAAAACTGGTCAACCATTAGATGTTAAAGATCGCGACCATAAACCAGTTACGACTAAATTTCACGTTCAAGCACTCACAATCGGAAGATCTCTCGCAGATGTAATTTTTCTGTAGAGAATTTTAAATAGTCGTATTAATCACATTGAGCTCATGAATCTCGTCAACTTCCATATAGTGCTGTCTTTTTTTTGCATATTATCAAAGTTCTCTCACGTAAACACTCTTAATTCCAGTTTCGACCATATCAATAACGTAAATAGAATTTGCGAAGTAGACAATAGCTTGGTAGTTTAAACTAATAAGCTTTTTCCAAGCTATGTATTCACATATGTTTTTGCACAATCTCAATATTAAAGCAACTTCTCCGTTTATGTTGGCAAATTAAATTGAATTAAATTAGAAGCAATGAGAATTTTTTACCAAATATCAATAGGTATCCCAATAATCATGGTCGACCAAGCATGTATGGTTTCCAATTCAAATACTTGAACCACTATAGATCACCGAATAACGGGTGCAAATCCTCGAAAAGCTACCTATCTGAAAATTTCCATGCCTGCAGAGCCAGTATTCAAAGGGTCAACGAAAGATCCGCGTTTGGAGGATTCGGCAAGCGTCCATCCCTGGCCTGGACTGGACTGGATTGCGATTAGCCGCGTATCTCGCGGCGAGAGCCGAGCAAAGCCGTCGAAAATGGGACGAAGAAGAGAGGGACGAGGATTCGAGGCATCCCCATAGTCCATCGGATTGAATTACCCTTATGTATCCCTCTTGCGTTGCTCGGTCCATCCGAGTGGCTCGGAAACCGTGGAAGAACCAGGAGAAGAGCTACGTTAATTGGACGGATGATACCGTCAAATCCTGAGAACCTTGAAAACCGAGGGAAGCATCCGGCGTCGCTTTGTCAGAAATTAGAGGGAAAATGGCCCTGATGCCACGCGTTTCGAACTAAGGAAAAACCTCGAGAGTCCCCTAGGCGGAATGAAGATGTTAGAGTATAGGATGAAAGTCGTCGATCGACCCTCTGAAGAGACTCGAAGAAGAAAGAATCGCGCCGATGCTCGTTAATCCTGGGCGTGGTTGTTCGTGGATAGAATTTTCAGGATATATCCGTGTTGTCTCTCCGCTAGGTTTACGTTTAGGAAAATTATTATTTTGATAAAAATTAATGTTCTGATTATGACGCGGCGGCTAAAAGCTAATTCAGTGTACGTCGTTTCTGGCAAATTTCTTCCTTAATACGATTGCGCGATAATAATTGACCGAATAAAACGTAATAGGTTAGATTCGTTTCTCAAATTCAAACTTTGTATAAGCGATATTTTATATTCACTAACCCAGTAGGACAGAAAACTCAAAGAAAATTGAAGGCGTTTCCTGAGGATCTTGGCATACGAGAAGACAGTCAACGGAGAGAACACAGGGTATGGGAAATGAGACCTTTTTAGTTCGTAACCAACCGATCGAGCATTTACTTTGACACTCGAAGCGATAACCCTCTGACACTTGCCAAACGGTCGAACAATAAACATTTTGTCGTAACGTTAATCGGACGATAAGAGAGGGGGGGCAATAAAGTTCCCCAACTGGTGTGCTCGTAAAACGCTCAGCAATGACCTGGTCCACCTTCGTGGATCTCCATCTACGGTAGCTTCTTTGGTGTCCCCTTTTTCTACACGCGAGTCACGGAACGCTTTTCTTCTTTCCTAGATAAGAGCATCTAGAGCACCTCGCGAGGAGAATTAAAGCGATTCCATAAGTATAATCTATATCGACGATACACACCTCCGTTCAAAGCTCGCAACAGCTATATTACGTTAGCTTCGAAATTGGAAAAACATCGAAGGCGAAGCCTCGATGATAAGAAGAGTATATGGTAAGTCGCAAGTATAAAGCTCCGATGTTATCCATTTTTCCAAAGAAGATTTTCATTAAACAACGTGTGTTTCTTAAGTACGGATTGCCACCTTAGGCACCGTATCAGGTTATCTACCTTGCGAATATTTGTATTTAAGTCCTGGACGCGTATATCTCATACGCGTATCTAATACACGTATCTGCACGTGTACCGAGCCTTAATTCTTCAAACAAAGAATTACGCGATAAAGCAGCGCACGTTTCTCGACGAGCGCCAAAAGAAGAAGCTTCCTCGGTGATCCTCGCCCTCGTACGTGGACCACACGCGTCGTTCACGCTCGGGAGTGTTAAGGCGCCGGTTTCCCGCGGAATTCGAGCGTTTCCTCGCCGCTGGAAGACGTTCGAGCGGGAAACAGCATCGCGACCGGTGAAACTAAGAGAGAAAGAGAGAGTGTGTCTCTACCCTGACAGGGGTTCGGCGAGGAAAAGGGAGGAACGGATCTGACTAAGTGCCAAGCGGGCAAAAATAGCCATGGTACCAAGCCACGATGCTAAATTCACTAGGCAATAACGGGCAACGAGGGGATCCAGCTCGTTGCTTGTCTCTCTGTTCGCCTCTCTCGACTACGACACAAACGTGAGAAGCTTGTCCCTCTCGCGCCATCTCCTCTCCTCTCCTCTCTCCTTCTCTCCCGCTGAATGGCCGTAATCAGCGACACGAGCGCTGGCTGCGCGAATTTTCGACCGACAGAAACGCGCCTTTAGCCGTGATGCGTCCGCCGCGAATGAAATTAGCTCCACTGCGCGAGATTAACCGTTCCTTTCTACCAGACTCTCTTTCTCTCTCTCTTTTTGCGTTTCAGACAAAGATAATGCTTCGCAAGAGAAAGAAATTGGATTTTCCGATTAAATGAAAAGCAAATGAAAAGTACCTGTTAAAAGGCAGCGTTGGATTAATATAATATTTCATTTGCAATTTTTTTCAAACAAAGTTCCAGGCTCACGACCGATTTCTACAATTTTACGAAATTTAAAAGAACTAGAACATTTGTAAAGTTACTACTAATTGTTACCTCGTCCGTAATAGGATAAGGGCTTTGGGGTTTGCTTCATTCTTCACGATAATCGATATTATATCGACGAGTGGTACACAGACAGCAGTATCGAAAAAGAGAACACGCGATGTTTTGTCGTTTATTTAACCATTCCTGGCATTCCGGTTGACGGGCATTTTAATTGGTCGAGATTGCAGGTTACAACGCGTCAAATTCCACGCTTCATCGAACGAGATGCTCGCGTGATCTCAGGGTCTATTTCAGCTTCCCTTGTCGCGCGATACTTGGCTATCTTCTAACATCCTTTCTCCCAAAGAAATTGAAAGATAATATTATCCAAAAGGATTTGAACTCTTCGTTCTGCAATTACTTCAGCAACAACAAGAAAAAGATGTCGCGACTTTATTTATTTTTTAAATACGTACCTCGAAACATTACATCTCCTTAGATTTTTACAACGATCTTTTATCTCTCGTTGCGTTACTTTCGTATTATCCTGCGCGTTCTCCAAACAGTGCCGCGCAAATAAATCGAAGAGCCGTACTCGAGAAGACCTTACGCTACGGCCTGAAGACCGCGACTGACGCGGTATTTTCTGGAAGGAAAGCTACCCGACTAGGTGAGAAGCGGCAGGTTTAACGATCGATGCTTCGAGACTCGCCATGGACAGCCGGCCGACGGAATATGCACTTCACGCGTCTCGTCGAGTACACACTCGAGAGCCTCGTCCGTTTTCTCCCTGCCCTTTCCTCTCTAAGCTAAACCGAAAGACAAGGAAAGAAAAAAAGAGGGAACAGCTCGTGCAAAGACTGAAACGTGTTGGTCTAGCTGTGCAAACACACCGGCGTGCAAATGCCCGTTCGTAGTCGATCGAATCGTGCCTATCGAACGCAAGCCAACCATCCATGACCAACTCGCAATTACGCCGGATGAATGAAGGCTTCTAGGCATAAATTAAAACCGCGAGCCTCGAGTGTTACGCTTCGCGTTTCATCGAGAATTGCTCAGCGCCTGCCTTCCAAGTCCTTTCTCTTCGATCGCTTGAACGAGACCATCGTCGGCTATTTCCAGGCTGTGTGTCCAAGGTTTTTACCAGGAATATATGCATATTCGAAGACGATGAGTTGACGCGCAGGGTCAAGTGTTCGACGAAGGACGATTTTTTAGAGTTCTTGAGTGACGCGTGTTGATTTAGTTAATGCGAGGGGAATCAGACCGACGGTCAGACAAAAAAGTGGTCCTTTCGGTAAATAGTTGTAATAACGGTGATTCGTTAATTGGTCACGGATTGGGTCCTTACCTGCATAATTATCTGATCAAAAATTGGAATCGCTATTATTAATTACCTTCTCGTTATAGTCAAATTTATTTAAGTTTTCGTGACTGTCCTAGTACTTATGAACGGGACTGTACATAAGGTATATCAATTTCTAACGGTATTCTGCGTTTCGATACATCTCGACGGTCAATATCGGAAAAATTCTACCCAGAAAATTGACTCGGCAATCTGCTGGTAAAAGTTGCCTTGGTCTACCATTTTCTCATTACTCTCGCAAAGGTTTAATCGTGGAAGGAAGAAAAGCTGTAGGAATGTTTTAGGCTTGTAAAAGCGTACATCGAACAACTGGAGAGACTGATATTTTTTCTCCGCTCAAAGGTCGTCTCGAGGCGAGTCGACGCAGCGAATTAACGCGATCGTCGTGCGCGCAATTGCGGGGGTGTTTCGAGCAGTTGACTCGGTTCATTGCCGCAACGAGAGAGTCAGCCTAGCTGGCGGACGAGGCGGCGGCGGCGACGACGAGGTCGAGGAGGAGAGAAAGAGGAACGAGGGACACGAGGAACGCGAGTCGCGATTATTGCAAGATTTATTGCTCTCCTTCGTTTCGTCCGCTTGGTGGAAAAGAAACCAGAGAAGAGAGAAAAGACGCGACGCGACGGTGCGTGGTCCTTCGAGAACTCGACTGAAACGTTTTGCGTGTATTTTCTTCCTTTCCTGTCTTCGCTCTTTTTCGCGTTATCGTTTCAACTTTCTCTTTCTCGAATCGCTCGTCTCTACGTTCGCTGATACTCTCGTCTAGACGATTCTTCGTCGCCTTCTCGTCTCGTGGAATCGTTAACGATTCGTAGAAAAGACAACGCTCGTCGTCGATCAACCGACCAAGAAGCATACTGTATAATGTATGGGAAAAAGATTGGCAACTTTTTGTTTCTCTTCGTTTTTACGATTCAGAGATGGTGATTCTTCGCCAGAGACGTTGGAAGTATAAATGATGGCACAGGGGTGGATACCAGTGGCAACGATAATGGTTCTCTAAAGTAGATCTTGGTGATTCATAGAATCATGGAGTTGAAAATAGCGAAAAATATCTCGGACGTCAGACGACGGCATCGACGTAATTTCGGAGAAACACGCTACTTGTATTTTGCTATTTTCTACCTGTCCTCTCTATCAATTTCTTTGTTCCCGGGGATCTGGAGACGGGCGACCGATAAAACGAAATCTTCTCTCAGAAAATACTATTTCCAATCTTTCTTAGAAATCTCAAAATATATATTCGGCCGTGAAAAGATCGAAGACTTCCTGTCGATCGTTAAAACTTGGAGCAGCTACGCTTTCTAAAACAATTTTTTAACGAATTTTCTAAAAAAAAACGAAACAGATCGAAGAATTCACGTGGCAGACGAAACGTTCGCCTCGATCCTTTCACGATCGACGGGGGTCTACGTTGCTATGCTTCCAGTGACGCGTGTTGCGGCTTCGTGGCGCTATCACAAGGCTGTCTTGTTTGCTCGCTGGGCGCACAATGAAACCCATTGTGCACCTCGTTTCTCCGGGCAAACGAGTCGTCGAGCGCGTACTCTCCCGCGCGACTTGTTCCCGTTATCACGCGGCTCCGCTCCGACTATCGTCGCTCGCTCGAGCGTACGTCTCCGATGACCCTCGCCTAACGTGCCACGGAAGCGTCCACGCTGTTTTCGCGTCTTCCTCGAAATATCTTGTTTACCTTCGAAAACTCGTTCGATGAACGCGATGTCGGAAAAGGGGTTAAAGAAAAAACGGTCGTAGAACGATAATGCGTTTATGGGATGACGTGGAAAACGAGAAGGGGTTCTGACGTCCTCGTGGATTAAGAATGGAATTGGAGGGTCGGTTTTATGAAATCCGATTAACAATTGCGATCTCTACGAATCGATGTTTGTCAAGAATAAAGCGAGATTGGCACGTAAAAATTCCAAGGCAGTAGAAATAACAGGATTAAGTAGACTCCTACATAAAATTCTACTTTTCTCGACAAGGACTATGTCTACTAATCGTAAATAATTATGCAAGGCGCGCTATTTGCAATTATAATTAGTTGGTTTTCTCAAACGTACCTCGAGTTCATAAACGTTAAAATACTTGGTCATTGCCGTACCTTGGAAACCGCTATACGATATCTGAGATACGGATGATTTGTTAAACTCGGTTCAGGGGACACGTTTCTAGCACAAATCTCTCATCGACTTAGAATGGATCGAACTTTTCGACGAAAGTGCAATGTGTGCGCACATACCACCCTCTCCATTCGGTCATCGCGATTACATATTAGGTATGCATCGCACGACCGGGCCAAAGAGCGACCGAGCGTGTACAGGCGAGAAAAAAAGAGAAAGAGAGAGAGAGAGAGAGAAAGAGAGAGAGAGAGAGAGGAGAAGAACACGATCGAAGGAACGCGATACAGCAGTAATGACCCAGACGAGTTGCATCCTTGTGCCACATAAAGCCACTGGCTACGAGAGAGAGCGTGCGTTACGCACGTTCGCGTGTTTACGCGCGGCATCGACGATCACGCTCGTCACGGACTCTTTATCACCGACTCTGACCCTCTCTCTTCCTTCTTCAGCGTGTTCTCTGCAAGCTAGAAAGGAACGAACGACGATTTATGGCTGCGTTTTCGGTGATACGCAGGATAAGTTTTAAATTTGGAAGCGGACTCTTCGATTTAGTCTTTTTCGGGTTGACTATAACTAACAACTATCTTTTATTGCCGTCAGAATTTTGCAGCACTTCGAGGTCCGAATATCAGAATATTCGTCAGGTTTAGCTCTGAAATAAATATATATCAAAAAATTGGATCGAATAAATCACGATGATCGAAAATAAGCAAAAAGAATTCCACGATCGAACGACAAAAAGAATTTCAACATGGACGATGGTTATTAGTGAAATTAACAAAAAGAAACGTTGGTCATTTATTATGGTTATTATCGAGAAAAATCGTTTAAAGCAAGATACGAATTTACATACATCCCGTAACTTCTTTAATTTGTGTTATAACTACGTATGTATTTACTTGCTATCTCTCCGCATACGGTACATTTCCATTAATCAGACTAATGTCAAGCGACGAGACGTTACGACTCCTACGAAGATGTTTCCATCTGCAACGAAATGGAATCTCGCGGAGAAGCAAAAGACTATTCGCTCGACCGAGCAAGGAGAAGTATCATGCCACTTTTATCCGGCATTTCTTTCATTTTCTTCTTCCCGTGAAAATCCGGGGACGTATCTATGGGACCGTGAGTCCCGAAGGAAGTCAGCTGAGCGCGAAACGCTAGTCGCCGATTAGACATTTGCCGGGCGAGGAAGACGCACGTCTTTCCCTCGGGCGTGCGATTCGACGAGGGGAGTCAAGAAAGCGGAGACGACACGCGGCGAAGAAAGGCAAAAACGAGCGGACGGTGGAGCGAGGGTCTGTCGTTCCATATCCATAAAGGCAGAAAGGCATAAATAACGCGCGTCTCCGTTTCTTTCCACGAGTCGAACAGCTTTTGACACAACCCTCTACGGGGTGTCTCCAACTTTGTTAATCTCGAAATATTTTCCCTGCGAATCTCGACAAGCTCGCGTAAAAATATTAGACGCTTTTTAGGAATTTTAACGCGCAAGGATTCCAAATTCCGGAATAATTACAGAATACGAAATATATAAAAGTCTTAGTATGGAAACTGGTGGTTGTTTACCGTGATTGGTGAACAGTCGTTCAAAAATATATAAAATACGCGTAACTTAGCACTCCTTCCAATATCAAAAGCACGAAACGAATCTCTGTTTAAACTCTTCTTCTCCGATTATATTCATAATACACATAGAAAGTGTAGCGCAATACCAGGAAAGGTCCTAGAAATATAAGCCGAGTTCGTTTATACGCCCACCGTTGCACCGATCTCGTGCGAAACATTTCAAAGACACGGTATATAAATACCGTTGAAATAAAAGGGAAGAAACATTCTACGGTCGAGCCGGCTGGTTTCTTTGGTCTCCGTTCGACGCGCTCGAATTGCAC